>NW_023994446.1:0-332113 GCF_015586225.1 Lucilia sericata | reverse complement strand
TCACCAAATTTTATGTGGATCGGTCAATAATTGACCCTTCCCCCCATATAAGGTCCCCTTCAGAAAATAACTTTAACGCTCATTATTGGCGTAAAAATACGAGTATAGCTATGAAATTTGACATAAGTATGTTTTATACGAGTGAAAATCTCTCCACCAAATTTTATGTGGATCGGTCCATAATTGACCCTAACCCCATATAAGGTCATCTCCATAAAATTACTTTAACGCTCATTACTGGCTTAAAAATACGAGTATAGCGATGAAATTTTTGAAAATTACTACAATGCTGATTACTGGTTTAAACATACGAATATAGCGATGTAATTTGACACACATTGGTTTCATGCACCAAACTATATGTGGATCGGTCAATAATTGACCCTACCCCCATGTAAGGTCTCCTTCAGAAAATGACTTTAACGCTCATTATTGGTGTAAAAATACGAGTATAGCGATGAAATTTCACAGAAGTAAGTTTTATGCGAGTGTAAATCTCTCCAACAAATTTTATGTGGATCGGTCCATAACTGACCCTACCCCCCATATAAGGTCCCCTTTATAAAATTACTTTAACGCTCATTTCTGGATTAAAAATACGAGTATAGCGATGAAATTTCACAGGAGTAAGTTTATATGAGCCGAAATATTTCTACCAAATTTTATGGGGATCGGCAGATTTTATGTGGATCGGTCCATAATTGACCCTACTCCTTATATAAGGTCCCCTCCATAAAATTACTTTAACGCTCATTACTGGCTTAAAAATAAGAGTATAGCGATAAAATTTCACAGAAGTAATTTTTATAAGAGCCAAAATCTCTCTACCAAATGTTATGTTGATTGTCCATAATTAACCCTACCCGCCCATATAAGGTCCCCTTCTGAAAATGTCTTTAATTTGACATAAATAAGTATCTTAGGAGCTAAAAACCTTTCCACAAATTGTATGGGGATCGGGTTTTAAATGACCCTATCCCCCATATAAGGTCCCCAACAGAAAATTACTTTAACGCTCACTACTGGCCTAAAACACGAGTAAAGCGATGGATTTCGATATAGTTTTGTATGAGCTAACATCTTCTACAAAATTTTATGGGGATCGGTCCATCGCTCATTACTGGCTTAAAAATGCGAGTACAGCGATAAAATTCGACACTGATAAGTTCTATAGGAATCGAAATCTCTCTACCAATTTGTGTGCGGATCAGTCCATTATAACCCCACCCCATATAAATTCCCCCTCAGAAAATGACTACAACGAAAAAAATACGAATACCTCAATGCATTTCGACATAAACTAATTTTATACTAAAATCTCTCTATACTAAAATCTCTCTAATTTATACTAAAATCTCTCTATACTAAATCTCTCAATAGTTAAACCCCCATTAATGGGCCTCTTTAAAATATTACCCTGATGTTCTCATTAATATCGATATATAATAATAAAATATTCAAAATATCAAAGTTTATTTATAAGGCAGTGCTTTGATGGTGGGTATATAAGATTCGGCATAGCCGAATATAACACTCTTACTTGTTAAACACCTATTTTCTTATAATTTCTGAGTTATATGCATTTGAAAATTGAAATTTAAAATATAGGACGTAATTTTGAACCGAAATAGATATCTAAAAATATATTTCAAATTGCGTTTTTCTAGCAAATTCATCATGATGATCTCAATGATTCATCATGATGTTCTTAACATAAATGTTATAATTATATATTTATTGTAATTTCTATTTTGTTGAAATTGATTTTATACTCGAAATATATTGACCAGACAAAATACTTAAAATTCACAAAGTTTGATGAAAAAAATTGAAAAAGTTAGTAAATATTATATTTTTTCAGATTTTTAGATTTTATTATAGCCTAAAGTGTATTTTATGAGAAACGTTAAGAAAAATAACCAACTTTTTCCTATATTTTGCAAAATCGTATTTGTTATATATTTTAAATATTTATATTTTAACCCTAAAAATCATTATTTGTTTATGTTTATACATATTTTAATGAAATATATATATATTCATTCTTGGAAGGAAACTGCATTCAACGATTTTTTTTTATTTTGGTGTTAATTAAAATCAAATCAATCATGTCAAAATGATTTAAAAACTGATCGCATGATTCTGCAATATTTTTCCACAATAAAATTGTTCAAAAAATTAGTTTTTACGATTCTATTGAAAAGAAATATTTTTTCATAGAAAAAATTCGAATAGTTGTGGAAACAATTACATATTATTCATATACTATACTAGAGCAGAATTATGTACTAGTATTGAGAAAACAAATTTTGCGAAAACTTCTTTATTACTTTTTCGAATTCAATAAATTTTGGTATGGATATTTGCGAATGTTGAACCAATAAATAAACATAATTACACACAAATATTTTAGATTTTAACGAGTTTTTAGTAAAAATGATATATGACAGCTATACGAGTCCTTGCTTCAAATTATGAAAAAACCAACATGTTGAATCCTAATTATTTAAACACATATTATTACTTGAAAGTTTCAGAATTTTATTGCAAACTTTGTGCAAAATAACGCTATTTTCCATTTTGGGATATATGGGAAGTATATGAATACTTGGACCAATTTTTTCTAAACTTCGATTTTTTCTTAACTATTCCAATTTACAACAATGAGCAAAATTTTGAAACAATACTGTAATTCCTTCTATCTTTGCCCCATGAATGTATGAAAACGAATCATTGTGCGCTTCTGTAGCAATTCTGGGATCCATTTTCATTACTTAAACTCGAATACTCCTTGGCTAGGCCCGTTTCAAATTTTATACCGATCAGACTTGCCGTCTAGAAATGCTAGATTTATTTCCAAAAAAATTTTCTTTCTGCCCCACTGTGCAGTGTTAACAAGCAAGTGGTTTCGTAAATTAAGTATAGATTAATTTAAAACAGTGGTGGGCAGACACATACTATCAAGTATTTATTGTGTGTATTAAGCAGCAGAGAACCGTATTCAAGTCAACATTTAGTATTAGTACACTGTAAAAAGTTGTTCATAAACAAAATAAAATATTTTGTACATAAACATACATTAAAAAATTATTTTAATAATTTTTTTCAATAAAGCGTGGAAAAATAAAATGTAATTTCACGAAAAACTAAATATTTTTATAAATAATGAATATTATCTTTAAAAATGTATAATTCTCTTTAATTTTTTTAATTTTTTTATAATTAAACAATTATTTTTGACCACCCATATTTTTTATAAAAAAAAACAATTTTCCCAATTAACATCAAACATTTTGCTATGTGTATTAAAAGAGAACATAACATTTATTAAAAAATTTCGCAACAACAAACAAGTTTTCATTTCACTTACCCAACCGACCTTAGCTTCGAAAATAAAGATTATTCACTAAAACGAAGAAATTTCGAAATAAATTTTTTCGAGAAAACAACGATAATTTAAAATATTTTGAATCCTCGTTTTTTTTTCTATAAAATCTCGAAACAAAAATGTTCGAGAAATTATCTATGCTTCAAAATGTCTCGAAGGTTCGTTTTACAAAAAAAACTTCGCTAAATTGACGCTAATTATTTGTTAATGATACTGTGATCTCGTTTTTAGCAATGCATTTTTAGAGACTAAACAAAATTTTTTTGTCTTTGAAAAGGCCCGAAAAATATATCGCAAATGTTTGTCTGGCAAAAGAAAAACTATAAAGTAACGACATTTTTATTTTTGCAATCAAAAGAACAAAACATAACATGTCAGTTGTGAGTAAGAATTCAACGTGAACGGTGTTAAAACTGAAAGCTTAAAAAAGTTAATAAATATAAATAAATTTAATGTGAAATTATATTTCCATATAAAATATAATATAAATTTATGTCCAACATCTACAGCAGCCAAGTATCTTACAAAGACCAACATCAATAGTTTCCAATTAACAGGTACGTACCATATAATTTTTATAGTTTATACAATTTTTATAAATTTTATATATTTCTTTTATGTAAACTACAAGAGCATGTCACTGCTGGCCACCTGACCGTTGAAATTTTTCCATAAGAAGTGAGGTTTCAACAATAAGAACAAAAACATACAGGGATGTGTCCTGTTATGAATCTGTTCCACACCATTTTACCAGTAAGTGGGAATTCCCAGAAACTTTTAAACAATTTGTAAGTAAACACTTAAAAAATTTAATTATGTTTTTATTTTCATCGACAATATTTTTATTAAGGTTAAACAGCTGTCCTTTCATCCGAAATATCCTTTGAAAACTGTATTTGTAGTTCCTGATAGAAGATGTATTCCGACAACTTTGCAGAGCAATGCATTTGTGGTAGCCTGGTAAGTCTTTTTTTAAATTGATTTATATGTATATAAATATTTATACGAATAATTTAATTTCATTTAGATCACTGTATGAGCAAATCTGCCCTGAAAATCACACAAAAGCATTTCCAGTACGGCCTTGATAGACTGACAAACATACGCTTCCAAAAAACAAAAATATATAATATTATTAAAATATTTAATATACATTACTATAAATTTATATATGCATGAATTCATGTATTTTTATATAAAATATTTTTACATGCAATTTATAAATATGAAATACATTTTTTAGTTTTTTAAAGTAATACAAGAAATAGCCTTTTTTATGGGAATGAAATGGAATGGAAACAAAATATTCATTCTCGAAGTATTGCTATCGCATTACCAACGAATCTTTAGCAATATCGAATGTAAACTGTTAACAATATCTCTGGCGAATGTTTCTCAATATCGTTAAATGTATCATTTACGAACACGATTGCAATACCAATAAAAAACATTTTATTAACGTTCTCAATATCGAGATTGCAACTTAAAAGATGTTTTTTTATATTCATAATTAGTATTGCTAAATACTCGCCATTGATATCGTAAGCGAAACTTCGAGATCGAAAGTTTTGCTGCCACAAACTGAGCGACAGGTGAGCTCTATGAGCACATTCTCTTGTCGCTTTCGATAGTCGTTTTCGAATGTTTTACCCGAGAAATTGTTGAGAAAACTTCGATGGTGATTTCATTATCGATAGCCGTGGTCAAGTGGGTAAACACAGACACACCAATACACTCAAGCTTAAAGTGTACGTCATGACGCTTCGTTAGCAGTAGGAAATGGTAGAATAGAAGCTGATCATAAATACCAAAGAATATAAAGAAATTGGGGCTTGTCAGTTGGTACGTAAAGGTTATGTCATTCGGTACCTAACTCTAAGTATGTATTGGTAGAATTTTTGTATTAGTATTGGAGCTCCAACCACTTTCACCCCACTTTCCAAACATACTTGCATAAAATCGTACATAAAAATTTTAGGAAAAATAAATAACATTTAAATTTCTACATTCGCAGATTTTTAATTTATTTTGCCCACATCTAATCAGTAAACATTAAATAAATATATTTTTCTCTTTTTTGGCAA
The DNA here is from genome assembly GCF_015586225.1 of Lucilia sericata. NCBI lineage: Eukaryota > Metazoa > Arthropoda > Insecta > Diptera > Calliphoridae > Lucilia > Lucilia sericata. The sequence goes on along the minus strand of NW_023994446.1, from coordinate 326,641 downwards.
AAAAAATAAGTTTATTTTAAATAATTTTTTCATTTTCAATACCAAAATATACAACTTGTTTTGTCAATTTTAATTTCAACACACAAAAATTAATTGTCAAAAAAATTAAAAAATATTTTTTTAGTTTGTGAAAAATAAAAATATTTCGGATTGTTAAATGCGATAAAATTGTGTAAAAAATTAAAAAATAGTTATGTGTTTGTGAAAATGTCGTTCAAGTTCTATTATCCCGGTATTTTCGCGAAAAAGTTTTGAAGTATTGTGAGAGAATTGAGTTCTCACAAGTGTGTTGAATTTACACAGAACTCGTCTGTGAAGAGAAGGAAATGTAATTGTTGTAAAACAATGTCATAGTCCAACTTCTTGTTATTCTTTGATAAATAGCATTTATAAAATGTTAAATTTTGACATAATTTTTGTTTCATAGTAAAGCTAAGATATTGTGTAGTAATATAATACAAAAATATTGGAGAAATCTAACTGGCATAACTATCCTAAAATATTGATCAAATGTGAAGGATTTCAAATACAATATTTTTGTACTTTAAAATAGCCATATTTAAGGTCATTATTTTCGATGATATAGCATTTATCGGAAAATATTTTAATTAATATAAGATAGAGTATTTTGTTTAGATATTTATTAAGTCATAATCTTTAAAGAAGATTATAAACTGCTCTTAATATTTGCATATTTTCTATTTAATGTTCTATTTATGAAGTATTAAGTTTTTGGTGGAGTATACGTTTTAAGCTCCCCTTGCCTCCGTGTTAAAATTAATATAAAATTAAAGCTTAATGTATTGTGTATTAAATTTAATGAATTTAATTTGCGGCGGTCTGCGGCTGCAGTCAGGGGAAATAAAAACCCTTTAGAATTCATAAATTAATTTTTTATAAAATTTCATTCGGTACCGAACACCGAACCCGCACTTCGGTAAATTTGAAAGTTCGGCCGAACCCGAACTTTGTTCGGTTTTTAAAGTTCGGTGAACACGAACTTTTTTTAAATGAAAAATAATACTTTTTTATTTTTTTTTTAAAGGATTTATTGACAATTATCTGTAAGAGTACGCTGAGAAAAACATGGTTGTGATAACCATGTTCTAAGAGCAACATATTATGATTAAAATTATGATTGTAGTCTAAACATATTATCGTTATTGTAACAATTTTAAAATATCATATGATTAAATACCTTCAAAATATTTCATCATGATATTTTTGTATTTATCATAATATTGTTATACATGATATTATGATCAAATGTGATCAAAATTTCGTTTTAAATATTTATCGAAATCAAAATTAATTTTATCGAATCAATAAAATTATTTAAAAAAAAAAATATGTATACAATACTTAACACAATTCGCAAATTTCAATTTGCCAATTTATATGAAATTTTATTCCATAAAAATACTAGTATTTTTAAGCCTGTTATGAACGTTAGTAATTTTCTAAAGCGAACATTATATGGAGGCCATGTCCAAATGTAAACCGATTTTGTCCATTTTGAATACCAATCAAACTGCAACAATAGTTTAGGTCCTATCGTTCTTTCAAGAGACTGACTGACTGACAGACATGTCTAGATCGTTTGAGAATAAGAACCTAGAAAAATTCGATGTTACAAATGAAATCAAAGATTTATAATCGAAACTAGATAATTCAAATTAAATGTTTCACTTTTCTTAGCTTTTTAATCAGTTTCTGGTTAACAGTTTTTCAAATCAGCCGGAAAACGAACGGTTAAAAAGGCGTTTTGTACCTATGTATGTATATCCGAAATTTATTGTACAGCCAGAATGTATGATAACTTCTGTAAACAGATTTTCAGCATTTTTAAAACTTTTTGATGATATAAAAAATGATAAAAAAAACATTTTCTAAAAAGTTTGGTGTTCGGTCAAAATTTCACCGAACACCGAACATTGACCGAACCTCCCTTTTTACCGAACTCCGAACCCGTACCCGAACGTTCGGTCGTACACTAATAAACAGTTTATAAATTAGATTTTGTATGGAAATTTTGTTTTATAAACCTTTTATTGTTGTTTGTGAATAAGGGGTTTAATATATATTGTATTTCATATTTCGATGTCTATGGTATTTTAATAAAGTCAATTCAAGAGAATGTTTGGTTAGTACGCAAATTTGCAATATCTCATAGCCCACATACAAGTGCCTCCCCGGAAAACAGTTTTAATAGTCATAACTAGTTTAGAAATACCAGTATAGCTTTGAAATTCCACATAAACAAGTTTAATATGAAGCAAAATCTCCCTACCAAATTTTACGAGGATCACACCATAATTGATCCTACCCCCCATATAAAGTCCCCTTTATAAAATAACTTTAACGCTCATTATTGGCTTAAAAATAGGAGTACAGCGAAAAAAAATGTTCACTGAGTATATAATTTTTCAGTGTTCAGAAACTCAGTTTCCTGAACGTAATTCCTAAGAATCTTCCATTCAGTGTTAGTCAGGAATGTTATTTCCGGAATAACATCACTTCCAAGATACTTGGATATAACTTCGACGAATGCCTGGCAGTGGCAAAGAAAGTGCTCCGGAGTTTCACTGTCCTCTCCACTTGCTCTACATTCGTCTGAATCCGCACGTCCAATTTTGCAGAGATGTGTTCGTAATCCTGTGTGTCCATTCAGAATACTTACCAGAGAAATAACTCCCTAAAAATTTGTTCAGAAAGCAAAAACAACGAAATTTGGGGATTTAATTCGTTTTTTGAGGCATTGTTTCACATTTAAAATGGGGAGTTAAAAAAAATGAAATAAATCCCAAAAAATATTTTTGGGGAGTTATTTCATTATATTACTTTTATCACACGAAATACAAAAATATATGTCTGATAGCGCGCAAGGGTTTCATCCTCTGGGGTACATTGGACACTGGCTTCGCTAAGAATACACTCTTCCTGTATCAAGAGTGTTCAGCCTTAGGCCGGCTATTTAGGAAGCCGATGTCCAATGTACCCAGAGTATAAAATCCTTGCTCCCGGCCGAAGGCGCGTCTATCTGACATATTTTTATTTATTTTTTTAATTTTATTTTTTATATTTTATTTTTATATTTTATTTATTTCGTGTGATAAAAATAATATAATGAAATAAATAAATAATATAACAAAAATATTTTAGGGATTTATTCATTTTTGAATTATGGGGAATTATTTCATAACTCCCCATTTAAAATGTGAAATAATGCCCCAAAAAACGAATTAAATCCCCAAATTTCGTTGTTTTTTGCTTTCTGAACAAATTTTAAGGGAGTTATTTCATGACGCCAATCTTTACTAAGCGAAGCCGGTTTTGGTCATATTATAAAGTTTAAAAAAAAATTTTATATTAAGAAATGGCGTCATGAAAAACTCCCCAAAACAAAAAAAAAAAAAATAAATAAATTGAGCGGTAAATCCTTGCGTCGGGCCGTAGGCCGTCTATTTAGGAAATATTTATTAAGCGAAGCCATTGTTGGACATACCATAGAGTAGAAAGTCCTTGCGCTATTAAGTGAATCTTTATTAAGCGATTAAACTGAAATGTATTAAACTTTGAAGCCCCACTCGAAAGTATGAGCGACCTACTATTTTTAGAAATGTCACTAAAACCGACTTGTTCCATAATTTGTTATTTTTAAATAGGAACTTATTTCATTTTAAAATTAGGGATTTGTTTCATATGAAATAAATCCCCAAAAATGGGGTGTTATTTCATTTTAATTTAGGAAGTTATTTCATTTTGTTCCCCAAGGTTGAAATGAAAAGTGGCCCCAAATATTGGGTTAATTTTTCGTAATGAACAATTACCCCAAAAACGTAAATGAAATTTTACCCCATTTAGTTTTAATTTAAATATAGGTGGCGTGTCATGAAGTCCAGTGTCATATTTTCGATGGGCGTTATGACTCACTAAATTGAGTCTAGTGTCCATGGACGTTATAACAATTTCAAAAGGGTCACATTGCATATGAGCAATGTAACTTAAAGTCCATGGATTCCAAAGAGTCCATTTATCAAAAGAAGGCTTAATTTAGCGAAGCCGGTATTCGAAATACCCCAGAGTTTAAAACCCCTGCGGACGGATAAATTTAGGATAAATTCTTTTGGGGGTAAGAGTGTCCCTTTCTTAAATTCTTTACAAATTTTGTATTTTCATAAAATGTTCAAAATTAACAAACATTTTATGAAAATGCAACAAATATTATTACATAAAATATTTTTATAAAATAGCGCGATTCCTTTTATATTTTGGGGCCATAATTCGCAGTGCCATCTGAGACAGATGTACGATGAAACCAGTCTCGCCTCCATCTGTAAGAGAGGGGAAAATCAAATCCGGCCCTGCAGCTTTATAGGGAGCGAAGCTCTTGATTGCCCCTTTAACCATATCAGATGTAATTACAATTTCCGTGTTAGCCTCCCCTTCCTCCAATATCGGTTCATCTATGTTATTCGATATACCGGGTGGAAAATGAGAGTCCATTAGGAGTTTCATTGTCCTCCAGCCTCCTGTACGTATCATCGACCGTAGATTCCGGTTGGACATGAGTTTTGGATAGGAATTTTTTTATCTTCGATACGTCATTTACACTGTCTACCTGTTCACAGAAAAGTTTCCAGGAGTCTCGTTGGCTTTCCTGTAAAAGACGTCCCATTTTTCCGGCCAGCTCAGCATTTTGACCACCAAGAATTTCCAGTATACGTTCATTAGCCAGTTTACTGCCCCATCCCTTTATGTAGACAGTGGACTTTAAGAGCACATACGCTCGCTCTTCTTTGCAAGGCCCAGCTTAGCGCCGTCCCAGGGAGGAGGGATACTTTCCACTAAGTTCTTTAGGGTGATAACACATTGGTGAGATGCCAACCTCATCAACATCACCACGCCCATGCTGAACTCGCAGCTCACGCTCTCTATTTGTTGTTTGCCCTTTGAAGCGATTGCGTGGTCCACTATCAAAAAAGAAGTAAAATTTACTCTATGGAAGTACTGAAAAATATCTGAAGAAATGATGATTTTAACACAGGCTTGTTATAGGAGGGATGTACTTTTTATTTGATTCCAAATTCACTACTTCTTGCGACTTGTTGTTTTTTGAATCATTTCAAAAAAATCTAAACTTTATGCACATCCGTTGTCTAAATGGTAACAAACGCGGTAAGCTCACTATTGACAACGCATTTTGAGCTTACCACATTTGTTAACTTTTAGACAACGGATGTGTATAATTTTAGATAAATTATAGTTTTGTTTTGAAACAATATATTCAATATGGGGTATCATTTGGAAGGTGTATTAAAGCCGCGTCCAATGATGTGTTAATCATAAATAACAGTCTCCTCATAATTGTCATATTTCAAAAAGATTTAAAATTCTTAGGTTTTTCATGGATATATATATAAAATTTTTGCATAATTTTGCAAATTGTGTACACCTTTAGACGCTGCAAAATTTAAAAAATTACAAAAGGGTCTTTTTTTTTTGTAACCGCTCCAGCGCACGAATGGCCATCGATAGACTCAAAATATTTTGGGAACCATCATAAAACAAAACAAAGATTTTTTGAAGCTGGGTAAAATTGAATTGAACATAAAAAATCGTGTCCCCCACAGGATATTTTCTTGAAAACTGTCCAGCTCACGGAACGGACAATATAAACCCAAATATTTTGGTTGACATCATATTACATAACAGAGAATATTTGAGGGGCGTAACTCAATCACCATTTTTTGTGAGTCGGTTCTAATGTATATACATATGTTATTGAAAAAAATTGGTGTTAATTTGGTACAGGCGTGTATATTTATGTTTTTCTTTGTGTATCTAAAGATTGATTAACTAATAAAATTCAGAATTTAAATTTGTTTATAATGCGAAATTTTAAAGTTAAAAAATGAAAAATTTGCAATTTTTTGGTATTCCGCTCTACATCTTAGCATGCTTAGCATGCACAGCTGATTATCAGCTGTTTAAGGCCAATTGTTAAAATGTTTACATATTTTTTTTTACGTTGCTTTGAAAAATTTGAAAAAATCTTTCAAATATTTGTAAATTTTTATAAATATAGAATTTTTTTAATTTAATAGATAATTAACTTAAATAAAAATAATGATTGTGTGCTGTATTTTGTAAGGTAAAATATACGAAGGCAAATGAATATATTCCTTGTTCCACGAAATGATAAAATACGTGCCAGATGGGCTGAATAAGCATAATTAATGTTGGAGGCAAACAAAATCTTTTACCAAATGCTCTCGCATATTTACCTCGACTGCTGCTTAATTAAGCCTTCACCGCACGTAAAAATAATGTAAATATCAGTGCCAATGCTTCAAAGGTCCTGCATGTCTGCTACTTATAAAACAACAAAACGCCAATGCCTTCAAAGGTCCTAAAACAAAATCGGCACGAATATTTACCTCCCTTGACTGGTGCTTTGTTCTGTATCACGAATCGAATTCAGCAACCACGTGAAGAATTACAAACCTTCATGTACATGGATGTACGACAAGCCAGTTTAAAATTATTATCAAGTTCAAATCGATTGTGTTAATTTTATGTACTCCGTACATGCATTGTATTCGAGAAAGGAAACCAATGGGAACCAAATGTAGCCACGGAGCACGCACATTAATTGGATTTTTATTCAAATATCCTTCTTCATTCAAACTTGACAACAGCATAATGCAACATTTGTTTGAGCGATGTCTTGGACTAGTTCATTGTCGATTTAAGTGTACCAAATTAATACAATTTTTTGAATATTTTTGCTATTTGTATTATTTTTTCTATTGCTGCTCAACATAATCTTATTGAAATGTTTTATTTGTTGAAATATTTTATTTTTTTTTTTTTAAATTGCTTGACATTCAATATTACTCGTCTAAATTAAAATTACACACATTGGGGCTCTAAAATATAAAATTTTAAACACAACATGTGTAATTATAAAGTTGAAATGTTTATTTTATTGGAAACATGTTATGAATAACCAAAATACTACATTTTTATTGTAGTTTTGCAGGCATAATGTTGTTATTAATTCTTATAAACATTTTTATGCTTAAAATTACGCATCTTCTGTAATTTTCGCAAAAAAACTTACATACTTTGTAATAGTAATTTTACATGCATTTTTTAGAGTGTAAAACACTCTTGGAATTTAAAATTTAAATTTTAAATATACTTTTAACATGTTATTTTTTTCTCGAAACGATATATTAAGGTTTTCATAAAAATTCTTTATCTATCTGTTAACGATAATCGGATATTGTGATGTGGCCCTGAGAGTATCAAATAAGACTCGGGAGTACAACGGTACTTTTGAACATCAAATAGTATCAAAAAAAGTACCATCGTACCAATTTTGCCATCCCTGGTGTGAATCGTACAATAAAAAATATTCTTATTTAAAAGTTTTGTGAAACAAAAATTATTTCAATAAAACACAATTTTCTGTGTGTTTTATTTATTGTTTTTCTATTATACACACACATTTGTTTTTGACAGTTTGGCCTATTTTACAATAACAAAATGCATGTTGTTTTTGTATAGTTGTATTTGTTGTAGCGACGAGACTACCTTGCTCAATATACTTTGATCGCGGCTTTATGATTTCAACATGTAAATTTAAAAGTATTTCGATAACGCGATATTTTGGGTATATTAAAGTTACGCTATTAGAGTGCTTCGCGGAAAAGACATTTTTTCAAAACTTTCACGTATATTTTTTCCAATAGTTAAGCTTCTCCCACAGTGATATCTTCTAGAACATATTTTGGAGATATACATCAAACGACACGTAATTACAATACCTATTTTTCTTATTTCAAATTTTTGCATAACCGAAGAGCCGCAAATATTCTTTCCAAAAAACTGCAATTATCGTAAAATTGTATAAATTTGGCATTTTTTTATTTTTCACTATTCACTTTACAAATATGTGCTAAAATAAAATATACAAATGTTTTCATATATGTTGTGCTTAAAATAAAACAAAAATTAGCTTCTCATTTCAGAATGTGAAAATAAAAACATAAATTGCTAATTTCATTCATGTTTATTTATTACGAATGTATCAATTTAAGTGTTCGTACATGAATATTTCTGAACTCTGAAAAAAGTTTAGATTTTGCTCTAATCATCAAAATGATACTATTAATTAACTGAAAATTAAAAATGTTAACTCGGGGGAGTTTTCCAGTTTTTTCCTACCGAGCGCGTCCCCGGGTGGCGGATAGGGGGTGGTGATGGACCATCTGTCCTCTCCCAGCTTTAATTTCACTTAAGCTGAGGGAGGGCAGATTGTCCACCACCTGGGAATATTATATTCCCCGCGGACCCAAAAAACTGGAAAAAACAAATATGGAAAATAAAAATAAAAAGATAAAAGTTAAGGGGCAGGGCCTAAATAACCCAGTACCGGCGGCAAGTGTTGATCTACTCGCGAGTCACGTGTCGTCGTCATCCTGCAATCGTGAGCAAAATACTACTACGGAGGTGGGTACCTTGGCCTCCGTGGCGGACAATGCGTCAAGTGTACAGCATGCCGCTGGCAAAAATATAGGGGTGAAAGAGAAGGATGTACTCGGAGAGAGCTCTAAGCTACCTCAGCCTTTAAATATAGGTGAGGGTTCCGACTCTGAATCCTCAGATGATAATAATAATAATACCATTATAGCAAATCCCAAAAAGGATGAAGTAGAGCAAATGGTGAAAGAGGTGAGTGATAGCATAGCTAAACTACCTATTACTAAGAAAGACTTTCTGGAGCACAGAGGAGGAAGTTGAAAAAGATGCTTCAGGAAATCATAGTTAGTCAATCCCACGACACTCCAAAGGAAAAATCAGACTCTCTCACAAGATGTGAGGCAAAAAGGATCAGGTCTCCCGAAGAGTTGACAACTGAGAATAAACCTAAGAAGAAAAAGAGCTCCCCGTCTTCTAATACACAGTCGAAGCCAAGCCATACTTCACTCAAAGGAATCTCAAGTGAGAATCCTGCGTGTAAGGGTGACAACGCCAAGCCAGATATTCCGAAGACGAACACGTCGGCGAAATCAACCTCGAAGGTAAGGGAATCTCAAAAGAAGCCCCGAAAAACGAGGAAGGAGAAACTAGACAAGGGGAAAGGAAAAGAGCCGCCATCTTACGCCAAAGTTGCCAGAAGTAGGCACCGGGTGATCTCTGCTATGCAGTTACGATGCCGGCAATCCGACAGGCAAAATTCCAATAGACCAACAGAGTAAAATAGAAGACCTGGTCAACAGTAAGATAGTGGACCATGCAATCGCTTCAAAGGGCAAAACAACCAATAGAGAGCGAGAGCTGCGAGTTCAGCATGGGCGTGATGTTGATGAGGTTGGCATCTCACCAATGTGTTAGCACCCTAAAGAACTTGGTGGAAAGTATCCCTCCTCCCTGTGACGGCGCTAGGCTGGGCCTTGCAAAGAAGAGCGTGCTTCCGGTGCTCTTAAAGTCCACTGTCTACATAAAAGGATGGGGCAGTAAACTGGCTAATGAACGAATACTAGAAATTCTTGGAGGTCAAAATGCTGAGCTGGCCGTGGAAAAATGGGATGTCTTTTACAGGAAAGAAGAACCTGAGGGAACTTTATTTGTAATAGGTATCGACCAGAAATCCATGGCTAGTCTTGCCAAGAATAAAGGTAGGGCTTACTTCGCCTCTAAAGCTGTCATATTCAAAATTGGGAAGGTGCCGATTGGAAGGGCTGTTACAACAAGCCTCGAAAAGGACACTAAAAAACCTAAGACTACAGCATCAGTATCCACTACTGATAACGTTGAGGAGTCAAATCCTAAAATCGAGGAATTTACCATTAACTCGCCAGAAGAAAGTGTAGTTGCCCTTTCCAAAATTGGGAAGGCGCCGATTGAAAGGGCTGTCAAAACCGGCCCCGACAAGGACACTAAAACACCTAAGACAGTACCCAAAGCATCATTAGCAAGTACTGGCAATGTTGAGGAGTCAAATCCTAAAAGCGAGGAGGAAATCACTCACCCGCCAGAAGACAGAACAGCAGTGCTCTCCAAAATTGGGAATGTGTCTATTAAAAATACTGCTATTCCTATGCCTGATAAGGACACCGCAGAGCCATCAACAGTACCCACTGCACTAATAGCCACTTCAGGCTATCCGGATGAGTCAAATCCAAATAGCGAGGAGGTAACCAGCAACTCGCTGGAAGACAGTTTAATGGATGACCATGATTGATGTTATCCAAATAAACCTCCATCGGAGCGAGACAGCTACCAACGCTCTGATGGCTAAAATTAACACAGGTAAAATACATATAACTTTAATCCAGGAACCTTGGATGATTCGCAACAAGGTTTCTGGATTAAATCACGTAAATTTCCAACTTTTCTACGCTGATACAGGGCCTCGCCCGAGAACATGTATCTTATGTCACAAGAACTTATGTTTTCTCCTCTCAACAGGATTATCAACATCGGATGCAACGGTGCTGAAGCAAGGTCGTGGCAACATATTCCTTGCATCTGTTTACCTGCCTTTCGATTCTCCGACACTACCACCAACGTCGGATCTGATGAAACTGGTTGAAGAGGCACAAAGAAAAAATAAGAAAATTGTAATAGGTTGTGATGCCAACTCGCACCATGTAGCTTGGGGTAGTACAAACACCAATCGCAGGGGACAAGCCCTCATGGATTTCCTTAATACTAAAGACTTGATAACATTGAACTTAGGTAATAAAGCTACCTTCATCAATAGAATCAGAGAAGAAGTATTAGATATAACTATATGTTCAGAAGAGCTTATAAACGAAATTCAGGATTGGAGAGTTTCGGACGAGCACTCCTTTTCTGATCATCGGTACATAAGATTCAAAATACTAAGGCCACCACCAAAGCCGATAAAGTTTCGGAATAAGTCTAAAACTAATTGGACAATATTCGGGACCTTACTAAAGAACCGTTTAGGTCAGGACACTTACCAATGTCGAAATAAAGAGGATATAGATGCCAAACTGGAAACGTTCAAGGGTGCCCTGGTTGAATCGTTTGAGGACAGCTGCCCTCTGCGAGAGCGGAGATCTGCCCAAGAAAAACCCTGGGTAATTGGGGAGATCCGGAACCTTGGGAAGACTCCTCGCAAACTATTTAACTGAACACGGCGTAAAAAGACTGCAGTATACTGGGATGAGTATCGTAAAAAACTTGGTGAATATAAGAAAATCGTTCGAAAAGCCAAACGAGACTCCTGGAAACTTTTCTGTGAACAGGTAGATAGCGTAAATGACGTATCGAAGATAAAAAAATCCTATCCAAAACTCATGTCCAACCGGAATCTATGATCGATGACACGGGCAGGAGGCTTGAGGATATGGAGGAGACAATGAAACTCCTAATGGACTCTCATTTCCCACCCGGTATATCGAATAACATAGTTGAACCGATATTGGAGGAAGGGGAGGGTAACACGGAAATAGTTATTACAACTGACATGGTTAAAGGGGCAATCAAGAGCTTTGCTTCCTATAAAGCTGCAGGGCCTGATGGAATTTTCCCGGCACTTTTGCAGATGGAGGCGGGACTGGTTTCCGTACATCTGTCACAGATATTCACTGCATGCTTAAAATTGGCATATACCCCAGTTAAATGGCAAGATGCAAGGGTAATATTTATACCCAAACCAGGGAAACCAAGCTATGCGACACCTAAGTCTTATCGACCGATAAGTCTTACGTCCTTCCTACTTAAAACCTTGGAACGGATAGTCGATAGTATGATTAAAAGCAGTATACCCGACAAAGACCTAAAATTTAAGCAGCATGCTTATGTAAAGGGACGATCGGTGGAAACCGCTTTAAACGAAGTTGTCCACTACATAGGCGAATCTTTCGATAGCAAACTGTATACATTGACATCGAAGGCGCTTTCAATAACGTGCACACTGATACCCTTATCCAATCCCTAGACCAGTTTTATGTTGACCGGGTGCTCCGTAACTGGATCAACTACATGCTAAGGAACAGATGGATAAGCTGCGAGATGTACGGTATACCACAGGGTGGCATTTTGTCACCTTTACTCTGGGTTACCACGATTAATAGCCTCCTAAGGACCCTAACCGAGAAAGGACTTAGACCTGTCTGCTATGCAGACGATGTCGTAATACTTTTAAAGGGAAAGGATCCAAATTACTTGTGTAGAAGAGCTGAGGAGGCTCTGAATACGGCCTTGAGCTGGGCTCAACCGAGAGGCCTCAATGTTAACCCGGCGAAGACGGAAATCTGTCTTTTCACAAGAAAAACAAAAATTTCTACATATACTGAACCTTGCTTCCTGGGCAAGGAGATACCGGTGACAGATAAAGTTAAGTACTTAGGTGTAATACTTGACCGGAAATTAAAATGGAGACACCACATAGAGGATAGAATCAACAAGGCACATCGGTGCTGGGCGATATGTAGGAGAACCATAGGCATGAAATGGGGTCTTAGTCCTACTATGACAAATTGGCTTTATAAAAGTGTAATTAGACCAATTCTAGCTTATGCTTCAATGATCTGGTGGACTGCTTTGGACAAAAAGTGTAATATCAAACTACTACAGGGAGTTCAGCGTACATGAAGGTTACACACATTCATCGGACGTGCCTGATCGCATACCAGACACAGAATATGTCGGAAACTTTGAAACGCTAATCCCAGATAGAATGTCTTGGTCAAGCGGAACATTAGAGCAAATACCAGTAGGAATCCGTTGCTACACGGATGGCTCTAAATTAGGGGACAAAGTGGGCCTGGGGTTCTATATTGAAGACCCAGAAACAGAAATATACCACCGTTTACCTAATCATAACACCAGCTTCCATGCAGAAGTACGAGCAATAACGGAATGTGTAAATTGGATTAGAATAAATATGGCGCCTACAGGGCTTAATATATTTACCGACAGCCAGAAGGCAATTAGGGCGATATCAGGTGATAGAATTAAATCTAAGACCGTATTGGATTGTAAGAAAGCTTTAACTGAATACTCTCCCAGAGGTAAGGTTCACATCATATGGGTACCAGGCCACTCGGGAGTAGTCGGCAACGAAAGGGCGAATGTAATAGCTTTAAAGGGAATGGAGCTCGATGTAGTTAACCTGACAAACGCAAAACCATTCGACGCAACAAAAGCTGAATTAAAAATAAGGATGAGGGAATCCCATAAGGCCTCTTGGAATAATGAAACGGTGGGATAGCACCGTCTGAGGTTAGTATGATGGTACGTATTCTGAGTGGACACACAAGATTACGTGCACATCTATACAAAATTGGACGTGCGGATTCAGACGAATGTAGAGCATGTGGAGAGGACAGTGAAACTCTGGAGCACTTTCTTTGCCATTGTCAGGCATTCGTCGAAGTTAGATCCAAGTATCTTGGAAGTGATGTTATTCTGGAAATAACCAACCAACACCGATTGGAAGATTCTTAGGAATTACGTCCAGGAAACTGAGTTTCTGAACATGGAAAAATAATACATTCAGTAAACAATTTTTTTTTTCATGAATTGGAGCGCACAATAGGCCCGATAGTGGCCTAGGTGTATTTCTTCGGATTTGATGTAGTATACATCCTCCTATTAACCTAACCTAACCCTAATAGGAAAATAGGTGGCAAAAACTTCAATTAAAAAGTATTATTGTAATTAATAACAAAAATACTAATTTCTCCAATTCAAGATTTAAATAAATTGGGAAAAAGCACTCTCAAAACAAATACTCATATTTTTCCATAATGTATGTATGTATGTATGTATGTATGTATGTATGTATGTATGTATGTATGTATGTATGTATGTATGTATGTATGTATGTATGTATGTATGTATGTATGTATGTATGTATGTATGTATGTATGTATGTATGTATGTATGTATGTATGTATGTATGTATGTATGTATGTATGTATGTATGTATGTATGTATGTATGTATGTATGTATGTATGTATGTATGTATTTAGTATGTATGTATGTATGTATGTATGTATGTATGTATGTATGTATGTATGTATGTATGTATGTATGTAGTATGTTAGTATGTATGTATGTATGTATGTATGTATTGTATGGTATGTATGTATGTATGTATGTATGTATGAACTTTATTATACATATGAAAATTTTGGAAAAAAGGGCGGACTTTCATTGGGGGCTGTGAGTTCCCATATGAATTAACTAGAAAATTCGTATATCTGAGAAACTATTAGAGCTAGAATCTTCAATTCTACATGAAGATCTTTGACATTAATGTGAACATTTAGAGAATAAACGGGCGGACTTTTCAATGGGGATCTTGACACCCCCTATATGAATTAAATACAAAATTTCGTATATCTGGAAAAATATTAGATTTTTTTTTAATTTGTCATCGATTACATTAAAATCTTAATTAACGTTCGGAAAAAATGCATCTCTGGAAAACATTACAGTTAGAATCTTCAAAATTATTAAGAAGATTTTTTATTTATATTGCTTTTAGGGGTAGCAAGCACACTGGGTATAGCTAGTAGATACTAAAGAGATATTCACGTCACAGGACCTAAATAAATATATTCAAAAAACTAAAAAAATACAAACATAGTTTTTAGTAATTTTCTAAAATTTTTCGGAATTGTAATACTCTTTACAAAGGATTTAATTTGTGTCCAATTCAAGATTTTAAATAAATTGGGAAAAAGCACTCTCAAAACAAATACTCATATTTTTCCATAATGTATGTATGTATGTATGTATGTATGTATGTATGTATGTATGTATGTATGTATGTATGTATGTATGTATGTATGTATGTATGTATGTATGTATGTTATATGTATGTATGTATGTATGTATGTATGTATGTATGGTATGTATGTATGTATGTATGTATGTATGTATGTATGTATGTATGTATGTATGTATGTATGTATGTATGTATGTATGTATGTATGTATGTATGTATGTATGTATGTATGTATGTATGTATGTATGTATGTATGTATGTATGTATGTATGTATGTATGTATGTAATGTATGTATGTATGTATGTATGTATGTATGTATGTATGTATGTATGTATGTATGTATGTATGTATGTATGTATGTATGTATGTATGTATGTATGTATGTATTGTATGTATGTATGTATGTATGTATGTATTGTATGTATGTATGTATGTATGTATGTATGTATGTATGTATGTATGTATGTATGTCGGTATGTATGTATGTATGTATGTATGTATGTCTGTATGTATGTATGTATGTATGTATGTATGTATGTATGTATGTATGGATGTATGTATGTATGTATGTATGTATGTATGTATGTATGTATGTATGTATGTATGTATGTATGTAGTATGTATGTATGTATGTATGTATGTATGTATGTATGTATGTATGTATGTATGTATGTATGTATGTATGTATGTATGTATGTATGTATGTAGTGTATGTATGTATGTATGTATGTATGTATGTATGTATGTATGTATGTATGTATGTATGTATGTATGTATGTATGTATGTATGTATGTATGTATGTATGTATGTATGTATGTATGTATGTATGATGTATGGTATGTATGTATGTATGTATGTATGTATGTATGTATGTATGTATGTATGTATGTATGTATGTATGTATGTATGTATGTATGTATGTATGTATGTATGTATGTATGTATGTATGTATGTATGTATGTATGTAGTATGTATGTATGTATGTATGTATGTATGTATGTATGTATGTATGTATGTATGTATTGTATGTATGTATGTATGTATGTATGTATGATGTATGTATGTATGTATGTATGTATGTATGTATGTATGTATGTATGTATGTATGTATGTATGTATGTATGTATGTATGTATGTATGTATGTATGTATGTATGTATGTATGTATGTATGTATGTATGTATGTATGTATGTATGTATGTATGTATGTATGTATGTATGTATGTATGTATGTATGTATGTATGTATGTATGTATGTATGTATGTATGTATGTATGTATGTATGTATGTATGTATGTATGTATGTATGTATGTTGTTTGTTTGTTTGTTTGTTTGTTTGTGCTTTATAGACTGCTAAACGGCTGGACCGATTTTCCTGAAATTTTCACAGTTTCTTCCTGTATGTCTGGAAGGAACTATTGGCTACTTTTCATGTTGAAATTTCATGTGGGCGACGTGCCACGCCCATATTAAGAAAATATTAAATTAGTATATCTGAGATAATATAATAGTTAGAGTCTTCAAATTTTGTCGGAGCAACTTTAGTACCAATATAATTATTTAAGACAAAAAGTGGGCGGATTAGCATTAGGGGGCGTGGCACCTCCCACATAAATTAAATACAAAAATTCGTTTATCTTGGAAACTATTATAGTTAGAATATTAAAAATTTGCACGAGTAACTTTAGCATCCATGTAAACATTTTGGGAAATAAATTGGCGGACTACCCATGAGGGGAGCAGCACCTCCCATATTAATAAAATACAAAAATTGGTTTATCTGGGAAACTAATAGAACTAAATTCTTCAAATTTTGCACTAAGAACTTAAATATTCATCTGAACATTTTTGAAAAAAAAAGAGCGGACTTTCGT
This sequence comes from Lucilia sericata, assembly GCF_015586225.1. Taxonomy (NCBI): domain Eukaryota; kingdom Metazoa; phylum Arthropoda; class Insecta; order Diptera; family Calliphoridae; genus Lucilia; species Lucilia sericata. Next base: position 309,982 of record NW_023994446.1, on the reverse strand, counting down.
CATGGGGGGCTTGGAGCCCCCATATAAATTAAATAGGAAAATTATTATATCTGAGAAACTATTAGAGCTAGAATCTTCAAATTTTAATTGAAGAACTTTGACATTCATGTGAACATTCAGAGAATAACGGGCGGACTTTCAATGGGGGACTTGGAACCTCACATATGAATGAAATACAAAATTTCGCTTATCTGGGAAACTAATAGAACAAGATTCTTCAAATATTGCAAGAAGAACTTTATTATACATATGAAAATTTTGGAAAAAAAAGGGCGGACTTTCATCTGGGGGCTGTGAGTTCCCATATGAATTAAATAGAAAAATTCGTATATCTGAGAAACTATTAGAGCTAGAATCTTCAAATTCTACATGAAGATCTTTGACATTAATGTGAACATTTAGAGAATAACGGGCGGACTTTCAATGGGATCTTGACACCCCCTATATGAATTAAATACAAAATTTCGTATATCTGGAAAAATATTAGATTTTTTTTTAATTTGTCATCGATTACATTAAAATCTTAATTAACGTTCGGAAAAAATGCATCTCTGGAAAACATTACAGTTAGAATCTTCAAAATTATTAAGAAGATTTTTTATTTATATTGCTTTTAGGGTAGCAAAGCACACTGGGTATAGCTAGTAGATACTAAAGAGATATTCACGTCACAGGACCTAAATAAATATATTCAAAAAACTAAAAAAATACAAACATAGTTTTTTAGTAATTTTCTAAAATTTTTCGGAATTGTAATACTCTTTACAAAGGATTTAATTTGTGTCTTCCCCTTAGAATTTTGATTAAAAATATCATTATAATTGTAAACTCAATTAAATGGAACGGTCCTGAGACTAGTTTTTTAATCATTTTAGTTCGACTTTGTTATCCTCAGAAATAGTTCCAGAGAATCTGTAGAGAACATATACACCTTCTATAGAACTAGATCTTTTTCCAGTCAATTATAAATAAAATTTTTTTCGAGTAGTTGTTTTTTTAAATCTGTACTAGTATTGTACCATTGGAAATATTGAAAGAAATGATTAAACTTTTTAGAAGTTCTTATAATAACAACATTTTTCGACTCAAAAACTAGTTATTATAAAAATTTTATTTTGTATTAAAATCGTTCCATAATGTTCTAGAGTGGGAAAATGTGGCACTGTGCAGTGAAAAGATATTAGACTCTTTTAAAAAAAGAATTTAAGTACACAGGAGAGATATACCAGGACATGTCCGACTTTCAGCGGCAGTCGTTAACCTCGTCCTAAAAGGTAACGGAAGCAACAATAAAATCATTAATAGGAGGGACTCCGGAAAAAGTGGAATATTTGAATAAACTTAGGTATTTTTGAAAATTTATTTGTTGAACGGTTTATGCTGTATTTAACTTTACTACAAGTATAAGTTTTTTCTGAAGCAGTCCCTAGTTTAGATTTTTTAAGCAATTAAAAATTAATACATACGTTATTTTTCCAAATTCTACAGAAATCATTTGTGAGGTGGTTTTACTACAGATTCCCTGAAGTCCAATATATTTGTAAGTAAATGTATACAATGTAAATGAAAAATCAAAAATTATTGTTAAAATTGTTTATTGATTGATACATATAAATATTTTGTTAAACTATTTTATCAAGTATATAATACAAATAGTTGGTAAATTCATATATTAAATATAATTAAGTATATTAATATGTAGTATTAAATAATAAATAAACTAAAATTACTTATTTCTTTATATATGTAAAATAAAGACATAATTATTGAGTTTGTGTTTGCTACTTAAGTTAATTTGAATGGAGATTTTGTGTGTGTGGAGAATGTGTGTGTGATATTTGCAAGTATACATACACATATGTATGAGTGAATGTAAAATAACTAAACAAATGATTCGATCTAGCGAAACATTAGATAGTATGTTCCAAATTCGGACTGCGACAATAATCAAACACAAAGAATATAGAACAGTTTTTGTTAATAACAGCGATCAACGTGTTACACGTTCAATATGACAATTATGACAAATGATGATCATTTGTGTTTGAGTAATATAAAGAGAATATTGCACATAATTACTTCGTATAATGAAGAACAAACATTTATAGTTTAAATGAAATGCTCATTATTGCGATTGCGCAACTTGGTTTCTTCGATTTCACGCTGCCACTGGTTGCGACTGGCCTGCAGTATTAAATCTTGCAAAGATCCATATTGAGAATTGTGATGTGATTTGGCAGGGACAGCTAAATCTTCTTCGTCTTCGTAAAGATTTTCATACATATAATCGGGATCCATAGCTGAGGGTAGGATCATGGGAAAATCGCTGTAGTCGCCATCAGCTTCTATGGCATCGCCATCAGCATCATCATCGTCGCCATTGTCCTGATTATTAATGCCATGTTTTTCATTAAACATTTTGAGTAAATCGTCAATTTTTTCAGTTGGCATATCGGAAACCATTTTAACTGCAATCTTACGGCGGGAACGTTTAAGATTCTTTTGTGACTTATCAGCCAATTCGAAATTGAGCGAAGTCTTCAATGTGCTGCGTGAGAGTTTTAGCTGTTTTAACAGATTGTGATAAATTTGTAGAAAATGATTGGAAGATTCCTGGTTTGTGGTTTCCACAGCTGTGTCTTTATTTCCATTGTATTTGGGATTTTCTTCTATAAATCTATTCAATAACTCCATAGTACCCTGTTGGTCCTTTTGAGACTTTAATAGTTCAACTGTAATGAAAAAAAGAAAACGTATTTGGTTAGAAGATTTCTTTGGAAAATGTATAATCGGTGCTATTCAATTGCGGTTAACAATGGAGATTATTAATATTTTCATTTATAATAATTACCTTTTTGATTGGTTAATCCGAGTTTTTGCTTAAAAACACTCCATTCATCTTTATTGTTTTGAGTTTTGGAACTTTGATTTTCAGTTGTGCTTTTAATGTACAATCCGTTTGTCATGTTAATCATGAAAGTGACCATAAGGAAGAGCAAAAGAGTATGCATTTTCGTTTAGTTTTAAAAGAGTATTCCAATATATCGAAATAGTTTTCGAGTTGTGCTTAGATGTTATGATGTGAAACACCAGTTAGTGACTGATGTCCTTTTTCGTGTGCGCTCAACTTTTATAGAACTCATCCGCTATTCAAATAGTAAACTCGAACGTGCCTGTCTGTTATTTTCATTATTTTCCCATTGCACATTTTATAAGCCCTAGTCCGTGTCATTTAACAAAAAGTCAGACTTTCTCATGTTTGGTCGACAGCCCGTTTAAATTCTCATCGCTCAGTCAGTCAAGTACATACATACATAAGTATTTATTTAGATGGCCTGACCAGACTATAGGTAAATTGATTTATCCGTTTATTGTACTTACTCTTTTAGTGCACATAAACACACAAACATTAAGTACAAGATAGTATCAGGCGAAGTAACGATTAAACCTCATTCGTACATCGACGGATGGCGCACTTTTCCGCTGAACACAAGATATTTATGAAGCAATTAAACGGTACAAGTAATTATCAATATTTCAATAGATTCGAGTCAGACAGACGGTTCAGGTAGCCAATTACAACTACTTTTGGTTTCATAAATGACGTTGACGACGACATTCTCTCTAAATAATTCTAGTTATGATCAAATATTTGTAAATACATAGATAAATGTAGGTATGTATCTACATATGTATGTATGTCTGCAATATGCACAGACAAACATTTCATACGCGGTTCGCCATATAGAAATTGTCACAAACTAAATAAATAATAACTTTGTTTGATTGTTATTGAAACAAGGAACATTTCTATCATAGATTGATCCCACGTTTCATTTATATAACTACATACATATATTATTTATTTATGTAAAATTTGCAATTGCAGTCGTAAGTTGACATTGTTTTCAGATGTTAATGTACATTTAGTTATTAATAATAACTAAATGCACTCTTTAATTAGGGTTCAAACATTGTTTACGTTTTCATTAATGAGCCACGAAACATACAGGTATACTACATGTATTATTCAATTACGAGTTGATGATTTGTATGCTAACGGGTAAGTTCTTGTACACACATGAACTTAATATTAATGTGTCTCACAATATATGTATGTATCTTTTCTACCTTTTTTAATGTATGCGTAGTGAGGTGACACTTGTCGATATTGTCGCAATTAGATGTGAAAGGAAGTGAATTTAAATCCTAGCGCCAGGGTCATAAAAGACGAACACAATTTGAAATCATTGTTTCTCTCTCAAATGAAGATTAAGATTACACACACACATACGAGTACATTACTAAATGTATAGTTGGTTCATAGTCGCGATCACAAGTAAAAACAGACACTTAATTGTTTATAGAGAGTGTTGCAATCATTAATGATTGAGTAATTTACAAGGATTCAGAGAATTTTTATTTTATTTCATTGTCGTTAATTTTTTTCTTCAAGTTCTATGTGTAATTGACCCAGGTGCGTTAGAACAAATTTGTATCAAATATTGTGGGTTTGAAAACACATGAAGTGTTTTATTTATCATTTGTTTTCAAATACCCCCTGTAGTTGAAGGTAAAACATTTTCATTGTTATTTTTAACTACCGACTCAGTGGTGACATCACACTTGGAGAATTCGCCTCAAAGATTATAGTGTATCTAAACTATTAACAATTAGAAATGTGTTAATAGAACATTACATCACTCTGTGCGGAAAGTAAAATCGTGTTTTGGTTACCCCTCTCAAAATTTACCTTGCTTTATTTTTTTTAAAAAAAGGTATTTTTTATTTTTTTCTTAAATTCTACCGAATGAGATCTCTGTTGTAGAACAAAGTAGTCCTTATCGATCAGTACATTTGTTGTATGGAAACTGAGTAAAAAATTGACCTACATATGCCATTGGGCTAAAAGAAACCGTTGCACTATGAAATCAGTGAAGGTTTTTTATCTTATCCCAGTAAAATATTTTAAAATTTTGGTAATGAGTATTGTAGGTAATGTAGTTATTTCATACATTACTTGGTAATGAGTGGTCTTTATCAATAATTTTAAATAATTTTTTTGGATAGGATTTGTAGGCAATTGTCTATAGCGTACGTCTAATAAGAAATTAGTTTGTGGTTCTAACCCTAGTCGATATTAGAATATTTTTTAAAAAATATTGATTTTTTCATTTGTGTAGAAACCATTTCAGACAGAATGATAAAATAACTTGTTAATGGAGCACTGAGTAAGAGAATAGACTAACAAACATAGAAAATAACTTTAAAGCCGGTTTTAATTCCGGAAAAGTCGGGTAAGCACATTTGTAACCAGTTCTTTTTTAGTCATCGTCGAACAAAAATAAATCGTCGAACAAAAATAAAAAAAAATAAGAAAGTACTTACACTTTGCTCCAATATAACATGCCCACTTACTGGGTAAGTAAAGATTTTGCTGGGATGTATTACCGACATCCCACTGATTAAATTGACGTTTTCAATTTGGATTTGTCTTTAATATTCGCATATCTACTAGCAGTCAAAAATACAGTTTTACAAGAAGTAATTTTGAAGGATTTGGCGATAATTTATTCAAACGCAATTTTTGTTAATTTAAGCACAATTTTGTTTATATTTGAACTAAAATGTTTCTTTATTTATATGGTTCATATTTACTAGAAAAAAGTGTATGGCCTTCTATTGATTTAATTGAATTCAATAGAAATTTACTATAGGAGGTACCCTCTATTAAAGGGCATAATGTTTCGTAGAATGCAACTTTCGGGATTCGATCCAATTTTTAATTTAATTTTATTAATTATTTGATTCTTGCATTGTTTTGATGCTGTCAAACCCCGTCCATTTTAAATCGAAATACACATAATTGTAATAGTATAATTACCAAGGCAATTTCTTGTGAAATTTATTTTATCACTAATTTTTCTCCTATCGTATCAAGTTAATTTTTATAGATATTAAGAACTTAAGTTTTTGACAACAAATATATAGGCTCCTGATGACAGAGGTGCCGCTTTATGTACTCTAATACCAATTTAACAGAATCACGATCTCGAGAATGACAATAACTATAAAGCCTAAGGAACACCTTTAACTAATATATAGGGAATTTCACGTCAAGTGGCTCAAAACTCAAAAAATCGATTTCGACGAAATTTGCACTAAAGTTAGTACTATTGGAGAGTAGGTCAGACACAAATTTACAGCTCTATCGGTCAAGAACTGCCAGACTTAGAGGGGATCCAAGTTGGACATTTTGGTCATACAGGGTTTTATTCAAATGAGTGTTACTTCTCACCTATTGGTCCTAGCAAAAATTGTCCAAAGGAGTTCAATTTTTCCAATTTTTTTTTTCATTTTTTTTAATATTTTTTTTAAATTTTTTATTTCAAAATGGGCCATTTTTATTTTTCTGCTTAAAAGAAAGCTCAGACAAATTTCATTAAAGGTCTTTATAGTACCATAATGGGATGCGAGTAGGATATCCATCAAAAAATTATTTTTTAACTCAAGAATAAAATTTATTTGGCACTTAATTTTTCCCTATTTTTTCAAAATGGGCGTTTCAAAGAACCCATTTTAAAAAAATAGAGGAAATTAAGTGCCAAATATTGAAAAAAAATTATTCTTGAGTTAAAAAATAAGTTTTTTGGTGGATATCACACTCGCATAAAATCCTCTATGACCCTCTGACTCCGGCAGTTCTTAACCGATAGAGCTGAAAATTTGTGTCCGGCCTACTATCACATCGATTTTTAAAGTCACTTGATACGAAATTCCCTATATACATATTATTTATTTATTTTTTTTTTAATATTTTTTAATTGTATGCTATAAAAATGTTGGAATTAATGCATTTATAACAAAATATGCAAAAATATGCAACAACTATTTTGTTGCAAATTCTTAGATTCGAAAAGAAAACTATTAAAAGTTATTTTGAATTACTGACTACAAACATGCATTTACTTAGAAATTAGGGTATTCAAACGATTAAACGATTGGTTAATCGATCAATTGTTGACGATTAATCGCTCGAATAAATGAAAATTTCCAAATTTCAAAATAACGAATAAACCAAATAACTTATATCAATTAACCGATTAAGAAAAACTTATTACATATTTAACAATCTTATACAAAATTCAATATTTTTATAATAAATTTCTTTCTGTATTAATTCCCTTATTACTTTTCTATAATGAAGAATATTTATTGGATGATTTTTATAACAATACTTCAGAAACATTGTTGTTCTGATTTACATACTTCTAGAATGGGTTCATGCAGAAACATTTCAGATTTCTGAAAAGAATGATATCGCCTTTACTTCTAAATCCAGTTTTGAGGAACATTATTGTGTTTCTAAAGTATTTCTAATAAGTTCTTCAGCAATACATAGTTAACACTAGTTCATTGGAACGTATGAATTCTGGAATTCGTTGAAAAATCTCAAAAAAACATAAAATTAATTAACTTAATTTCTTTACATAGAAGAAAATAAATAATTTCTAATATTTGAGAAAAAACTTAATTAACAAATTTTAATTAAGTTTTTTGTTTGTTATAGGAAGAAAAATATTCTAAAAAAGAAATAATATTATTAAAAAAACATCCACTCTCCCTTTATTCGATTAACCGAATAATTTTGAATTATCCGATTATTAACCGGCCAACTTAAACCCCCAAAGAATTATTTGTCGAATAAACCGAATACGACAGAAAGCCTAATAATTGAATACTCTAATAGAAATCCATGCCCTGCTTATTTATGTAATATAGATAAGTCGAAATAAATTATTTAATATTGTAATATATTAACCTATTAAATGCAATAACTACGTAGTCATAACTAATTCCGAAATCTTCCAATTTATATTAAAAAATGTAAAATTCACATTGAAATTCCAAAATTTCTATGAAATTTAGAACTTACGCAGATTTAGATTATTGTTTTGGTTTAAATATAATTATGTGATTATTTAAAAATAAATAAAAACAAAAAGTTAGAAAAAATTTTGATTTCGTGCGAAAAATAGAAAAAAAATAGCTCCCAAATATGGAACAAATTTAAACGATAAATAATACTGCTCTATATAAATTTTTAGCAATATAATAATTTATTTAACTGTATAAATTTCTTATTGATGAATAAATTATTATATCAGGCTCGTGTTAAACTTCTACCAAGTGCACTGGATATTTTTTACTGGAAAGTACTCAAACACAAAATGATATTGTTTGACAACAGGACTGAGTTATTGAATTCGCATTATTTGAATGGATGAACGCAATGAATTCAATTCAATTAAATATTTAAAAAATAAAATAAAAATCAATCAATTAAATATTTTAAAAATAAGTCGCGACAAATACAAAAACACCAGTCTCAATTATGTCGATAAAATTTTAACTCATATCCTGTTTACATAGTCCATTTAGTATTAATTATTTGGTATAATATAAACACAAATGTCATTTAACAGTGTAAACACAACCACGAACAACTTCATTGTCTGTCCGTCAGCAGAGTTAAATATTATTTTAGAAGCAAAAACAATTTCTACGTCTGGTTTATTGGTTGGTTAGTTGGCCGGTCGGTTTAGTATGTAGCTGTCATTTAAGCAGGCAAACGTCAGATGACACTTGCCACAGCAATTTAAGAAAATAAATTCCCAGCCACAAGACTATACTCGCATGCAATTTAATCGATTAGTCGTCAGGCGAAATGAGCGTCAATGTCTGTCTGAACCACTTGCGACAGCACAAAGAACGAAACAAGCATATAAATATGTGTACATTAATTTACATGCATACATACATACATACATACATACATACATACATACATACATACATACATACATACATACATACATACATACATACATACATACATACATACATACATACATACATACATACATACATACATACATACATACATACATACATACATACATACATACATACATACATACATACATACATACATACATACATACATACATACATACATACATACATACATACATACATACATACATACATACATACATACATACATACATACATACATACATACATACATACATACATACATACATACATACATACATACATACATACATACATACATACATACATACATACATACATACATACATACATACATACATACATACATACATATTCTACATTTAGTAAGATTGCCATTGAAAGTGAAAATGGATTAGTGCTAATCTCCTATTTACATTCAAATAGAGACTAATAGAGGCTTAATCCTCTACAAAGTAATAAACAACGAATCTACTATATTCTTTTAAAATTTTAATTTAATTGATTTTTGAATATGGTGGGACAGATTAAAAAGTAGTTGAAATAATAAATCTTAAAATACTTATAGATGAAATAGATACTTAAATGAAGATATTTTATTACATTTTAATAAAGATAATTTATCTATATTTTCTTTTTCGTATTGCGCAAGTTTAAGGTGTATTTTCATACATTAGTGCTTATTAGAATTTATATCGCACATTTGCAACAAATTATTCGGGTGTTTTAAGTTAAGTAGGACAAAATATTTCGTTTGGTAAAATGTTATCTGTTTATATCCACCAAAATTTGTCACAAATATTGATTTTATATACAGAAACTAGCTATACCCAGTGTGTTTTGCTACCTGAAAAGATTCTAGCTCTAATAATTTCCCAGATATACGATATCTTGTATTCATTTCATATTGGATATGCCACGCCTACCATTGCAAGTTCACCAATTTCTCCAAATGTTAAGATAGGTTGATGAAATACACCTGGACCACTATTGGGCCTATCGTGCGCTCCTTTTCAAGGGAAATGTTTTTTGGTAAAAACGAAATAACCTTATATACTATTCACTGAATATATTATCGTCTGATGTTCATAAGCTCAGTTTTCTATACGTAGTTCCTATACGTAGTTCTATACGTAGTTCCTAAGAATTTTTAGCAATATAATAATTTATTTAACTGTATAAATTTCTTATTGATGAATAAATTATTATATCAGGCTCGTGTTAAACTTCTACCAAGTGCACTGGATATTTTTTACTGGAAAGTACTCAAACACAAAATGATATTGTTTGACAACAGGACTGAGTTATTGAATTCGCATTATTTGAATGGATGAACGCAATGAATTCAATTCAATTAAATATTTAAAAAATAAAATAAAAATCAATCAATTAAATATTTTAAAAATAAGTCGCGACAAATACAAAAACACCAGTCTCAATTATGTCGATAAAATTTTAACTCATATCCTGTTTACATAGTCCATTTAGTATTAATTATTTGGTATAATATAAACACAAATGTCATTTAACAGTGTAAACACAACCACGAACAACTTCATTGTCTGTCCGTCAGCAGAGTTAAATATTATTTTAGAAGCAAAAACAATTTCTACGTCTGGTTTATTGGTTGGTTAGTTGGCCGGTCGGTTTAGTATGTAGCTGTCATTTAAGCAGGCAAACGTCAGATGACACTTGCCACAGCAATTTAAGAAAATAAATTCCCAGCCACAAGACTATACTCGCATGCAATTTAATCGATTAGTCGTCAGGCGAAATGAGCGTCAATGTCTGTCTGAACCACGCGACAGCACAAAGAACGAAACAAGCAGAGAAAGAGGGGGACAGGAAGGACAGGCAGACAGACAGACAGACAGACAGACATACAGACAGACAGACAGACAGACAGACAGACAGACAGACAGACAGACAGACAGACAGACATACAGACAGAAGACAGACAGACAGACAGACAGACAGACAGACAGAAGACAGACAGACAGAAGACAGACAGACAGACAGACAGACAGACAGAACAGACAACAGACAGACAGACAGACAGACAGACAGACAGACAGAACAGACAGACAGACAGACAGACAGACAGACAGACAGACAGACAGACAGACAGACATACATACATACATACATACATACATACATACATACATACATACATACATACATACATACATACATACATACATACATACATACATACATACATACATACATACATACATACATACATACATACATACATACATACATACATACATACATACATACATACATACATACATACATACATACATACATACATACATACATACATACATACATACATACATACATACATACATACATACATACATACATACATACATACATACATACATACATATTCTACATTTAGTAAGATTGCCATTGAAAGTGAAAATGGATTAGTGCTAATCTCCTATTTACATTCAAATAGAGACTAATAGAGGCTTAATCCTCTACAAAGTAATAAACAACGAATCTACTATATTCTTTTAAAATTTTAATTTAATTGATTTTTGAATATGGTGGGACAGATTAAAAAGTAGTTGAAATAATAAATCTTAAAATACTTATAGATGAAATAGATACTTAAATGAAGATATTTTATTACATTTTAATAAAGATAATTTATCTATATTTTCTTTTCGTATTGCGCAAGTTTAAGGTGTATTTTCATACATTAGTGCTTATTAGAATTTATATCGCACATTTGCAACAAATTATTCGGGTGTTTTAAGTTAAGTAGGACAAAATATTTCGTTTGGTAAAATGTTATCTGTTTATATCCACCAAAATTTGTCACAAATATTGATTTTATATACAGAAACTAGCTATACCCAGTGTGTTTTGCTACCTGAAAAGATTCTAGCTCTAATAATTTCCCAGATATACGATATCTTGTATTCATTTCATATTGGATATGCCACGCCTACCATTGCAAGTTCACCAATTTCTCCAAATGTTAAGATAGGTTGATGAAATACACCTGGACCACTATTGGGCCTATCGTGCGCTCCTTTTCAAGGGAAATGTTTTTTGGTAAAAACGAAATAACCTTATATACTATTCACTGAATATATTATCGTCTGATGTTCATAAGCTCAGTTTTCTATACGTAGTTCCTAAGAATTTTTCCATCAGTGTTCATGAGGAATGTTATATCAGGAATCATTTGGATCTAATGTCTACAAAAGCCTGTCCTCTCTACATTAGTTTGAATCCGAATATCCAATTTTGTACAGCCGTGCTTGTACTAAACTCAGAGTTGCTCATTTCGAGGAGGCTTCTCGCCCTGCTCTCGTTAGGGTCACCACATAGGATTTCTGTGGTTCTACCCACCGTTTCAATATTCCAAGAGGCCTTATGGAATTCTTTCACCCATGTATCCTATGAAATATTCTAGCTTTAATATAGGAATTTTTGTATTTAATTTATATTCGAGGTGTCAAGCACCCTATTAAATTTCCGACCATTTTTCTCCAAATGTTCCCATGAATGTTAAAGTCCTTAGTGCTAAATTGAATCTGTGAAAGTTTCCCACATATACGAATTTATTCTCCGTGCAAAATTTGTTTATTTTAGCTCTAATAGTTTCTCAGTTATATACATATGAGGGGTTTTAAGCCCACTAATGAAAGTTCGCCCATTCCCCTTTAATATTCTAGCTCTAATAGTTTCCCAGGTAAACGATTTTTTTTAATTTAGTTCATATGGCCACACCTCAATTGCTATTCCGCCAATTTATGATCCAAATGTTTACATGGATGTCAAAGTTGTAGACAACACGCAGTAGACAACACCCGTTGTACGCGGCAACGCGTTATAGGCTTCTGTCAAAAAAGGTGGAATAGTGTATTTTTATTTAACAAGTTACACATTGTAGTTTTAACGCGTCTGCCGCGAAAAGTTCAGCAACTTTCAACTTTCGGCAGCTGATCAGGGTTGTATTTTGTTTTGTGTAGAAACTAAAATAAATTTCGCAAACAATGGATGAAAAATATTTAAAAATATACAATAACTTAATATTTTGATTTTTAAAACAGCAATAGTCTTAAAAAACATCAGGAGAAAGATCCAAATGACGCGTGGTGTGTAACTTGCCGCTTATAAAGCGCGAAAAGTTTTAAAAACGTGAAACGCGTTCCATATTCTAAACCGAGTTTTTGTATTTAATTCACATGAGAGGTTCTAAGCTCCCTAATGAAAGTCCGCCCATTATTCTCCAAAATGTTCGCATGGATGTTAAAGTTCTTCGTGTATAAATTTAAGATTCTAGATCTACTATTTCCCAGATAAACTATTTTTTTAATTTAATTCATAAGGAATATGACACGTCCCCTATTGCTAGTACGCCGATTTATTACCTAAATATTCACATGGATGTCCTGAAAAATTTGAACATTTTAGCTTCAAAAGTTTCTCAGATATACGAATTTTAGTATTTAATTCATATGGGATGTTCCAAGACTCCTAATGAAAGTCCGAAAATTTACAAACAAATATTCAAACACTCATTCATTTTTATACCCTCCATCAGCAGAGATGGGGGTATATTGATTTTCATTGGTCGTAGACTATAGAATATATATTATGGGTCCTTCTTAAATTCTTAGACGATCTAGCCATGTCCGTCCGACTGTCTGTTGAAAGCACGATAGGGTTCGATCGGAAAGAGCTAGAGAGCTAAATTTTCAACATATATTCCTTATATATAAGGTTTTATTGGTATTGTAAATGAGCAATATCGGTCCCGAAAAACAGCTTTAACAGTCATAAAAAATCCCTCTACCAAATTTTATCGGGACCAGTGTATAATTGACCCTACCCCCCATATAAGGCCTCTTTCAGAAAATGTCTTTAACGCTAATTACTGGCTTAAAAAACAGCGATAAAATTCGACAAAAGTAAGTTTCATACAAGTTAAAATGTCTCTACCAAATTTAATGAAATTTAAAACAACTCCGAAAAAAATACACATTCTGATGTAATTTTCACAAAAACTATGCAATATAATTCCATGAAAATCATCATACATTTGTTTTTACATGTCAATAGAATTCATTTCGAGAAAAAATTTTCTGGATCGGTCCATAATCGGACATAGCTCCCATACAAGGTGCTCTCCCGAAAATCACTTAAACGCGCATAACTCATTACTAAATTGAGATATCCATATGTTTGGTACAAGTATTGCATTTATATACAAAAATGTTACTGTGAAATTTTTTTCCGATCGGTCCATAATTGGTCATAGCTCCAATACAAGATTCCCTTCCGAAAATCACTTAAAAGCACATAACTCATTACTAAAAATTGATATCGATACATTTAGCACAAATATTGGTCTTATATACATAAATCATCCTATACAATTTTTTCACGATCGGTCCATATTTGGTCATAGCTCCCATACAAGGTCACCACCAGAAAATCACTTGAATGCACAATATTCATTGCCAAATAATGATATAGATACAGAATTTAGCCAAAATTTTGTCTTTATATACATTAATGTTACTGTGGAATTATTTACGATCGGACCATAATTGGTCATAGCTCCCATACAAGGTCCTCTTACGAAAAACTCTTAAACGCACATTACTCATTACCAAACAAAGCTATTGATACAAAATTTTGCACAAATATTAGTTTTATATACAAAAATTATATTTTAAGATTTTTTCACGATCGCTACAAGCTTCCCTTCCACAAATCACTTAAACACACATTACTTATTACTAAATTACGATATAGATACAAAATGTCATATCTCCCATACTAGGTCCTGCACCGAAAATTTTAATTTCCTTAAATTTTTCACACAAACTATTGTAATTTTCAATAAATCTTGCAATTGTAACAGATTTAAGCTGTTTATAAATCTTGGGGTTTTTCTGTTTAAGACATGAGAAAAATTATTTCTACCAATATTTGATCAATTAAAGAAGTATTAATATAAAAGTAGTTGGTGGGGGGTATTTAAGATTCGGCTCAGCCGAATATAGCACTCTAACTTGTTCAATATCAATTCATCTAAAATTTCCACCCCAGGTACTGAATAGTAGAATAAAAACCTACTTCTGAGCAATAGCTTATTATATCTTATAAGTATAAAATAATATTATTCGACAATACGCTTGTTAAAAAGTTATTTTATCTCGTACGGAAATTATATTTTTTATATTAGGTTAGGTTTCACAGGCTGCGTACTAGCAAGAGTACAACGCCTTATAAGGAAAACCCATACATCTTGCATGGTTTCCAAATTTACAATTTGTTGAAACCTACAATTTAGGTAGTATGTTTTATAAGGAACCATACGAGGCTACAGCACCTTAGCAATTGAGCAAGTGTACTCGTGTGACCAACCGTCTTGAGCTGAATATCGGATACAGTAGTTTTCCGATTTAACGAACCCATATGTTGTCAGGCCTGTTCGTAAAATTGAAAAGTTCGTTATATGCAGTACTAACTAAAACGTGGGTTTTTGGTAGGAAAATAATTAAAAATATGTACATAAAATATTTTTTAAATGTATTTTATAAAAATTAATTCTTTTTTTTTTTTTTTAAATAGCACAAAACACAAAATTCCGAATCTTATATACCCACCTTCAAACCATATTTGTGTCGAATTTAATCGCTGTATTTTAAATTCAGTCATGAGCTTTAAAGTTATTTCTCGAAGTACATCGCTATACTCGTATTTTTAAGCGAGTAATGAGCGTTGAAGAAATTTTCTTAAGGGGGCCTGATATGGAGGGTAAGGTCAATTATGGACCGATTCCCATAAAATTTGTTAGAGATTTCGGTTAGTATAGAACAAGTTTGTATCGAATTTCATCGGCGTACTCGTATTGTTAAGCGAGTATTGAGTTAAAGTCATTATCTGAAGGACGGACATAGCTACATCGAACTAAAATTTAATAAGAACCCAGAATGTGTTACAGTTTTGGGTATAAAAGCACCGCTTAAAACAACGGTATAGTTTTTTGCTACAACTTAGGTTATTTGTTATTTTTGATAAATGTCATTTTATCTTCATTTAAATAATAATATTTTTATGAGTTCGTTAAACAGAGTACAAAAAACAAGTTTTGTTCGTTATTTAAGGTAGTCAATAGGAAAAATTAGCTTGTTCGTTAAATGCGATGTTCGTAGAATTGAATGGTCGTTAAATCGGAAAACTACTGTATATGGTTTTTAATTGCCGTAAACACTACAGAACTGGTCTATATCAACGGTATATTGGGTTTGTCCCGAGTATGGCTTTTGAGCTCATAATTATGTTTAATATACTCGTATCTCGACAAAAAACCCCCTTCAAAAGATGACATTGATGTCCAAAATTCACAGTTAAATTCAGCATAAATACATTTTATGTAAGCGTAAATTCATCCTCCAAATTTTATGAGGATCGGCTCATATGGGTCATCTTAAGTGTAAAAAATTACTTAATGAATAATGTAATTCGATTTAAAAAGAGGCCGAAATGTTTAAAACTTTATGATCCTGCTTATTTTTTAATCAAAACCTATTAAAATTCTCTTATTTAATAGTTTATAATGTATAAATTTAGCGGAAAAAATCCCGAAAATCCCCGGGATTTAATTTTTAAAAATCCCGGTTTTCTGTATTTTCAATTCCCGTTTGGCATCCCTAGTATGTACATACATAGATACAAAATTTGGCTCAAATATTTCTTTTATATACAGAAATATTATTGTAAAAATATTTCAAGATCGGTCCATAATTGGTCAAAGCTCCGAAAATCACTAGAGATATTTAGAACTTTTTGACAACAAATATATATGTATGTATTTATAACAGATTTAACGCTTTATGAACTCTAATACCAATTTTACGGGACCACGATCTCGAAGATGACAATAATTATAAAGCCTAAGCATCATCTTTAAATTGTATATATTTAATTTCTAAAAGTGGGAAAGCTTACGAGCTCCATTCAAACAACGAACATGTGCGAATTAAAAAAATAAAGTTAAGTCGGACATGGTATGATACTCCAATTACGATTATATTTATGAAGGATATTTTGTGTGGGGGTTAGAGTTAGAGAGATTTTTTGACTAGTACATAACATCTCTTTTACATTTTATTTTAAAGTATTTTTATTGATTTGTTAAAAAGTTATTAAAATTACGGCCCCCAGAATTAATCGCCACTTTAGGTGCCACTGTGAATCTGTCCATAACAGGTCATATCTCCCATAAAAGTTCACCTCCCGAAAATCAATTAAACGCATATTAGTAATTACCAGGAAAACCAAAAATATGCTCTAAAAAAAGTAGAGCATATTTTTAAATATGCAGTAAAAAATCTTAAAATTTTAAAAATATGTTCCAAAAATTAAAGTTTTAATTACTTTACAACATTGAAAAGCTGAAGAACTAGTTTAATAGGATTTCGTTTAACGCTTAGTTAACCAATAAATAACAGGAAGCCACATTTGGCAAAATTTCAAGCGACATAGGTTGACACATTACTTCCAATTGTATTCATAGCTTCTAAACTGACATTAATATCGGTGTTGCAATTGAACCCAATAATTATCGTTACTAGTTTTTTAAACGACAAAAATGAATTGGTCTCATGAATCCAAAGTTTTATGGTTTTGTGTCCGATTTAAAATGTAATGCTTTATCAAATAAAATACTATAAAATTGGTTTTCATGATACTAATGTATATTTTTGCAACGTTTCGAAACGGTTGCCGTATCGGTATTTTGACTTATTTCGGTATTGGTATTTTAGCGTTATCGGTATTTTGGCTTATTTCGGTATTGGTATTTTAGCGTTATCGGTATTTTGATACATACAATCATAAGTACGTAAGCTGTACGTAAATAAATTGACTATCTCTCGCAAAATTATTTATTACGACATCAGCTGTTCAAGCATTGAGACATGTTGTCAGTGATGATAGAAGAGGGAAATCATAACTTAGTTGTATAAAAAAGGTACAAACAGTGTTGGCTAACATGATTTGGTAAAGATAACATAAAAATTATTGCCCAAGATATTGCAGTGTACTAAAAAAATCTATTTAGCTGGACAAATTAAATTTTAGCTTGAGACTGGACAAGCCAGCCAAGTCTAGCCAGGCTGGCAACCCCAGGGTAGGGTGAGTTACCGACAATTCGGTAGCAGGATTGGTTTGAAACTTTTGTGTACAGAATTTCATCGCTTTACTATGTATGTATGTATGTATGTATGTATGTATGTATGTATGTATGTATGTATGTATGTATGTATGTATGTATGTATGTATGTATGTATGTATGTATGTATGTATGTATGTATGTATGTATGTATGTATGTATGTATGTATGTATGTATGTATGTATGTATGTATGTATGTATGTATGTATGTATGTATGTATGTATGTATGTATGTATGTATGTATGTATGTATGTATGTATGTATGTATGTATGTATGTATGTATGTATGTATGTATGTATGTATGTATGTATGTATGTATGTATGTATGTATGTATGTATGTATGTATGTATGTATGTATGTATGTATGTATGTATGTATGTATGTATGTATGTATGTATGTATGTATGTATGTATGTATGTATGTATGTATGTATGTATGTATGTATGTATGTATGTATGTATGTATGTATGTATGTATGTATGTATGTATGTATGTATGTATGTATGTATGTATGTATGTATGTATGTATGTATGTATGTATGTATGTATGTATGTATGTATGTATGTATGTATGTATGTATGTATGTATGTATGTATGTATGTATGTATGCATGTATGTATGTATGTATTTATGTATGCGCGTATGTGTGTATGTATGTACATATGTATGTATGTATGGGAAGCAGATATTCGAAATATATCGGAGTTTGAAACTCCTGCTATCTCGAACACTTTTTTAGCTGAATCCAAAATACAACATACACTAAAGTTACTAGCTACTCTATCCAGGATAAGAGTACCACTTTTTTAATTCTTATACAAATTTGTGTTTCAAATGTGTCACAAAGTCCATGGACATTATAACACTTTTGAAAGTGAACGTTATGTCCATAGACAATATGACTCTTTTTGGTGTGACACTGGACATTATGACAATCCACAGTGCGTAAAATTCGCAATCCTGTTTAAAATTGTAATTAACATTTTTTTTATTTTTTGTTACTTATTGTACATTTTATATTTTCATTTAAACAATGAATGAAACACATTTAGTGGAAAACCCCAATTAGAAATGAACATATTTGTCCCAAAAATCTGCTATAAATTTTATTTCATTTGTTGGGTGTCTGTGGGTAACGACGAATATTTATAAAATATTTTCGTTCATTGTTCTTTCCATTTGGGGTCCATTAGCGTTTTTACTTATTTTAGGGCATTTTATTGTGTAGGAATGTTGTTCCAATGTTGAAATGAAAGTTTGTTTATAAAACCGTATGCTAATTAAAATTCCCATGTTGATAACCATTTTAGGCCGTGCATTGTTGAGTTGGGTTCATTAGCTAAAGGTCCACTCATTCCATATGCAAGTGGTGAGAACAACAGGAAACTATAAACCAGCACTGACATCAAACCACCCAGCAGTGAATGTTGAATCCACCTTGGCAAGCGGCCAGTTATATAATGAAACATAACTCCTGCAAAGGAAAGTAAAACATTAATTAAATTAATAGAAAATTGTGTTTAATTCGATAAGAAATAACAACTAAGAATATACTCGGACATGACCGACCACATGACACCCTACACCACATATTTATTAAAATACATTAGGGACCGATCCTAGAATTTCATTAAAATGCACATTGGTGAAATGTGAAATTTTCCAGTTTGTTGCTAAGACATTACGAAAATGTGGACCTTTAACTCCAATAATTCTTTGCAAACACCAAGGATAACAGGATGACATAAACCCATGTCTGATAAGGAAAACGCTCATAAGGTAGCACCCTTTAAAATATTAAATTACTCAAAAAGCGCAAAAATTCGCAATTTGCGGCAAAGTGAAACTAACTCATAACATTTCAGGAACAGTGCTTAGCATTTCGCAAAAAACAATTGCGAATTTGAATATATTGGTGTATTGGTATGGGATGATATCAAAAAATAAATTATATTCACTGTTCCAAAGTTCGAATTTCGCACAGGAAAACTGGTGTTTGAACCATAGTGCTATTCTAGTATTTAATTAATGACGTTCAAGTCATTTTTTGAGAAGGGTTTTGTCAAATAAGCCTCGATAATTACGATAAAATCTGAAGTATTATTTCATGATAGAACTGAACACTACCGTAACTTCAAGCAAAAACGTTGTTAAAACGACATAGGCCCATATTAAAGCTACGGCAGTAACTTCAAATTCTCTCATATTTCTTTTTATTTTCTTTTGTTTTTATTTTTTGTTGCATATTTACATGGTTTTGTTTTTAAAATACCACCTCGAAAGAATTATAGGATACAAGACAACTAGTGAAGTCAATAGCTAATTTATAACTAACTATAACTAATTTATTTTTCACATAATTTCTATAGAAAATTCAAAGTTTATTAGTTTTTAATAATAAACAAATAATTTTTTGTATGAAATTTTAAAAATTGTTATTGTGTTCATCAAGAAATAAAATTATAAATATTGAAATTTGTTTTATATGCCATTCACACCAATTCAAAAACTAATTGGGTTTTGAAAAACTAAATTTCAAAAACCAATACGTTTACACCATGAGTTTTTGAATTTTATTTACCAATACATACGCACATTCACATAATTTTAATAATGTTTTTTAATTAAACTAAATTGAAATTAGTATTATTTTCAAAACAATACGTTGTAAATTTTAAAATATGTATTTTTTCTTTTTGACATTTTCTTTTAAAAAAGCTTTTTAAAAGCTCAGCCAGAGATGGAAGTTTGGATTTTTGTTATTTTTATTGGGTTTTGTTTGGGTTTTTATCATAAACTAGTTGAAAGTAGTTTTTGATTTGTATGGAAAAACCAAAGAAATTTTAGTAGTTTTTCAAACAAAAACCAAATTAAGCTAAAAACTACTAGTTTTTGTTTGGTGTAAATGGCATATTATCAAAATCGGAGAGGGTAAAAATCCAAACTTCCATCTCTGGCTTAGCTTTTAAAAAGCTTTTTTAAAAGAAAATGTCAAAAAGAAAAAATACATATTTTAAAATTTACAACGTATTGTTTTGAAAACAATACTAATTTCAATATAGTTTAATTAAAAAACATTATTAAAATCATTTCTAAAATAAAAAAGTGCATATTGTGGGAAAAATTATGTGAATGTGCGTATGTATTGGTAAGTAAAATTCAAAAACTCATGGTGTAAACGTATTGGTTTTTGAAATTTAGTTTTTCAAAACCCAATTAGTTTTTGAATTGGTGTGAATGGCATATAAAATCCTGTTAGAAAAGTTTTAAAATGCCATTAAATAATTTTTATACTAAAAAAAAAATTGATAATAATTATTTCGGGGCTGTGAACTTCAAATCTATGTTGCTATTAAAAATATCTATGTACAACAACATTGAAGTTATTACGAAATATTTTCCAAAAATGCTTACCGCTTGGAAACCCTAATAAGTATCAATCATTGTATATAAAAATTTGTAAGTATTTATCTGCAACATCATTATTACATTTTGTGTGTTAACATCAACAGCTTTACATAAACTACCTAAATTTAGTTAAAATAATTTAAAAGCCTTCAAGTAAAATTCATATTTTTTCTTACAGATGCAAAGGTCAGAGTAATGTAAGAGGAAGTCAAACGATACCTTAAGACATGTTAAATTGAAATTTTAATATTTATTATTATACATATTTTATATATTATACATATTTTTTCTTTTTTCTATTATTCCTCCTTTCTCCAAATCGACGTTGGTGTCATAAACGGAGTTGTGAGTAATAATAATCTTATATGAAGAATGGTGTGTATAAGATGTTAGAATAAAATATATTAAATGAATTTTGTATAATTGGCAATTTCTCTTATTTGGGCATAATGCAATATTTACATTTCGAGGAAATTTAATGATTAAATTGTAAAATATAAATATTACCTGATAACATCGAATTAAATATTAAAGCAGGGAAGTAGTGATGAAAATACAAAACACGGCCCATGGCCCAAAATGGCAAGTAGTGTATAATCCATCCAAAAAATAACCAAATTGCCGCTTCCAGCGTCATGGAATTAATCGATGATTCTGAAAAAGAAATGCATGAGGTAATTCTTTGTACAAATAATTCTTAAACGATGCGTATTATTGTGCAGAACACGGAATGGGCTGAATAGGAAATTTAAATGAAATTTACCAGACATACATATGTATATTGTCACCATATATAAATTTTGTTCGATAGTTCATAGCAATGAACACCAAGAAATGAAACTGTGACGTTTTTTATAACAATGACGTTACGCTCTTCTCACGGACGTGTTCTGTGTAACTCCAACTCTCTCTTATAGAAAATATTAAAAGAAATATTTTAAATTTAAAGGTTGCCTTTCTTGATATAGAAGGCGCTTTTAATAACGTCAATCCTGCATCTATCTGCCAATCTCTATCTCGGGCTGGGTTTGGTAGGTCCGTTGTGGGATTTGTCGAGAATCTTCTCTCAAATAGGATCATTGAATCCTCCTTAGGAGATACAGTAATCTCTAGAAAAGCTTTAAGAGGTACTCCACAAGGGGGAGTACTATCACCACTCTTATGGAACATGGCCATAAATGATATTCTGGTAAAACTAGACTCTCTTGGCTATAAAACAGTCGCCTATGCTGATGATGTCGCGGTTGCGGTATCAGGCGATCACCTTGAAACTATATCCCAAAGGCTAGAACAAGCACTAAAGATCATTAGCTCGTGGAGTGTCGAATGTGGTCTTAGTGTAAATCCTAGTAAAACGCAACTTGTGCTATTCTCTAGCAAATACAAGATTCCTTTATTTCCGCTTCCTTGCCTTAACGGCGAAGTATTAAAACTCTCGGACAGCGCTAAATATCTGGGCGTTATCCTAGATAAGAAACTATCTTGGAGTACAAACGTACTCTCTAGGGCATCTAAAGCCATCACGGCACTATATGTTTGTAGGAAGGCCATAGGAACATGCTGGGGCATAAATCCAATGAATGTTCACTGGCTCTTTGAGGCAGTTATTAAACCTATTATGCTATATAGGGTTGTTGTCTGGTGGCAGGCGCTTGAAAAGGCTTCACTCAGACAACAACTGGAAAAAGTAATGAGATCAACTGCGCTTCTTATCACAGACGCTCTCAGAACAACTCCTTCGAAGGCGCTGTTCACTATGCTCAACTGGCTCTCGGTCGATCTCCTTGCAAGGAAATTGGCTATGTCAACTGCGGCCAGATTGAGTGTAACTGGCAAATGGAAACAATGCTCCATAGGCCATGCTAGGATCATAGATCTTATACCGGATAATCAGTACATTGTTGATTATTGTATTCCAGTACCGTCTCTAGTGAGAAAGTTCCAATATCATATCTCTTCGGAGTCTGAGGAATATCTCCTTCCGCCAAATAATTGCTTCCGAGTGTATACAGACGGATCCAAGACGACGAAAGGAGTTGGTGGTGGCATTTTCATTGAGGAATTTGGAACAAAAATCTCCTTCCGACTTAATGATGAATGTAGTATCCTTCAGGCTGAAATATCGGCGATAAGGAGGGCGGTAAATTGGCTAAGGTACTATCGGATATCTAATAGGGATATCAGAATTTATACTGATAGTCAAGCTGCTATTAAATCCCTAACTGGTGTGTTCTCCACATCCAAAATTGTCCATGAATGCCGGACGTCTCTCAATGAGATGGCGAGACATTCGAACATCACCCTAATTTGGGTAAAGGGACATGGGAATTCGTATGGCAACGGTATTGCTGACACATTGGCAAGAGCTGGCACTATGCTTAGCAGAATGGATATAGATCAGTTCTGCGGTATACCACTACTTGCAGTTAAGAGGCAAATCAGTGAAAAATGCCTCTGCATCGCTCGCGACAAACGGTCGCGTGAACACAAGTGCTCAACATGTAGAGTACTGTGGCCACAAATGGATCCTCAAAGGTCTAAATATCTTCTTGGTCTCCAAAGACCGCAGTTAAGTAGGCTGATATCGATAATCACTGGCCACTGTAAATTTGGGAACCATGCCAGACGCATTGGTCTCCCGTTCAACGATTACTGTAGGAGTTGTCAAAACGAGGA
Source organism: Lucilia sericata (assembly GCF_015586225.1). Taxonomy (NCBI): domain Eukaryota; kingdom Metazoa; phylum Arthropoda; class Insecta; order Diptera; family Calliphoridae; genus Lucilia; species Lucilia sericata. The sequence goes on along the minus strand of NW_023994446.1, from coordinate 285,834 downwards.
TGAAGAAGAGACTATTACTCATCTTCTCTGCGATTGTCCTGCTTTGGCGGAGGCCCGTTTTCAGACGCTTGGATCGACCTATTTTGGTGATCTAACCGAATTGTCAAACATTCAATTAGAACGTCTTCTAGAGTTCATTAATTTGTCAAAATGGGTGTGAATCCTATTACTCACACTACTCATCCACGGCAGCTGCCCTGGCTTTCTCATTTCTCATCATCTCCTTCTCTTTGCAACTGTCTCTGTTCTTTCACTCTCCTCTATCTCTCCCTCTCTTCTCTTTTCTTCTTCTTACAGGTATTTTTACAAAGGGATCAACATGGACCCAAGTAAAGCCGAAATTGGCTACCTGTGTAAACCTAAAAACCTTTAAATGTAATAATTTTTTTCTCAATATTTTCAAATCCAACTTTTTGCAACTATGTTGGCTTGAGAATTCTACTAATACATTCATAGAGTTAAGTACCGACTGACAGTAGACTTCTACTACTTCTTGATATTCAGTGGCACTGAATGTGTAATCAATTATAATTATTTGTAATTGAGGTTTTGCTAACTACAATGTAATTTGTTTCCTCTCAAAGACATTTCAAGTAATTTTAAAATTGTTTATCATTGTATATCATTCAAAAAAAAAAAAAAAAACTAAAAGAGGACCTATATATTTTTTCCATACAATAAGGGCCTGTTCCTCTAAACACTAACGAATTTTTCTTTCTTATTGTTTATTGTTTTCAATGTACATACATATTTATGTGCATAAATATACGAAAAAAAATTCGTTCCAATTTATAGAAACAGGCAGTAAATTAAAGTGACTGTATTTAACATATACATACTTGGATTAGCCTTTAATTCGCATCCACCATCAATATTCTTAGTTTTGATAGTCATTAATTGTAAATATCGAATGCCATCTTCGCGTCTCTGTTTAATGGCATTGAAAACAAACACTATTACAAATAATGTCAGGAATACTAGATTGCTCCACCAAATGATTGGATTTCCCAATAAATAAATTCGATACGAACTGCCGGAAAAAAATTGTCCCTATTAACAGAAGAATAAAAAATATATAGAGAGCTATATTATATGTATGTACATATATAATGCATTCATCTCATGAATTATTTGAATATATTAAAATTATTACTTACTCGATAATTAATAGGCCATTGCCAGGGACGACTTGTAATCTCGCCTTCTTTTGGTTTAAGTCCAGCGTTGCCTTGAAACATGACGGCATGTGATTCCATAAATCTTGCTAAAAATCCAGGAGCATAAACACTGAAGCTAACGCTAGACACTTGAAATAAATTAACAATCAGTAATATTGTATCATAAATTTTTAAATTAATCGTTGTTTGCTAATTCATCGAAAAGTTTAATTCGAATATTTAATTTATAACGATGAATAACTTTTTAAGAAAATAAATAAAGCAAAACCTTAGTACTGAAAAACATTTATCATCCTGATATAAGAAAAAATAAAAAAAAAACAGTTTAAGTCAGACATACGCGAAGAGCCACCGTAAGAGATCTCTGGCTTTTCCTCATTCACACGTACGTACGTCATTCTTGTAGTTTTGAAGTTTTTTGATTGAGATACACACAGAGAAATCTCTGATGTTAAATTCCTGATAATTTCCTGTTTGCCGAATGTTATTTTTTCTAAGTGAATGAGTTAAATAATAAAAATTTGAAAAAAAGTTTAATCATCGACACAAACTCCTAAACAAATGTAATATCCGCTACTATGTTATTTCCTGACATATAAGCCGATTTCCGTCAATGTCCTGATAATATTTTCATTTAATTGACATTTAGAGCACTCCATATGAGTGCAAAACATCATGGAGGATATTTTTATGCACATAACAATCCATCATTTGTTAAATTTTGTAAAATCTTCCATTATTTATTTAGTTTTAACTGCACGAAGCATATATTAAGTTTCACCACATATCTTAAATTGCAAATAAATGCATTTCCGACGGCAATGATCAAAAATAATAGTTTATGCTTTAGTTTTTTCTAACATATATTCATACAAAATTCAAAATGTAACGCTTTTTTGTCATTTCATATAGAGTACACTGTAAAGTAGTACACTATACAACACTAGAAAATGTTACAAACTTTTCTTTCAGTGCAAAGAATGCAAAAACAAAAACTGAAGTGGTGTTAGTAAGGCAAGAAAATTTTACGCTCTGCCGATGTAGGGTTTAAGTTCAGACGTACTTTTAGGTTCTCAGCTATTTTTCTCTATCACCTCTAAAATTTTCAAAATGATAAGTTATTTTGCATTTTAGATGAAGATACTATATACTGAACTGTAGTAATTTTTTCTGTATGAAACATATTCAAACAAGTTAGAGTCCTATATTCGGCTGAGCCGAATCATAAATACCCTCCACCAGCTACTTTTATATTAATACTTTTTTAATTGATTAAATATTTGTAGAAATAAGTTTTCTCATGTCTTAAATGGAAAAACCCCAAAATTTAAACAGCTTAAATCTGTTACAATTCCAAAATTTATTGAACATTACAAACCCCATTTTCTTTTATATTTTTATAGCGCCCTAAGATATGCTTTAACGATATTTAATAATGTGCATGTATGCATGTGTGTGAAAGATTTAACCCAATAAGCAAAAACCTTTGAAATGATGTAAATGTGTATTTGAAAACCTATTCAAATTTCATACATAGCCTTTGAGAACAAATTTGAAAATTTTTGTTTTCAAATGGAAAATTATGGCCTTCTCAAACAAAAAGGCAGTTAGAAATCAAACGTATTTTTCAAATGTATTTCAAATTTAAAAAAAGGCTAGAGGTAAGCTTGAAACTAAAAAAATTTTCAAACGTATTTCAAGTATTCTTTATTATTATTTTCATACCTATTTCAAACCCTAATTATAATAAAATAAAACATTCATACATTTATTTTAGCATATTTTTCTTTTATATCTCCGATTATTTCTCCTATATTTAACGTTTTTTCGCTCCCTTGCTGTAGAAAAAATGTTCTGTTTTTATTTTTCTAAAATAATTTATTTTTTGAAAGAAACTTTTCTAAGTTCAATTAAAACAAAACTTTGAAAATTTTATAAATATCACACATTATATTTTTTTAAGCGTTTTTTTAAATTATCATGTTTATTTCAAAGGCTAAACTTTAAAATTTGAAAACAATTTGGAAAATACATTATTTAGTTAAGAAAATTTTCAAAAATATTCACAGGTTTGAATCGATGTTTATTGGGAAGGATTTTCAAAATACATATATATAATTTTGTTTTACACAAATTGATAATGCAACTAGTTAAATACGGTTAAAGTGCTTTTAGGGGCAGGACCTAGTATGGGAGATATGACCAATAATAGACCGATCGTAAAAAATTCTTCAAGCAAAATTTCTGTACATAAAAGCTATATTTCAGTCAAATTTTGTATCTACATATATCGTAATTTAGTAATAACCGATCGTGAAAAAATCTTGAAATAGAATTTTTGTATACCAAACTAATATTTGTGCCAAATTTTGTATCAATAGCTTTATTTGGTAATGAGTAATAGGCGTTTAAGAGATTTTCGTAAAAGGACCTTGTACAAGCTATGACCAATTATATATATAAAGACAAAATTTCAAAATCTGTATCTATGTATATCATTATTTGGTAATGAATATTGTGCATTTAAGTGATTTTCTGGAGGGGACCTAGTATGAGAGCTATGACCAAATATGGACCGATCGTAAAACAATTTTATCACTTAAACGCACATAAAATGAGTTATGTGCGTTTAAGTGATTTTCGGGAGGGAACCTTGCATGGGAGCTATGACCAAGGATGGACCGATCGGAAAAAAAATTAACAGTAATATTTCTGTATGTGAGAGCAATACTTGTACCAAACTTTATATGGATAATTTAATTTAATAATTGGTCATAGCTCCCATACAGGGTCCCCTCCCGAAAATCACTTAAACGCACATAACTCATTTTATGTGCGTTTAAGTGATTTTCGAGAGGGGACCCTGTATGGGAGCTATGACCAATTATGGACCGATCGGAAAACAACTTCATAGTAATATTTCTGTGCATATGAGCAATACTTATTCCAAATTTTATATGGATATCTTAATTTAGTAATGAGTTATGCGCGTTTAAGTGATTTTCGGGTAGGGTCCTTTTATGGGAGCTATGACCAATTATGGACCGATCGGAAAAAAATTTCATAGTAATATTTCTGTATGTGAGAGCAATACTTGTACCAAATTTTATATGGATATCATAATTTAGTAATGAGTTATCTGCATTTAAGTTATTTTCGGGAGGGGACCATGTATGGGAGCTATGACCAATTAAGGACCGATCGGAAAAAAACCTTCACAGTAATATTTCTGTGCATATGAGCAATACTTATTCCAAATTTTATATGGATATCTTAATTTAGTAATGAGTTATGTGCGTTTAAGTGATTTTCGGGAGGGGACCTTGTATGTTAGCTATGTCCAATTATGGACCCATCCAGAAAATTTTTTCTCTCAATGAATTCTATTGACATAAGATTTTAAGTTGTAAAATTAAAATCTTAAAAATGAACACTAAGAAGTGAAACGCTGTCAAAAAGTACCTAAGTCTACTGTCAGTCGGTACCTAACTCTAAGAATGTATTAGTAGAATTCTCAAGTCAAGTCAAAAATCGGATTTAAAAATATTGAAAAAAATTATTACATTTAAATTTATATTTTAAAAGATTTCTTTAAATATTTTGCAACATAATTTATCTATAAACATTATATATGAATACATCTTTGCTTTTTAATCTGCAATATTGAAATAATAAATAAATTATTTGAATTATTTTTTCTTGTACCATACGAAAATTTACAACATTGTTTTTTTTAAGTTTTAATTTTAACAACAAAAATTAAATCTTTTCGGGCTACTAAATATATTTAAAGTGTGCAAAAAAATAATAAAATATAACGTTAAGTGATGAATAATATATTCAAGTGGTATAAGCCACGAATTTTCGCGACAAAGTTTTGAAGTTTGGAGAGAGAGTAAGATTCTTACATATGTGTTGGAGTTACACAGAACTCGTCTGTGAGAAGAGCGTAACGTTATTGTTGTAAAAAAAATGACAGCGTTTCACTTCTTAGTGTTCAGTGATATCAGCATTCTGACAGAAGTTATTAACAAAAAACTCATTTTCCGGGAATATGTACTTTTGTATGGGAGGTATATGAAATTATGGACCGATTCTGGCAATTTTCAGCAGGAATCAAGATCTTGTGTAGAAACGAATGTATCAGCATGTACATCAGAATGTATAACTTTTCCCGATGTGAACCGATTTTGCTCATTTTCAATACCAATTTGTACCGGATAATAATGAATATTTTTGCTGAATTTCGTTAATTTCCATTGCACAGACATAAAGACGGACGTACAGACGGACATAGCTAAATCGACTCAGAATTTCATAAGGACCCAGAATATATATACTTTGTTGGGTCTCAGATGAATATTTCTTGGTGTTACACACGGAATTACAAATTTATATATACCCTCTATCACCACTGATGGTGGTGGAGAGTATAAAAATAGTTTGGCATTTAATTTTTTAAAATTTATATGCCCCTTATAACTAAATAAAATCATAAGTACACTAACAAAAATTTTCCCCCGCGATAAGCTCAAAATAACGGTATTTTTGACACCCAATTCGAAAAGATTGCAGCAATTTTTTTTTGAACAAGTAGAAAACTGAGGACCTTTTCAAAAAAAATGCTTTTTTATTTTTCTCGTATTAAGTACTTTGAAACACATCGTTTTAGAGGTATTCCTCCTAAAAAGTGGTCCACGGGACACTCTAATGTACATATGTCTTAAAAATTTGCGATTGCGTTTGTAATATCCACGATATAATTTTCCAACCCTATAAAAAATATACAGTGTCTCTTCAGGTGTACTTTGAAAAGAAATATAATTAAATTTTTTGTATGTAAAAGGAACAATTAAATTTTTTATATTATCCAGGGAGTCCTAAGATTTAATATCACACTATCTAAAATTTGGAAAAATTACATTTACTTACAATAATTTACCTTTTTTTAAGAAAATTCCCTAAAAAGTATTCGAATTTTTCCTGTATTTCACATTTTATCATGTTATACGAAACATACAAATTAGAATCAAATGTTTTTTTTGCTTAAAATTGTCTAAAGAGGTTACTATTTACCGAAGAAATATATTTTTGGGCCATTTGAAATTTTGGGGCGATTGTACCATCTTTAAAGTGGCGGTTTTGACCTTATTTGCATTTTTTTCCTTTTTTCCAGAGATTAAACTAAAATTTAATATTGGGATTTAATAAACCTCTTGAGGTATCTAAAAATAATATTTTTGTTGTAAGGATCTGTACTTAAACGTTCCATGATGTATTCTTGTGAACATTCTTCTGTTTCTAATGGAATTATTATGACGAGATTAATTGTTTTTCAAATGGCCGTGAAAATATTTCACTGTGTGAATTTTTTGTGCTAACTTTTTTAGTTTTTGTGATAGAAAAAATATTGGTCAGTGATAGAACGTCAATAATAGTGAATAATAAGACATAATAATTTTTTTGATAATATAATCTGAAGCCCGAAAAAATTGAAATTAAACCCCAGAACTGCCCGTGGGACACATTTGCCAAATATATGTAATGCTTGTGATGTAGAAAAAAATTTGGTTAAAATATAGAAAAAATCTGTAATAATTTGTTTTAATTTTTTTTTTGTTAAGTTATGTGAAATAAACAATAAATATCTGGTTTATTATACTTTGTTTAATGAAACAAAATATATAACACCGAAATAAGTTACTATTTTTTAAATTTTTTGGTTTATTTTACTAATGACAAATCTGCCTCATCATCTTGGCGTATTTACCCCATGGATGTGGTAAATGAGTCAGTTCAGAAAAGTAAAAAAAAATATCTACATTAGGATGACTTAGGTAAGATTGAAAGGGATAAAACTAAAGCCAACATATCTATGTATCCGAACCAAGAAAAAAAGTTAAGAATATGTATTAATTAATTTCAATTTGAGGCCGCATCAAAAAAAGTGGCTATGGTTCTTGGAAGTGATATTATTCCGGAAATAAAATTTCTGACTAACACTGATTGGAAAATTCTTAGGAATTATGTCCAGGAAACTGAGTTTCTGAACATTGAAAAATAATATATTCAGTGAATTTTTTTTTTTGTGAAAAGGAGCGCACAACAGGACCGAAAGTGGCCTAGATGTATTTGATGTACTATACATCCTCCTATCAACCTAACCTAATTTTTTATTTATTTTGCATATATTTCTTGGTTTCTATTCATAGCATACCTAAATTCGAATACTTATGCGAGACACTGTACGTATATTCTTTATATCCATTATGAAAATACGACTAAAAAATACGTCAATTTTAAAACCCATAAAAAGCTAAAATAATACGACTCTCGAACCCACTAAATATCATTTTCTATAGCTTGAGACCCGTTTAAAAAATGTATATATTTCTTTTCACAAATTATACTGAGGTCAGGATTTTCAATCGCTGGTAGGGAACTATGGATTGAGAGGATTCACATGAATTTCTTAAACAGGCTGTTCGGGGCACTCTAATGTATAAGTTCATTGTTTTATTTCGTATTAATTAGTTTTTATTGAAAACCCCGTTATATGAAATAGAACAATTAATATTATTTTAAAGATTCTTTACTCACAGTTCTTATGTTTGTTGTCTTCAATATTCCAATTGGAATTTTTATCTCGAACATTCAGATTGCATGAAACTTCCTGTTGTTCAAAACCCCATTTGGGCAGTTGTTTTCCACTTGATGTCAAACTGCAGCTTTGTAAGTAGTGGATCAATTTAAACTTTGTTGTAACAGTTTTCACAGTATCATTACTTTTACCTCCAACAATTAACAGTTTCCAAATGTCATTAGCATCTCCAATACCTTGCTAGATTTATTTGAATATTAATTGTTATATAAATGATACACATAGTACAAAAACATATAAAAACTTACTTCACCGTAACCAGTAACTTGTAAATGTTTTTTAGTCACCGGCGCTGGTTCGTTATGAGAATGAAGATTTCGGTGAGTAGACACATGTTCCAAACGAATAAGGTCTCCATGTTTCACTATTTGAGTACCTTCGAAGGTTTCTTTATTATATGGTTTTATTAGCCACTTGTTGTTGTCGTCTTTGTGGGTGTAAGTAGTAATCTTCATGAAAACGTAAAACATTTAAACAAAAACATACATATACAGTTACTTTTTGCAATAATTTTACCTTTTTTAAGTTTTTAAAATCTTTTTGTTTATACTAGCATATTCAACAACTTACTTTTTAATAGTATCATTGTTGGATATACCGTTTATATGTATTTGTATGCATTTAATTTAATATTAAAGTTTTAAATTGAACCAAAATTAATATTGTAGATCTTACCTGTTGCTGTTTAGCTCCAAACCCTTTTGGATACAAATGAAAATGTGAATGCAAGTAACCTCCGCCAGTTTTATGATTTTTAATTGTCACTATCGATCCATACGCAACTTCACGGGGCATACTGGCATTATATAGCGAATTTCCAATGAGATGTGATTGAAAAGCCGAACTATAAAAACCATCCCCATTGCCACTGCGATTTAATACTTGTAAATGTATGTAGAAGAATGTCATGTAGAGCAGTAATGGCCACACAATAAGTGTCACGGCTCGACACACCAATTGCTTAATAGTTTCAAACTGCAAAAAAAAAATAAATAAATAAATAAAAGACACTGCTTGCTGCTTCGTTGATTGTTCAAATTACTTACAATGGGTTTTTGTAAATCACCCAGAATTAGCCAGAGTTCATTAGCCGTGTGTAGACCTACAAGTAGAACTACAAAAAGTCCTACAAATTTAACACTTATTGTACATGACAACATCGTGCCTGTAAAAAAGAGCCACATCCACCATTGCCATGTATAGGAGAGTCCATTATGCGTTGTCTTCGATACTTTAACCATTCCCCAAACCGATGCAGTCATGAAGAATAGTAAAATGGGATCCAATAGTATATACTGATTTAGAGTGAGCAGGCCAACGTCTGAAATCATAAATTTTTTGATAGTATTATAAATAATATAGCTGTAGAACTTTGTGTAACAATTAATAAAACTCACCAAATATTAAATAACCTGCTGCGACAATAGCCGCTTCTACTGATCGTGTTAAATCGTGTACAGTATCGAAAGCCATAGGCATAATCAAAGCTCCCAGTGTAGTGCAGAACTTGAAAGAAAAAAATATATATTTATTGTATGTACATTATGACTTTTTGCAAATATCAAAGCAAGGCGTTTAAGTTTTGTATAAATATTACTTTTTCTATGTGAGAAAAATAAATATTTTTGATAACATTTTTGCATTTGTATTACACTATTTTAAAGAGAACATTCTTCTTTAAACCCCAGTTAAGAAATTTTTAACAAATCGCGATAACATTGCATGTTATAGATAATAGTATAGGTTTATATGAAAATTATTAAAATAATTTTAGTAAAAATAATGAACAAAAGCATTTTAGAAATTGCGTTCGGTGCGGGAAGTTTTTTAACCGAATTGACTTAAAAAATATCCTTTTATTATCAGGACAGTATTGGCTATAAAGCTTGCCTCCCAAAAAAAGTAATCACACTAATGAACATATATGAGCAATTATCAAAGGTTTTTTTTAATTTTAGAGTTAAAAAGAATCAAAAAAATTTGATGCCACATTCAAAATATTTTGTGTGAATATAATCATGAGGATCCGCCTATATTTAAAAGTCAACGATACGCCCATATTTCGGCCAATAAAAGGAAATATATATGAAAATCACTCAATCGTCAATAAATTGCATAAATATATAGGATTTAAAGTCAAATCCGACATTACATTATTAATAAATTAATTTTTACATGAAATGTATAAAATCTTCAAAAAAATCAATTGCATTTTAATTTTCTTCAAAAAGCTAGATTTTTTTAGGTTTTTCATTAATCGCAGATGATTTTCATATACATATGTATATTATTTATAATAGGTGATGCTATATAACATCCAAAGGATTAGCCTGGGCTCTTGAAATTTAATGTAGAAAAAATCCGCATTTTGAAGTGCTAGAAAATGTTAATTAATTTCGTATATATCTTCTTTTGAAAAATATATAACACATAATTGAACTTTAATGAAAAGTATAAAAAATCACATTCAACTTTGAGCTTCAAAATACTTTTCAATATCTAATATTCAAACTTTATTTTCTTGTACTTATAATTGATGCGTTAAAACAAAAAAACTTTTTATATATTAGTGTAGTACGTTATCTCAGCTTTCGGAAATATAATAATCTAAACTTTGCAAAAATCACTGTCGATAAGAAAATTAATAAAATCTTCCATTGTGCGATGGGCCAATTATGGACCAATCCGATCCTAAAATTTTTTCATGTCGAGTTTTATCACTATATTAGTATTTTTTAAACAGTTATACGGAGCTATACAAAAAGTGAACCAATATTGTCTGTCCATTGTCCATGTCAGGTCGAACCCTATCATGCTTTTAATAGACCGACGGACATGGTGGATATAATAAAACACAGCTTAAAACAAGAGTATATTTTTTACTACACCTATGTAGATATAGAGCATTTTTTGTTAAATTCCATTTTATATTCATTGAAATAATAATATTTTTATTAGTTCGTTAAACAATGTGCAAAAAATAATTTTTGTTCGTTATTAAAGGTACACAAACAGGAAAAATTTAAACGTGATGTTCATAGAAATATATGAATGATTGTTAAATCGAAAAACTACTGCAACTTTTTGGTCGGAGCAATGACGATATGTATGTATGTATGTATGTTTCATTTTATTTGTCAAGTGAAATTGAACCTAAATTCAAGATGTACATTAATTATTGAAATTTTGGTTGAAATTAAAACCATTTTAAAACTCATAGTTTTTTTGTATACATCACATCAGTACAGATTTCCATCATTCTACATCAATGATTAAATTATTTTTCATACAATTTATAGTTTCACAATGAACTTTTATTTTTTTTTTTAATTTACTCACATAGCGCATGCCTTCATAGTGTGTTCCATTATACTTATCACCGGGCTTTTCAAACGGATAAGTTCCATTATAGCCAGTCAAATAGCCCGATAAACCGATTAACATCTAGAATGGTATTAATTCACATACATATATTTAAAACAAATTATTTCGCTGTAGTAAATAGAGGAGTACATATAAGATTATTATACGTACCTTCCCCAATGGTGGATGCACATCAAAGAAAAATGTACGATTAATATACCAACTGCCCATTTTTCCAAAGTGAGTTTCATCCCAACTATAAACATAAAGTTAATTTCAGAAATATTTTTTTTTATTTATAAAATAACAACTTACCATACATGGTCTGGCTCAGTTACTTTATAATATCGGGTAGCAATGGTTAAAAGTAAAACCGTAGCAAAAATAATCCACCAATTTCTACGAAAACATTGAAAAATAATTTCAATTAGATAAACACACATATTTTGAAAACTATGTAATTATTAATTGCATATAAACATTTGTTTGCTATTTTGTGCCTTAAAAATAAATTGATCATACATTGTTTGTGTCTTAAGTCTTTTGTTTTCATTGTTTTTTCACTTTAATAACTTACAATTTTTCATTATTGTACTGCAATAGAAATATTTTACCCTCGTTTTTTGAGGTTTTCTCAACAATTTGTTTCATTTTTTCACTTTTTATATTAATTTTCTTCTTACAATTAAAAAAATAAATATTTAAATACTTTCAGACTTTCTTCATGTTTCTTGTTGGACAACTTTTATTTAAATAAGAAAACGACTGACTGACTAACTGCCACGATTACACTAAAATTTCTTATATGAAAATATTTTTGTTGAAGGCATTTCTTCATGGGTTTTGTTATGATATAAAAAAATAACAATTTTTTTTAAGAAAAAAACTCGAAAAGAAGAGTAAAAGAGAGAATAATAATAACGAAACAACAAGAAAACTTCTTATAAGAGCGTTAAAAAAAGAAAACAAAACGATCATTCTCCACGACCAGGTAAACAAACTAAATATGTAGGTTTATGTGCATATGTTCTTATACATTATCTATGTATAGTGCTGCCAACACAATTCATACAAAACAAATTGTACGAAACTTGAAAACAACACGCTTATTTGATTATGTAATTCCTACTGGTATTTGTATGCCACTTGATTACTTCACTGTCGTAAAGGTTTGAAACGAAATATGTTGAAATGAAAATACATATTTAAGTGCCTATACTAGTGTTTTTCACGGGAATTACGCAGAATTTTCAATCCCGAAATCCCGGGAAATTGTGCGGAAATTCCCGGGAATTATTTTCCTTAGTATTATGTGATATTTTTGAAACAAATTTTGTTTACAATAAATATATCGCTTTGTAGTGTTAAATTCAGGCACCTGTAGTTTGAGTGCGAGGTTTATATAGAGGGACTGATTTTCTGAAATTTGCCGTTTTTGTGAAATACTAGTATATTTGATAAATTTATTGAAATAATGAATCCATATTAACCATTGGGTAAAGGAGGAGTATTTGCAAAATTTCATCACATTGTCTTCAAAATTGACACCTGTAGTTTGATTGCAGACAGGGCCGAGTGGTATACTTTACGGTGGGTGTAGGGACAATATTCTTATTAATTACAAGTATCAGTTAAAATTAATTATACAATCCTCACTATAGTGTAGGGAATAAAAATCATTCCTATAGAAATGTTTCAGGTTTGATCTGCCTTACAATTAAAGAAAGGATACTGGTATCCCTTAATATAAAGTTATGCCACATTTCATAATTCAAAGACAAGCTTATCGCAAAAGAGTAAGCAAAAGAGTTCTCGTTTGAAAGGATTAAAATAATATATTTCCGAGACATAGGTGACTCTTATACGACTTCATTACGATAATCCAGTTAATTTTAATTATAAATATTCCATTCCGACGTGATACACAGATTTTAACTTAATTTTGTTGGCTAATATTATTAAATTAACAGCAGAAAATACAGAGCGTTTCTCGTAATTAGTCAAAACCACGCAGTAAAGTTATTCGTAGATATTTTAAGATTTAAATTTAAGCTCCAAATATACAGTAATACCGGAAAGGGTCCTCATATTATTTTCCCGAAAACTTAGCTTACATACTAAGTTCACCCCTCTGCAATAGCAAAAAATTTTAGAAACGTGGATCTTTAAGCACATGTCTACAATACTTGTTAAAGAAACCTTTTCGCTACGTTTACGAGAAATGAAAATTAAACATCATGTTAACATTTCAACAAAGAAGTATTTCGATCTTCAAATCCATGCAATTGTAAACCTCTCTGAAACATTAAATTCTCAACGTACGGGAATATTCTATTCTTTATATTTATTTGACCAAGGGATTTTCGGATGAACAATAAGATATCAAAATATGTATGGTGGTTCGTGAAATTAAATAAATTCTTCAAGGGGTCCGCGAAGTAAACAGTGGGAACCGCTGATCTAATTAATGTAAAAAGTCCAGACTAAAATTTTGGAACACTATTTTTACGAACATCGATTTAAAAAAAACGGTTCTCGGTTTATTACTTTTCTTAAAAAATCTGCGTTTTCTCTATTAATAAAATTAAAAAATTGTTACTTTGAAAAAAAAAAAAAACACAAAGTAACAATTCAGAATATAATATGTAATAATTCTTTTGTTTATATAATTCCATTTTGATTCCTGTTAAAAATGTTCTTTATTATATGTATGTATGTTTTATTTAAGAAAATCGTACTATTTATTAATGTATTAGAAACAGGCCACTATCGGGCCTGTTGTGCGCTGCTTTTCATGGAAGAAAAAAGTTTGTTGGTAAAATAAACAACATAGTGTCCACTGAACATATTATCTTTCAACATTCTTGAACTCTGTTTCCTGGCCGTCATTCCTAAGAATTTCCCAATATATATAGCCTTCCAATATGTCCAGTACACATATAACCGCTTTTGGCCAGTTCACCTAAAGTTATGAGACGTTCGCTTGTAAGTGCCGCCTCAAATCTTAAATATGTTTCAATGGGCGGAATATCTAGCAACGTTTCTAGGGCCTTGCTTGACGTTGTGCTTCTGGCATCATTTTTACCCAAGCAGCATGTAAGCTGAACTCCCTGTTGTATTTTGATATTACACTTTTTGTACAAAGAAGTCAAAACATTTATAAAACCAATACGTCAAAGTAGGACTAAGTCCACATTTCATGCTTATAGTTCTCTTACATATCGCCCATGTTGTGTCTGCTTTTTAATTTTCGGCGGAGGGTTACACTCTGTCTATCACCGGTATCTTCTTGCAGAATATTTAGCAATTTGTTCCAGGAGCTGTAACAATGTAGGGCACAAATGCAGTAGAATATATCAGCGAGTATTGATTGATATGTAAATTCAAAGAGCTTGATTATACTTACTTGTGAACCTGCAGCCTTGTTGTTGTTTAAATAAATAAAAGAAGGAACTTCTACTTTGTTTTTAAATGTTTTTATTTTTGCGAACAGTTTATGTTTTTTGTGATATATGTTTTGATTGTAACAATTGGAAAGTAAGTTTGTACTTCACTATCCGTGATACATACATACATACACACATGCATACATACATACATCATACATACTACATACATACATACACAGACATACATACATACACAGACAGACAGACAGACAACAGACAGACAGACAGACAGACACAGACATAGACAGACAGACAGACAGACAGACAGAAAGACAGATACAGACAGACAGACAGACAGACAGACAGACAGACAGACAGACAGACAGACAGACAGACAAAGACAAGACAGACAGACAGACAGACAGACAGACAGACAGACAGACAGACAGACAGACAGACAGACAGAAAGACAGACAGACAGACAGACAGACAGACAGACAGGACAGACAGACAGACAGACAGACAGACAGACAGACAGACAGACAGACAGACAGACAGACAGACAGACAGACAGACAGACGACAGACAGACAGACAGACAGACAGACAGACAGACAGACAGACAACAGACAGACAGACAGACAGACAGACAGACAGACAGACAGACAGACAGACAGACAACAGACAGACAGACAGACAGACAGACAACAGACAGACAGACAGACAGACAGACAGACAGACAGACAGACAGACAGACAGACAGACAGACAGGACAGACAGACAGACAGACGACAGACAGACAACAGACAGACAGACAGACAGACAGACAGACAGACAGACAGACAGACAGACAGACAGACAGACAGACAGACAGACAGACAGACAGACAGACAGAAGACAGACAGACAGACATACATACAGACAGACAGAAGAGACAAAGACAGACAGACATACAGACAGAACAGACAGCAGACAGACGACAGACAGACATACAACAGACCAGACAATACAGACGACAGACAGGACAGACAGACATACAACAGACAAACATACATACAACAGACAACATACATCACATCAGACAACAACAGACATTACAGAAACAGAAAACATACAGATCAACAGACAGACAGACTACAATACATAAATACATACATACATACATACACAGACAGAATACATACATACATACACAGACATACATACATATACATACATACATACAACATACATACATACATTACATACACCATAAATACACATACATACATACATACAGACATACATACATACATACATACATACAATACATACATACATACATACATACAACATACATACATACATACATACATACATACTATACAATAATTCGAACAATTTTTGTCCATTAATCGAATAATACTTCAATGTAACTTTTACGAAAATTTTATTATACATATTTGCTATTTTGTAAAACTAATCTTATATATAAAGTTGGCTCGAGTTTTAAATTTATAGGCATTTAAAGTTTTGCATATTTTGTGAAAAATTGTTCTGATATGTATTCTATATGTATGTAATCCAATAAGTCAATATATAAATTACTCAATTACTTAAGGTCTAAGATATTTAAATTTATTAGTGTTTATACCTTGTGGGCTTTTATTTCCTTTTTATTTTAAAAGTTGTTAGTAGATGCTCTACTTTCAAATTTTATTTGATTTATAAACAAATAAAATTAAAAATTTTTAAAATTGTACGAAAGTAAAATGGATTAGTTTACTAAAATTAGATTTTCTATGGATCCCTTCATGGTCCAACTCTGATTTTTTGAGATATTGTTGTTGATATTGTAAACCAATTTCAGTAAAGGAATAATTAAAATGGGAGTTACCGTTTTAAGATATCCTTGACTCAAGTACATTTTTTGATGTCATTATCCTTATTTTAAAACCTTAAAATTCAAATAAAGTATTGTCAAACTACAACACATAAGCATTAATTACAGTCTAAAAAGATTAAAATCGGATAAATATGTTAGAATATATACATGATCAAATTTAATCCTTTTTAGAAAAACTCTTAGAAATATGAACTTTGAACCTCGATAAAATCAAAACCGTAACTAATAAAAGAGTTTCACCGAATTTATACCGAATATCACCATAATTAGAGCTCAAAATTTTTTTGATATTACATATGAGAAAATTGTCCTAAAAAGCTAAGTTTAAAATGCTTATAAATTAATAATACGAGCCAACTTTTTAAAGCCCTTTAGGGAATTGGGACCATTAATTGTCTGCTTTCATTTCCCGTTGGTCTTTACCGAAAATTTGTTACATAGTGTTAGAGACCGATTGTAAAAAGTTACGAAGTATTGTGTGTTTAAGTGATTTTCGGTGACTTTGTATGGGAGCTACCACCAATAGTGAACCACATCTTGAAATAGCATTTTTGTATAATATTTGTGCCAAATTTTGTAAGGACCTTGTGTAGTAGCAATGACCAAATAAGGACCGATCGTGAAAAATTTTTAAAATAACATTTCTGAGTATAAAAGTAATATTTGCTCCAAAATTTTGTATGTATATCGTTATTTCGTAATGAGTTATATGCGTTTAAGTGTTTTTCTGAAGGGGACCTTGTATGGGAGCTATGACCAATTGTGAACCGATCCAAATTTTTTTTCTCCAGATGACATAAAACTGTAATTGGTAACATTTTGTGAAGATATTGACATTCGAACGGAAGTTATTAACAATAAACTCATTTTCCGGGAATATGTACATTTGTATGGGAGGTATATGAAATTATGGACCGATGCCACCAATTTTCAACAGGAATAAAGCTCTTGTATAGAAACAAATGTATAATGATTTTCGTGGTGTTATATTGCACAGTTTTTTTGGAGTTTTTTTTTTTTTAATTTTGATTCATAACTTTTCCCGATGTGAAACGATTTTCATAAATATTTATCATAAATATTTTGGGTGAATTTCGTTAATTTTTGTTGCTTCGTGTTAACGTGAGACTGTTTTATACAGACAGACATACGGTCGGACGGACATAGCTAGATCGACTTAGAATTTCATAAGGTCTAAGAATATATATGAGCAATTATCTTTTTTTAATTTTAGAGTTAAAAAATCAAAAAATTAGTTTGAAGGCACATTCAAAATATTTTGTGTGAATATAAACAGACCCTAACACGTGATGAATCCGTTCGCGTTAATCATTTTGATCGAGGGGCGCAAAAGTTATAGCGGTTTTCACCTAAATATTTAAGCAAATACTTAAAAAGAGTATTTATATGTGTTATATTTGAAAAAAAAAATTATTTTCAAAAATTTTAAAAATACACAGTAAGAAATTTGATTTTAGTATTTTTTTAACTTGATGTTTATAGTTTTTGAAAAATAGCGAATTAGTAAAACTTAAGAAGAAACTGTTAATATCTGAAATCTACGAGCTTGATTTATAATTAAAAAATTATAGTTTGAAGAAATTAAATATTTATAGAATGATGCTTTTTGATGTTAGGTACATTTTATTTGGCCCACAAAACCTACAATTATTTAACTGCGCCCCAGTTTTACATTAAAATATTAAGAAAACTTGCAAATGGTGATAATTTTGACAAATTTTGAGCATCATCCATGATGTGCCTTGGCAAAATATGTTTAGATAAAAGTGACGTCTTTGTAGCTTACATGGATATTCTAAATACATTTATGATCCCAAACCATTGTGTTTGTCATTATCTTCATGTCTATTCATTAAATGTTTGTATAAGTCGATGTTTGATATATAAAACCGCAAAAATTAAATTTTGCAAAATTTTTAAACAGTTCCTAAAATTTTTGGATTCGAATTTTTTTTCATGCTACTCCGATTTTATATTTCAAAATAACAAAAAACCCTATTTACGCAATTATTCAAATTATTTTCTATATAAGTGCTAATGTGCCGCGCCATCTACTATTCAGGGCACATTAACGAGATATATACCATACTATGTATAATAACATCAGCTAACCACTGTTGTCCCAATTTTTGTATTATATTTAGGGGCGTCAGCGCCCGGTAAAAAAAACGTTAAAAAATTCAAAATTGCAAAAATCCTGGTGACAAATTTCAACATCCAAGTTGTAATACGTAAGGTGACACAGATAAGCTTGTAAAAATTTAACTCCTAAGTGTCTTTAATCAGTACAATAACGAATAGTGTCCAAAAGTTTAAAGCTATGGACAAAAACATAAAAAGAAGGTGAAAAAAATTAGTTAGTGACACACGATTTTTTTTTTAATTTTGTAAACTTCCAAAACCTATTACGTTACCAAAGCAAATAAAAAACAATTATTTTGAAAAGGTATTCAGTTCCCTACCTGCGATTGAAAATATGTTCAAAAACAGTTTTCTATTTCGAATTGGGTGTCAAAAATTCCGTAATTTTGAGCTTATTGCGAGAAACATAATAAAAATTTTGTTAATGTATTTCTGGTCCACAAAACGACTTTTATTGTATTGTAAGGGGCATATAAATTTCAAAAATTCTAAAAAATTCTGAAATGGACTAAACCAAATGCCAAACTATTTTTAAATATTTTTCTATATGAACTAAAAATTAACATAATTTTGACACCCAAAAAAAAAATTTGTTAATGTATTTCTGGTCCACAAAACGACTTTTATTGTATTATAAGGGGCATATAAATTTCAAAAATTCTAAAAAATTCTGAAATGGACTAAACCAAATGCCAAACTATTTTTAAATATTTTTCTATATGAACTAAAAATTAACATAATTTTGACACCCATTTCGATAAAAAGCGAAAACAATATGCCTCTCCAACCCACTAAAAATCATTTTGTGAACCAATATTATTCTACAAAAATTTTAAAATTATTTTTCCCATAATCAGCACAAAATAACGAAATTTTTGAGACCAATTTCGAAAAAATAGATTTTTTAAATATTATTCTGAGGTCAGAATTTTCAATCGCTGGTAGGGAACTGAAAAATATATTTTTTATTTTTCTTGTGAAATACAGGCAAATCCCGGTATAACGAATCTCACTTTAACGAAAATCCGATATAACGAACAGCCAAATTTTTAACATTAACTACCTTATATAGCGAACGTTTAAGAAATTTTATACTCGATATAACGAATAAAAAGAAAAAATACCTAAAAAATCCAGCTTTTGATTTTATATTTATATTGTTAATATCAAAAACTTGATTGAGCAATTAGATTATAATGTAAAAATGAAAGAAGTCGCCCATATTCCTAATTTTAGTTATACTACATATCTGACCTATCGATCAAAATTCCCTACATTATAATCTAAAAAGCATAAATCTGTTAGATGTGAATTTAATGGTAAATTTAGCTTGAATAGTGTTTAAAAGGGATACATTGAAATAATACAATTTTACAGCAAAATAAATTATTTCGATACCCCAATATGGCGCAATATTCCAGGGTTTTGAAGTTATCAGCATGAGACTCAGTTATCGATTCTCAAGTTAAGTTTTTCCTCAAAAGAGTTTAATTCTATCTTCTAGATAATAAAATAAGGTTAAGGAAATAGCAGGAAATTAAAGTTGTTAGAAAACTAAAATCCTTCACAAATTTTTCATTCCGTTCAAAATGGAAAAACGTGTGCGTTGTTATTAGTTGTTTGAAATAAAATTTGAAGCAATATTTTCATACATTAATTTGAATGGTTTTTTTCCATTAAATAAAGAAATTTACTAGAAAAAATAATTCCGATATAACGAATATTTCGATTTAACGAAAGGGCCTGACATTATATCATTCGTTATACCGGGATTTGCCTGTAATAATAATATGTATATACAGTGTAGGGTTCTATAGTTGAAACGAAAGGGTCGACTTTTCGACTTTTTGCATTTAGTTAAAAGTCGACTTTTCGACCTTTCGACTTTTTCCATTTTATGAAAAGTCGATTTTTCGACTTTTCGACCTTTTTCACTTATTTAAAAGTCGACTTTTAGACTTTTCGACTTTTAGTATTTTATAAATGGTCGACTTTTCGACTTTTTCCGACTTTTTTCGACTTTTTTCGACTTTTCGACTTTTTTCGACTTTTCGACTTTTTCCGACTTTTCGACTATTTGATTTTTTACGACTTTTTGACTATTTTCGATTTATTTCGACTTTTTTTCGACTATTTTCGACTATCTTTTTACTTTTTTCGAGTTTTTCCGACTATTTTAGAGTTTTTGACCTCTTTTCCACTTTTTTAAAATTTTCGTCTCTTTTCGACTTTTCGACATTTTTCGACTTTTCGACTTTTTTCGACTTTTTCCGAATTTTCGACTTTTTTCGACTTTTTTCGGCTTTCTTCGACTTTTTTCGATTTATCGACTTTTTTCGACTTTCCGATTTTTTGACTTTTCGACTTTTATTTACAAAGTCGACTTTTCGACCTTTTTCATAGACGATAGTCGAGTTATCGACTTTTTTGGAACAAAATAGTCGACTTCGACTTTTCGACTTTTTTCGACAAAAAGTCGATTGTTCGATTATTCGAAAGTCGATTCATAGAACCCTAATACAGTGAATCAACTAAGTTTTTTGCCTACCTTTTTTAAGAGAATTTTGTTTTTTGTTCATAAATAAAATTAAAAAAACAAGTAAGAGTGCTATATTTGGCTTTGCCGAATCTTATATACCCTTCACCATAGTGTATTTAATAAATTTCAATTTCATAAAATTTAAATGTATTTCATTTTCCCGACTGTATCATTATTATAGCAATAGCAAAACAAAATGAACAACAACAGTGCTAAACGAAATAACCACACAAAAAACAAAATACACAAGGCAGTAAAACCAACAGCATCCAAACATAAGAAACGAAGTATATAAAAAACAAAAACAAAATACACAATGCAATGAAACCAACAGACATCCAAACATACGAAACTGAATACACCAAGAAACAAAAACAATATACACAAGGCAATGAAACACACAGCCATCCAAATATACAAAACGAAATATTAAAAAATAAACAAAAACAAAATACACAACGCAACGAAACCAACAGACATCCAAATATTCGAAACTGAATACACCAAGAAACAAAAACCAAATACACAAGGCAATGAAACACACAGCCATCCAAACATATGAAACGAAATACTTAATGAATATGCAGTGTTGTTGTTGTTATATGTATATGAAAGCATGGAAAAATTTGTCTTTTTTATGAAATTTTCAGAGGTTGTCTCGGATTTTTGCTCATATCTCCGGTATTTATGGACCGATTTGGCTGATTTTAAATAGCGATCTTCTCGAAAGCATGTCTAACAGAATTATTGAAGATTCGCCGATATCTGGGGTCCTCTAAAAACTGATTTCAACAAACACACAGACGGACAGACAGACAGACAGACAGACAGACGGACACAGCTTAATCAACTCCGCTACCTATAAGGATCCATAATATATATACTTTATGAGGTCGGAAAATTATATTATAGAAATTACAAACGGAATGACAAACTTATATGTACAGTGTCTCACATAAGTATTCGAGTTTGGTTGTACTTTGAAAAGAAACATAATTTAATAATATTTTTTGTGTGTGAAATGAATAATTAAATTTGTTATATTGTCTAGACTCTAGAGAGTCCTAAGGTATAATATCACACTCTTTAAAATTTGGAAAAATTACATTTACCTCAATTGATTTAACTTTTTTTAAAAAAAGTCCATAAAATTGCCTCACAAAAGTATTCGAATTTTTCCTGTATTTCATATATGACCATATTATACGAAACACAAAAATTATAATCGAGTGGTTTCTTGCTAATATATTTAAAATTTTCAATACATTATATCGGTATACAATTCCAAAACATGCCTTTACAAAACGTCATCCTATACAGTAGATTTCAGTTTTTACTATTCGTAACTTTCACGCTTATGTTGCCCATTACAATAACACTGTAAGTCCAAAATTTTGGGTTTATTTTAATCATAGTAATCAATATTTAAACAGGTATCGATATTTTTGAGTTAGACCATAATTATATAGTGGCATGCAGCCTGGAGGTCATTGGTGCATAAAAATAATGATACTACCATATTGAATGGTGTTTCTTCGAGGCATGTTTTGGAGTTGTACACGTCCACAATACATTGAAAACTTAAAATATATAAAAGCTGATATCTAAAAGAATATATACAAGAAAACTTTCCCGAAAATTTTTGACCCTAGTATTATGAAAATGGACTTAAGTTCCAATATATTGAATTAGCGACAGAATAATGATATCAATAATATATCTTGGATCGTTCAAATACAGATTATTATAACAAAAAATACTATTTTTAGATACTCCAAGGGTTCTATTAAATCCCAATATCAAATTTTGGTTTTATCTCTGGAAAAAAGAGAAAATACTACAAATATTGCAAAAAAATCGCCATTTTAATGATATTACATAAAAAGAGGGTACAAATCCTCAAAAATTTTGGACCAAATGGGCCAAAAATATATCATTTCGGTTGATAGTAACCCTTTAAAACAATTTAAAGCATAAAAACCATTCGATTCTAAAATTTGTGTTTCGTATAATATGATCAAATATGAAATACAGGAAAAATTCGTATACTTTTGTGAGGCAATTTTATGGACTTTTTTAAAAAAAGCTAATTTAATTTATGTAAATGTAAATTTTTCAAGTTTTAAAAAGCGTGATATCAAACCTAAGGAATGTCTTGACAATACAACAAATTAATTTATTTTTTTTGCACACAAAATATATTATTAAATTTGGTTTCTTTTCATAGTTCACCTAAATTCGAATACTTATGAGAGACACTGTATATACCCTTCTCACGAAGGTGAAGGGTATAAAAAAAAACAGGTAAAAAGTAAATTTATGTTTTTTAATTGAAAGTAGAGATTATGTAGAATGGGAAAACCAAGAAAAAAATATTAAAATACAAATTTTGATGCATTTGTTGTTGCATTTTATTATTTTTCAGCACGTCAATAAAGTATTTTGCATATTGAAATTTCCAGTTAATTTCGTTTGGTTTTTCAAATTATTTTTAATTGCTTTTTGGAATTTATTGTTTTATTGTTAAAAGGACACGTGTTAAGTATTTTTCAATTGTAATTTTCAAAAATCATATCCTTATTGTGTGAAATTGTGTAGTTATTTGCGTCAAAAATGTTTGAAGGGAAATAATGAGCCAATTCTAATATAAAAAATAAGTTTAGAACAAGTATAAATCAATGAAATTCAATTATGAGATGTTTAATCAATCAGTAAAAAATATAAAATATAGAAATTGATGAAATAACACAAAGAATTATTAAAAAAATTACTAAAAAAAACGCACTGAGTTGTCTTTTAAAATCCTTAACTGCCAAAGGAGAGCGTTTCATTTTCTTCTCCAAAGTCCATATACGAACTTAAAAGAACATGTTTAAATTTAAACCTCTAAACAGACCTTAGGTTGCTTGGAAACAATATAAAGTGAACTATCGTGTGGTACGGGAAAAATACTTAATTTAGATATTTACATATAGAGGCGGTTCTCATCACCTAAGATCAACAAAAGCAATATTTTTCAGCTAATACATACACTTATATATAGTTAGAACCCAAATCAAGAATAACTATCCAAATCCAACTACGCCTACTGCATTTTATTCATAAAATAATGCATTCAAAATATGGGGTAGAATATCAAGATTCTAGCATGTAATAGTTCTATAGTGGTATACGGTGATATCCCCATACTTAGGGTGGCTAGGATGGTACTTAGTGTTAGCTTTATTGAATAAGAATCAATATTATACAATTCTAAATGAAATTCACACAGTACTCACCAAATAGATGGGGTTTCCGTAATGTAGTTTTTGTTTATCAATACAAAATGACCAAAAACCCAGATTATTTTTGTTATAATCTATAGATTTATACCACGTTCCACTACTAAAATATCTAAAAAATGTTATTCTAATACATAGGAGTAATAAAAATATTAAATTTTATAAAATAATGCAGCAATATTAAAAAAATGAACAAAAAACCTAAAAAAGCAAAATACTTTATTGACCTTAAAAATTAACAATACGTTCACATTTTATCAAAAATCTCGTTAATTAATATCACGATTTTACTTTTTATGGTAGAAAATTAAAATATAAGATATTCTTTAAAAAGTACAACAAACAAATTGCTTTATTTTGCTAAAAATAATTGTTCAGATAAAGTTTTTTCTTAAAATTTATAAAATTTTACATAGGCAAATTACTTAATTGATTCACTGTATATAGGATTAATAAAATTAGTTTGGCATTGAAAATGGGCAATAAGTAATTTTTAGAAGAACTAACCAAAATTAAAATAAATTCAAATTCCCTTATTCATAAACAACATTTTATTTTATGAAAGGTTTATAAAACAAAATCTCCATACGAAATTTGATTTATAAATCGTTTATAAAATAAAATTGTGTTTATGAGTAAGGGACAAAATTAAATAACCAATTTTGTTTAAAAATAATCAGAGTGGCAACACTGCGTTATTTTTAAGCGGCAACACTTTTATTAGGTTGTGTGTCAGGTTTGTGACTTGGCTTTTCTTTTCTAATTCTTTGTTACCTTCATTCCTTCTCGTGAATTCGGTGTTCTTACACCAAGTGGATAATGCGAAAGGTTTAAGTGGGAAAGGTTTTATGGAAAAATTATAATTTTCCATAAAAATGTTAACAATGTGTGACAAATATAGTTATTTGCACTAAACTACACGGTTGGAAACCTTTTCGAATCATATAACGGTATTTTAGTGGTCTCGGCATTTTGGTTTATTTCCGTAACGGTAGCTTTGTGTTATCGTATTTTGGTTTATTTCGGTTATCGTTATTATTTTAACGGTAACAGTAGTGTGCGAAAAAACCTATATGAACATTTGCCATCTGTTGGTGTGTAGCAAAGTAAGACAATTTTATTAGTTTTAAAATGGTTTTAGTTTTGATTGGAAAACTTACTTACCACATTGGAAACCGTTTTACCTTAGCGTTGCAAATGGTTTTGATTTCTACTACACGACGATTTGGTTGGCAGCTCGAAGAATAGTAAATACAAAAACCGGGTGACTAAATGAGAGACAACACCTCACATGTTCACCACACCATGGGTTATATTTTAGCATCAACTAGCTTCCAAAAGAGGGTTCTGTTTTGGAAATAAAATTAAATTAGAAAAAAAACTTCTTACGTGCGAATTAACGTTCACATGACAACCAAAAATTGTTTTAATTTTAAATATATTTCTAGACTTTTTATTTTTCTGTAAATATAAAAGTAACAATTATGCCGCGTCAACCTTATATTTCAAAGGCTAAAATTAAAATTGATCCACATAAACATGATGATCAAATCAAAAGTATTGAAGAAGCTCATCAGGAAACAGCACGTTTAGCTGAAATGGAAGCCGAAAATGCAGATATTGAAGAGGCGAGCTATGAAGAAGAGGAGGAACTTGAAGACTTAAAAATTGAGACCGTTCAAAACGAAGATTCTCGTCAAGTTGGACGCATTGATTTATCATTTCCTGAAACTGTTGAAGAATTTAAGGATTCTATTCACTGTTACCCTCCTTCCTACTATACTCTATCAGCTAAAGAACGGCTTCTGTTATTATATGCAGAAAATTTTAGACACCAGTTTGTTATTAACAATTCGAATAGACGTCCGCTAGTTTTGGCCCTACCCAATGAATGTAATGTACAGGTAAGCATAAAAGTAGTTGCTGGTAGTGCAATAAAATTTTAGTTTTTACTTATACCGATGATGATTCGAAATAAATATGTAAAATTAAATTTTGGAAAATTTATAGAAATTCGTTTGTACCACAATACGACCTTCATCATTTCTCCATAAACCTTTAATTAGAAATGCGGAAGAGTGTGCCAGTTTCGTTGCAGATTTCATTATTTACGAACCTCTGGATGATATGATGAGTTTTGTAAGTACACTTTATTTACTTTAGATATTAAGTCAAAATATAATAGAACATAAAGGATATTAAAAATCTGTTTAAATAAGGTGATTTCAAGATTTTAAAATGTTATTGAATAATGAAAACAATAGACTTCATAAATACATAAGAATTTTGTATATTTTAAGAGATTTACTATTGTCCAATTCACTATCGATGTCGTATACAGGGGAGTAATAAATATTATGACTAATTATTTTACGATTTCATTAGCATTAAATTGAAAAAAAAAAAAAAATTATATGTAATTATTTTTTTACTAGAATTATTTTGTCTAATGGTAATGCTTTTTAATGGAACGATTTCATTAGTAATTATTTAAAAAGAAATTTTCATTACCATTATTCAATAGATTTTAGAAATTTTCGAACATTAGTTCAAAAATTTCGAATATCCGAACATTATAATGTATTGTCATTAGGTAAAATCATGCATGCCAAATATCAGCACATTCGGACTAGAAGAACTAGTTTTAACAGCTTTAAAAATTTTTCAAATACGAATTCCACTTTTATAAATACTAATTAAATTTGTTTTTGAAAATTCATTACCACTATTAAAAAAGTTATAATGAAAAAACATAATTTTCATTAAATGGTACTTAAAATATTTTTCATTAGAATTTTTTTTATAAATGGAATTGATATTTTAATGCTTAATGAAAAATTCTATCGTTGTATGTCATAAAAAAATTTTTCAAATTCAATTTTTTGAAACAAAAAAAATTATAAAAAATTACGACATACTACCATACAACTATACAATACCGATTGTGAATTGAACATATCTGTTTTTCTAAATGCGATACCACATTTTCTTTATTAGAAATTTATTGAAAACAAACAAATTAAATTTTTGTAAACCAATATTTAACAAAATCACTTTCATTTATTAGAAATTTATTGAAAACAAAAAACAAAAAAAAAATAAAATTTTTGTAAACCAATATTTAACAAAATCACTTTCAACTTTTAAAATCGACGTCTTCCGATTTGGATGAAATTTGCACCAAGGTTAGTACTATTGGATAGTAGATCTGAAAATTGTGTCTGGCCTACTATCCAATAGTACTAACCTTGGTGCAAATTTCGTCAAAATCAATTTTTTGAGTTGAATGCCTTGACATGAAATTGACCATATTTATATTATAAGGCCCATATATTTACAAAAATACTCTCTTAGATCCTCAAAATATGTTAAAAGTAAATTTACGCTTCAAAAAAACAATTGTTTAGTTTTTGAGCCGTCGATGACTATATCCAATATATTGGAGACAATCTATTGGAGACAAAATATTTACGCTCTTGGTTTTTACACTTCTTGCTAATTTTTATACCCTCCACCACCATCAGTGGTGCTAGAGGTTATATATAACTTTGTCATTCCATGTGTACTATCAAGAAATATTCATCTGAGACCCAACAAAATACATATATATATTAGGGTTCTTATCAAATTCTGAGTCGATTTAGCTATGTTCGTCTGTCTGTGTAAAACACGCTCACGATAAAACGAGGCAATAAAATTTAACCAAATTCACCTAAAATGTTCTTCACTTTCCTATTGAAAAGCAAAATCGGTTCACATCGGGAAAAGTTTAAAACAACCCCGAAAAAAATAATAATTTTTTACACATTCTTCTGTAATTATCACGAAAACTATGCAATATAATTAAATGAAAACCATCATACTTTCGTTTCTACATGAAAGCTTGGGCCCTGTTGAAAAATGGCGGAATCGGTCCACAATTTCATATACCTCCCATACAAAAGTACATATTCCTGGAAAATGAGTTAATTGTTAATAACTTCCGTCAGAATGTTGATATCTTCGCATAATTTTACAAATTAAAATCTTATGTCAATAGAATTCATTTAGAGGAAAAAATTGATGGATCGGTCCATAATTGATCATAGCTCCCATACAAGATCACCTCCAGAAATCACTTAAACGCACATAACTAGTTACTTAATTAAAATATCCTTACAAAATTTGGTACAAGTATTGCTCTTACATAAAGAAATGTTACTGTGATTTTTTTTCCGATCGTTCTATAATTGGTCATAGTTCCCATACAAGGTCTCCTCCCGAAAATCACTTAAACGCACACAACTCATTATTAAATGAGGATATCCATTTAAAATTTGGTACATGTATTGCTACAGAAAAATATTACTGTAAATTTGTTTTCCGATCGGTCCATAATTGGTCATAGCTCCCATACTAGGTCTCCTTTAGAAAAACACTTAAACGCAAATAACTTATTATTAAATTAAGATATCCATAAAAATAAATACTATTTTTGTACACAGAAATGTTATTTTAAATTTTTTTCACAATCGGTCCATATTTGGTTATAGCTCATAACTCATTACCAGGGCAAGGATTTGTATGCAAATGCATGTTTGTAGTCAGTTACTCAAAATAACTTTTCGTTTTCTTTTCGAATCAAGGAATTTGCAACAAAATGGCATGGCAAAATGGATTTGTTGTTGCACATTTTTGCATATTTTGTTATAAATGCATAAATTGCATATTTTGCTTTAATTGTATATATTTTGCATATTTATAACATTTTATAGCATATTTTGCATATCTTTTTTTCGAATACAAATTGTGTTTTTTTGTATTACATATATATTTGTAAAATTTACAACCAGTTAAGCGAAAGCGAATAATAAATTTTATTTTTTGCGAATGCGAATGTAAATAGTATAATTCAAGTTAATTTGCAAAGAAAATTATATATTAGGAAATTACATAATATATTTTTTTATGAAAAATTGAGTTGTATCAAAATTTTTACTTCATAATACATAACTAAAGAACAAATCGATACCCTATATTCAAAAAGTGCTAAATCAATAAAGTCTAGTTTTCAGGAAAGCAAAAAAACTATTCAATTCGTGAAATATTGCACTAAAAGACAATATTTCTTCCATAATATGTTTTTAACATCCTTACTAATTCTTACCTATGAACAAATTTTAATATTTTGCACATTTTAGCGACTTATTTAAGATAGCACTTTTTGGTCGACAAAAAAACAAACATTTGTTCTATGTTAGCATGTTTTGTTCAAAGAATAGAACAAAAATTTCTTCTAATAATATGCGTTATTTTATAATTTTATGAAATGTTTTTTTTTTAGGATATAAGTCAAACCAGTAAGTCCAATAAGATGCATTTACACCATTTAAGTAGAAAAACTCATGGCATATCTGCTTGTTTACTATTCCTTATTCTCAGTACAAATATTTTAAATTATGAAAAGTTTTTGAATATAAAAAGTACCAATATTTTTTGAATAATACTCCATAATTTGCACATTTAAAGACTTTTTTATAATCAAAATTCTAAATTGGAACCATAGAATATTATAGATCTTAGTGTTATAAACGATTTCTGAAATAACTTTACATTTTTCGGAAAAACATTATTTAAAGTCTAAAACTGGCTTTATATACAAATATATAAATGATCATATCTTAAAAACTATACATTCAATTTATTAATCTTCACCTGTTTTGTGTTCAGCATGTTCATCTTGTTAATATACAAAATAAATTTTAAATAAATTTGAAGTTTTAAAAAATTTTATAAAATTTGTATGGAAGTTAGCACTTATTTTCTTCAATAAATATTTAGCTTAGGATAGCATATTAACAAAAATTTATACCAGACGTGGATCATGCATTGAGGAATCCTTTTGCATCAAAAACTCACTTTGCCCAAAATTGAGTTCGCACTTTTTGAATATAGGGTCACGAAATACAGGTCCGGGAATTTTAATTTTCATTCTCTAAGAGTGTTTACATTTAATTTTTCGTTAGTTTTTTTAGAAATAGTATTCGCTAAAACATCCACAAAGATTTTGCGAATGGAAAAAAGAAGCGAATAATTCGCATATGCGAAAGCGAGCATTTGTTACATCCCTAGAATTAAATAAAAAACTTGTAAACAGTAAAGAACAGTAGCTATCTAAACTCCTTTTTTGCTAGGATCAATAGGTGAAAAGTTACACTCATTTGAAAAAAACCTGTATTACCAAAATGTTCAACTTTGACCCCCTCTACCTCCGGCAGTTCTTGACCGATGTGTATGGCCTACTATTTAATAGTACTAACCTTGACACGATATTGCCCATATTATTAAAAGGTGTTCCTTAGTCTTTATAGTTATTGTCATTCTCGAGTTGAAATTTTTATTAGGGTACATAAAGCGATATGTCTGTCATCAAGAACCTATATATTTGTTGTCAAAAACTTAAGTTCTATAATAAAAATGTACTTAAATACAATAAAAGTAAAATTACGCAAGAAAATATTTTTTGGTGCATATTTTCCCATTTTAAAGTGCATTTTTTAAGCGCATATTTTTCATTTTTAAGTGCATGAAAATCCTTGCCTTGCTCATTACCAAATATTGATATCCATACCTTTACCACAAATATTGCTCTTATATACATAAATGACACTATAATTTTTTTCACAATCGGTCCATATTTGGTCATAGCTCCCATACAAAGTCCCCTCCAGAATATCACTTAAATGCACAATATTCATTACCAAATAATGATATATAGAATTTAGCAAAAATTTCGGTCCCATACAAGGTTCTCTTATGGAAAGCACTTAAACACACATTACTTATTACTAAATTACGATACAGAAACCAAAATTGACTGAAATATAGCTTTTATGTACAAAAATGTTACTTAATGATTTTTTTACGATCGGTCTATAATTGGTCATATCTTCCATACTAGGTCCTGCCGCATTTAACTTGTTGCATTGTCAATTTGTGTATATTTTGAATTTCCTTAAATATTTCACACACATGCATGCAAATTATTAACTATCGCCTAACTTCAAAAGGAACAATAGGTCATATAAGATCTTGATCGGATGCCCCGCCCCTTTTTACGCCCACTTTTTGTGAAACTATTATTACACCAATTTTGCAATCACAATATGCAAAAACTACTAAACCGATTAACTTGAAATTTTGCATACCGATAGGTAAAAGCTTGAAAACCAATTTTGCAATCACAATATGCAAAAACTACTAAACCGATTAACTTGAAATTTTGAATACCGATAGGTAAAAACTTGAAAAGAACTATAGCCTATATATAAGAACTTGATCCGATGCCACGCCCTTTCTACGCCCACTTTTTATAAAACTATCCTTACCTATATCTTATCCTATAATTACATGAAAGAGAAAGTCTGTTCGTTACGCTTTCACGAACAAACTGCTGAACCGATTTTCATGAAATTTAGAACACTAATAGTTCTATTCTAAAGTGGAACAATAGTCTATATAAAATCATGATTTGACGTCACGATTCTTCTTATGCTCACTTTTGTTATAGCAAATTTTCATTCGAGACTTACAGAAAACTATTGAACCGATTTACATGAAATTTGGTATACCGATCTCAGGATCTGGATCAGACGCCACGCCCCTTTTTACACCAACTTTTTGTAAAATAATTATTAAACCAAATTTACGTTCAGGCATACAAAAAACTCATGAAATCTGTTATAATGAATGTTGTGGAATGAACAGTATGACACATTACATCTTCAAAACCTATAATATATAATAATAAATATATATGAGACTTTTTTACTCTTTCCCTACATAACTAATAAACTTATTTTCATAAAATTTTGCATTTAATAGGTCTAACCCCAGAAGTTAAAAAAAAAAACTATATGATATTGATTTGATGCTACGCACATTTTTATGTTCGCTGTAACACCAAATTTCTAGGCTAAATATAAAAAAACATGAACCGATTTTCAAGAAATTTGGCAACAGACAGTGTATTTTTAGAATCAACTTTTTGATCTGGATTTTAAGCTTCATGAAATTTTGCATGACAACAGTTCTATCGTGGAAAGTTAGGTTAGTTTGAGGAAGAGAATGTTTAATACATTAAATCCGAATAAATACACCTATACCACTAAGTTCGGACCTGTTATGATCTTAATGAAATGCAATGACCTTTTCCCGTCCATTTTTTTGTTACATTTATAATGCTCATGATATATACTTTTTATAGTATATGATAATTATTATTTAGGTAGTTAAAATTTCAATCAAAAATTTATTTTTATTTGAAAACTCTAAAATGTTTGTAGGTCCTTAACTTACTCTACGAGTAGGTAGAATAAAAATCTGTAATCAATTTAATTTATTATCAAAAATCGATTTTCATCTAAAGCGTAAAATCGGTTGTGGATTCGTAACCCCATCACTTACATTTTCCACGCGAAAATTATTCTTATTTCAAAACCTGTAATCCGCTGCATATCCTCAAAAAAAAAAAACTATTTTAAAACAGGATCCGAAATTTTTTATCAAAGTTTTATTGTTGTAGATTTGTATATATTACTCCCATCACTTATATTTTCCACCGGTAAACTATTTTTATTTCAAAACCTTTAATTTGCTGTATATCCTCAGAAAATAAAAATGTTAAAAGAGAATCGGATGTAGTTTTCTACGATCAAGAAAACTATAAACTATATTAGATCTTGAATGAATGTCTACGATGCCACTTTTGTATGCAGTACTGAACAAAAAAACTATAACTATATTAGATCTTGAATGAATGTCTACGACGTCACTTTTGTATGCTGTACTGAACAAAAACCGCTCCTAAAATAGTGTAAATAATATATTCATATTACATTTTTCACAAAAATTCGAATTTTAAATTTAAATCTACAAATCCATCTAGAAAATCATTTATATCTCCCCTTAAAATTTCTATTT
This sequence comes from Lucilia sericata, assembly GCF_015586225.1. Taxonomy (NCBI): domain Eukaryota; kingdom Metazoa; phylum Arthropoda; class Insecta; order Diptera; family Calliphoridae; genus Lucilia; species Lucilia sericata. Next base: position 252,415 of record NW_023994446.1, on the reverse strand, counting down.
ATATAACTGTTTAAAAATTTACTTTAAATAACTCTCAATTCGAGAAAAAATAATGATCCGTAATCACTGATATTTTTCATACAAAAATATAAAATTTAAATTTATTGTTAAATCGAGATAACAATAAAAATCTGCAATAAGTTAAAAAAACATCAAAAATTATCTTGATATAAATTCTAAAAAACCATGATATGTATTTGACTACTCATTAGAGTGTCCTGAAAGACAGAACTTTTGCAAATCTTATATACGTATACCTCTGAAACGATACATATAAAGCATTGTTCATATAAAATATAGATGAATTCATCTTTCAATATCTTTTTATACTTTTAGAAAATTATCCACCAAAAATTCTGCACGTATGTAGCACCGTATTTATTCCAAGCTTTTCAAATGAAATAATGATTTTGAATAATTCCAGCACACATTTTCCATTTACCATTAACAAATTCCGAAATATTTTAATTAGAGGAAGATGTGAATATTTTAATAAGTAAAATTATTTGGTAACTTTTTTGTATATCTAACGATATTTGATCTTTAAACCTTTATTTCTCCGGATTTAATAAGTGGTGTCTAAATCCATCCAAAACTTTAGTGTGGATGCATAAAAGCTAATGAATAAAAATAATATTTTTAAACATACTTTTTTATAAATAGATGTATTTTTGAGAAACAAAGACGAAAAAACTGTATTTTTACTATTTAATGAACAACTCAAAATTGTTTGTCAAATTAAAAGTAGAAAAAAACGTAATTTTGTTCTTTTTAAAGGAATTTGAAATCAAAGAACCCAAATTTTTCATGATTTTGTGCAGAATTTCTTATAATTGTTTCAGTTTTTTTCAATTACTTCAATGTACTTTTTCAAACAGCAAAAAATCGCTTGAAATTTTATATTATATAAAAACCGAAGACTTTTGCCTCTTTACACCAGGGGCACTACAATTCAAAGTACGGTGTGACGTAATTTAAACTGAACAGTTCTTTAAATCTACTGCAAAAATAAAACAGTTCATTTGAAAGTGTCCTTAGTTCCCTACAAGTGATTGAAAATGCTGATTTCAGTATAATTTCTCAAAAAAAAGTTTTTTAAATTTTTCTACAAATTAGTAAAAATTTCCTAATTTAAGCTCATTTTCAACTACTAAACTTTTAAGGGACTTTTTGGTCCAGAAACTGACCTTAAGGATTAAAAAAGGCAGAAAAATAAAATAACTATTATCGTTATAAGGTAAATTTTGATATCTATTTCAAAAAAAGTCATTACAGACAGAAAAATATTATCGCAGCTAGTAAAAATATAAAAGAAAATGGCGCTTGTAATCAGCGTTGCCGTTTTGGACTTTTCCTACCCAAGTTGTTAGGATTTTTTTAATTTGGTAGGATGGTAGTTAAAAATCGATTTTTGGTAGGTTTGTCAAAACACATACTTTTATAGAATTTTAACAAATTAATTATATTAGTAAAAATCACTAAATTTAGTACAACGATGAACTCATTTATTTACTGTATTAAAATATTAGTAATTATGTATATCAGAATTTTTAATATATTTTTGAGTCATTAAATGGAGTTCGGAATAAGGTCTAATAACAGGACTTGGTCCTACTTGGGATCGATACTCAGAAAATTTTTTAGACAAATTAAGGATTGAAAACTACAGATTTTTCTTGAGCCATTAAGGGCGGGTTTTTCTGATAATGATAATCTACATTCTTTGTTTAAACCAAGTTTAATCTATATTTTGTGTTTTTCAGTAATCAGTTACGTTACTTATTATCCTAGTTTAACTCAGTGTTGTTGGCTAATTAAACCTAAGTTATAAATGAGAAAACACAATCAACAAAAACAATAAAATAATCAATTCGGAAGAAGAAAACCTTTATTTTTTAAGTAAATAGTATTTTTTTTGATTTGTTTTATCAATATTATTATTGTTTTAAATGTTTATGCTCTTAAATCTATAACCATAGACTATCATAGACTGGAATCAGCTGATTTTAACAATATGACGAAGGCAAACAAAAAAAATTACGAAAAATCAACAAAAGAAAATGTATAATGAACCACGGGAGATTTAAAAGAGGGACTAATATATAAAGATATATTTTCACCTCTTTTCACCATACACATAATTTTTTTCAAATGTAAAATCAAATTGCAATACAGTCAAACCCCTTTATAACTAATATTTGCTTTTTACGAACTCATCTTAATTACCGGAATTTTGATAACTATATTGATACAAAAACATATTTTATTAAGAATTCTTGGTTAAAACGAAATACTATTTAGTCCCATGAATAAAATTTCATACAATTATCCATTTTCATATCGAACTTCAAAAAATATGTGTTGAAAACAAATAAACGGGTTTTACTGTACATGCAAAGTCAAAAAAGTTGTTTGTGGTATTGATAGTGTATTGAAAAGTGTTTTATAATGAAAAAAAACCTTAAGAAATAATTAAAAAATAAATCCAATACACTTTTAGTTAGAATCTAAGCAAATATTTAATAAAATAAGGTTGTTTTCCTTTTAATCTTCATTTTTTTGCAATTCTTCTTCACATACAATTTCTTCAATGTTTACATTTTTTGCTGTTTTTTTTTTCAAACGAGCGATGAAAACAATCATACAGCTCATCTGACACACTCAATGATTTTTTAATATATTTTATTTTTTGTCATATTACGTCACGGGTACTTAAAACTGACTTATGGTAAATTTGTTCACAATTGCTGCAAACCAAAGTATTTTTGAACATTCAAATGATTTTCCTGGATGACATCATGGACCGATTATATATAGCAAATTTAATCGAAATATTTTAATCATTGAAATTCCTGTTGTTAAGTCGTTTAGATTTTACAAAATTGATATCTTCAAGGACGTTCCCCCATACAAATTAATAAAGGAACTCAAGAAAAAAATGTATCATAAAATTTTTACTAGTATTGTAACGCCCCTTTGCATTTTAGGTTACGAAATACCTTTTCTCAAAAAAGTTGTATTTGATTTAAAAAAATTGGTAGGTTTTAAATGATTTTGGTAGTTTTTTGACAAAAATTTGGTAGGATTAAAATTTGGTCAGTGGCAACCCTGCTTGTAATATTCAATAAATCTTGCAATTGTAACAGATTTAAGCTGTTTAAATCTTGGGATTTTCTATTTAAGACATGAGAAAACGTATTTCTACAAATATTTGATCAATTAAAAAAGTATTAATATAATAGTGCCTGGTGGAGGGTATTGAAGATTCGGCTCAGCCGAATATAGCACTCTAACTTGTTTGAGTTAATGATACTTTTCCCTTAACAATTGTTATTAATTTGTACTCACTAGTAACAACTTTTTGTTCTTGAGCAGAGCTATTATGATAATCAGGGAAACCGAAAACATGCTCTAAAAAAGTGTTTTAAGCGCTTTAAATATGCCGTAAAAAACTCAAAATATGCTCTTAAAATTTAAAAAATATGCTCCAAACATAATTATTTTAAATTATATTTTAACATTGAAAAGCTTAAAAAGACTGAAATTGTAATGAAATAATAAATATTTAATATCATATTTTATCCTACTACATTTTTTATAATTGATTCATCTGATAGTTTGAAGAACTAGTTTAATAGAACTCTGTTTTACGTTCAGATAACCAATAAATAACATGAAGCCATTTGGTCCCCAAAATACATATTTCAAACGACAAAGTTTGACACATTTCTTCCAATTGTATTAATAGCTTCTAAACTGACATTTTAATCGGTGTTGTCATAAAATCCAATAAATAAAATCCAATCCACTGTAAGTAAAATTTCAACTTTCAAAAAGACACAGAAAAACGCCGAAACATGTGAACTTAATTTTCGGTCGTAGAATCTAGTGGCATACTCCGTTTTGAAAAGTTAGGTCAAAATCAGGAGATATTGGATTTTAAAGTTTACACTGTTTCTGAGGTGTTTTTTGATTATTTAAATTAAAAAAACTTTCACGCATAGAAAATTATTAATTATGCATATACATATATTTAGCTTTTTATAATTAGTTCGTATGTCTATGCGTGAAAACTTTTTTCAAAAATTTAAAAATTAAAAAATCACCCCATAAACAGTTCATACTTTAAAACACAATATCTCCCGATTTTGACCTAAATTTTCAAAACGGAGTAAGCCACTAGATTCTACGACCTAAAATTAAGTTTAGGTGTTTCGGCGTTTTTCTGTGTCTTTTTGACATACTTACAGTGTTACCCCGTGTCTATATTAGACAAATATTTATCACGGCACTTGACAAAACGTCGGCAGAAGGTTAGGTTAGGTTGATAGGAGGATGTATACTACATCAAATCCGAAGAAATACACCTAGGCCACTATCGGGCCTGTTGTGCGCTCCAATTCAAGAAAAAAAAAAAAATTGTTCACTGAATGTATTATTTTTCCATGTTCAGAAACTCAGTTTCCTGGACGTAATTCCTAAGAATCTTCCAATCGGTGTTGGTTAAGAATGTTATTTCCGGAATAACATCACTTCCAAGATACTTGGATCTAACTTCGACGAATGCCTGACAATGGCAAAGAAAGTGCTCCAGAGTTTCACTGTCCTCTCCACATGCTCTACATTCGTCTGAATTCGCACGTCCAATTTTGTATAGATCTGCTCGTAATCCTGTGTGTCCACTGAGAATACGTACCATCATACTAACCTCAGACTTGCTCATTTTGAGAAGATTTCTCGTCTTGCTCTCATCAGGGTCACCCCATAGAATCTTTGTGGTTCTACCCACGGTTTCATTATTCCAAGAGGCCTTATGGGATTCTCTCATCCATATTTTTAATTCAGCTTTTGTTGCGTCGAATGGTTTTGCGTTTGTCAGGTTAACTACATCGAGCTCCCTTCCCTTTAAAGCTATTACATTTGCCCTTTCGTTGCCGACTACTCCCGAGTGGCCTGGTACCCATATGATGTGAACCTTACCTCTGGGAGAGTATTCAGTTAAAGCTTTCTTACAATCCAATACGGTCTTAGATTTAATTCTATCACCTGATATCGCACAAATTGCCTTCTGGCTGTCGGTAAATATATTAAGCCCTGTGGGCGCCATATTTATTCTAATCCAATTTACACATTCCGTTATTGCTCGTACTTCTGCCTGGAAGCTTGTGTTATGATTAGGTAAACGGTGGTATATTTCTGTTTCTGGGTCTTCAATATAGAACCCCAGACCCACTTTGTCCCCTAATTTAGAGCCATCCGTGTAGCAACGGATTCCTACTGGTATTTGCTCTAATGTTCCGCTTGACCAAGACATTCTATCTGGGATTAGCGTTTCAAAGTTTCCGACATATTCAGTGTCTGGTATGCGATCAGGCACGTCCGATGAATGTGTATAACCTTCCAATGTGTCCAGTATACATTGATGACGTGTCCTATAACCGCTTTTGGCCAGTTCGCCTAAAGTAAAGAGCCGTTCGGTTGTAAGCGCCGCCTCATATCTTATATATGTTTCAATGGGTGGAATATCTAGCAACGTTTCCAGAGCCTTGGTTGAAGTAGTACACATGGCACCACTTATACCCAAGCAGCATGTACGCTGAACTCCCTGTAGTAGTTTGATATTACACTTTTTGTCCAAAGCAGTCCACCAGATTATTAAAGCATAAGCTAGAATTGGTCTAATTACACTTTTATAAAGCCAATTTGTCATAGTAGGACTAAGACCCCATTTCATGCCTATGGTTCTCCTACATATCGCCCAGCACCGATGTGCCTTGTTGATCCTATCCTCTATGTGGTGTCTCCATTTTAATTTCCGGTCAAGTATTACACCTAAGTACTTAACTTTGTCTGTCACCGGTATCTTCTTGCCCAAGAAGCAAGGTTCAGTATATGTATAAATTTTTGTCTTTCTTGTGAAAAGACAGATTTCCGTCTTCGCCGGGTTAACATTGAGGCCTCTCGGTTGAGCCCAGCTCAAGGCCGTATTCAGAGCCTCCTCAGCTCTTCTACACAAGTAACTTGGATCCTTTCCCTTTAAAAGTATTACGACATCGTCTGCATAGCAGACAGGTCTAAGTCCTTTCTCGGTTAGGGTCCTTAGGAGGCTATTAATCGTGGTAACCCAGAGTAAAGGTGACAAAATGCCACCCTGTGGTATACCGCGAAATACCTTTTTCCTGATAGTTATATCGTACATCTCGCAGCTTATCCATCTGTTCCTTAGCATGTAGTTGATCCAGTTACGGAGCACCCGGTCAACATAAAACTGGTCTAGGGATTGGATAAGGGTATCAGTGTGCACGTTATTGAAAGCGCCTTCGATGTCAATGCATACTGCCAGTGTATACAGTTTGCTATCGAAAGATTCACCTATGTAGTGGACAACTTCATTTAAAGCGGTTTCCACCGATCGTCCCTTTACATAAGCATGCTGCTTATATTTAAGGTCATTGTATGGTATGCTGCTTTTAACCATGCTATCGACTATCCGTTCCAAGGTTTTAAGTAGGAAGGACGTAAGACTTATCGGTCGATAGGACTTAGGTGTCGCATAGCTAGGTTTCCCTGGTTTGGGTATAAATATTACCCTTGCATCCTGCCATTTAACTGGGGTATATGCCAATTTTAAGCATGCAGTGAATATCTGTGACAGATGTACGGAAACCAGTCCCGCCTCCATCTGCAAAAGTGCCGGGAAAATTCCATCTGGCCCTGCAGCTTTATAGGGAGCAAAGCTCTTGATTGCCCCTTTAACCATGTCAGTTGTAATAACTATTTCCGTGTTACCCTCCCCTTCCTCCAATATCGGTTCATCTATGTTATTCGATATACCGGGTGGGAAATGAGAATCCATTAGGAGTTTCATTGTCTCCTCCATATCCTCAAGCCTCCTGCCCGTGTCATCGATCATAGATTCCGGTTGGACATGAGTTTTGGATAGGAATTTTTTTATCTTCGATACGTCATTTACGCTATCTACCTGTTCACAGAAAAGTTTCCAGGAGTCTCGTTTGGCTTTTCGAACGATTTTCTTATATTCACCAAGTTTATTACGATACTCATCCCAGTATACTGCGGTCTTTTTACGCCGTGCCCGTTTAAATAGTTTGCGAAGAGTCTTCCCAAGGTTCCGGATCTCCCCAGTTACCCAGGGTTTTTCCTGGGCAGATCTCCGCTCTCGCAGAGGGCAGCTGTCCTCGAACGAATCAACCAGGGCACTTGTGAACGTTTCCACTTTGGCATCTATATCCTCTTTATTTCGACATTGAAAAGTGTCCTGACCTAAACGGTTCTTTAGTAAGGTCCCGAACATTGTCCAATTAGTTTTAGACTTATTCCGAAACTTTATCGGCTTTGGTGGTGGCCTTAGTATTTTGAATCTTATGTACCTATGATCAGAAAAGGAGTGCTCGTCCGAAACTCTCCAATCCTGAATTTCGTTTATAAGCTCTTCTGAACATATAGTTATATCTAATAATTCTTCTCTGATTCTATTGACGAAGGTAGCTTTATTACCTAAGTTCAATGTTATCAAGTCTTTAGTATTAAAGAAATCTATGAGGGCTTGTCCCCTGCGATTGGTGTTTGTACTACCCCAAGCTACATGGTGCGAGTTGGCATCACAACCTATTACAATTTTCTTATTTTTCCTTTGTGCCTCTTCAACCAGTTTCATCAGATCCGACGTTGGTGGTAGTGTCGGAGAATCGAAAGGCAGGTAAATAGATGCAAGGAATATGTTGCCACGACCTTGCTTCAGCACCGTTGCATCCGATGTTGATAATCCTGTTGAGAGGAGAAAACATAAGTTCTTGTGACATAAGATACATGTTCTCGGGCGAGATCCTGTATCAGCGTAGAAAAGTTGGAAATTTACGTGATTTAATCCAGAAACCTTGTTGCGAATCGTCCAAGGTTCCTGGATTAAAGCTATATGTATTTTACCTGTGGCTATTAATGCAGTGAGTACTGTTGATGGCACTGCGGTGTCCTTATCAGGCATAGGAATAGCAGTATTTTTAATAGACACATTCCCAATTCTGGAGAGCATTGCTGTTCTGTCTTCTGGCGGGTGAGTGATTTCCTCCTCGCTTTTAGGATTTGACTCCTCAACATTGCTAGTACTTGCTAATGATGCTTTGGGTACTGTCTTAGGTGTTTTAGTGTCCTTGTCGGGGCCGGTTTTGACAGCCCTTTCAATCGGCGCCTTCCCAATTTTGGAAAGGGCAACTACACTTTCTTCTGGCGAGTTAATGGTAAATTCCTCGATTTTAGGATTTGACTCCTCAACGTTATCAGTAGTGGATACTGATGCTGTGGTCTTAGGTTTTTTAGTGTCCTTTTCGAGGCTTGTTGTAACAGCCCTTCCAATCGGCACCTTCCCAATTTTGAATATGACAGATTTAGAGGCGAAGTAAGCCCTACCTTTATTCTTGGCAAGACTAGCCATGGATTTCTGGTCGATACCTATTACAAATAAAGTTCCTTCAGGTTCTTCTTTCCTGTAAAAGACATCCCATTTTTCCACGGCCAGCTCAGCATTTTGACCTCCAAGAATTTCCAGTATACGTTCATTAGCCAGTTTACTGCCCCATCCTTTTATGTAGACAGTGGACTTTAGGAGCACCGGAAACTCGCTCTTCTTTGCCAGTCCCAGCCTAGCGCCGTCCCAGGGAGGAGGGATACTTTCCACCAAGTTCTTTAGGGTGCTAACACATTGGTGACACATCGCAGCTCTCGCTCTCTATTGGTTGTTTGCCCTTTGAAGCGATTGCATGGTCCACTATCTTATTGTTGACCAGGTCTTCTATTTTACTCTGTTGGTCTATTGGAATTTTGCCTGTCGGATTACCGGCATCGTAAACTGCATAGCAGAGATCGTCCCGGTGCCTACTTCTGGCAACTTTGGCGTAAGATGGCGGCTCTTTTCCTTTTCCTCCGTCTAGCTTCTCCTTCCTCGTTTTTCGGGGCTTCTTTTGAGATTCCCTTACCTTCGAGGTTGATTTCGCCGACGTGTTCGTCTTCGGAATATCTGGCTTGGCGTTGTCACCCTTACTCGCAGGATTCTCACTTGAGATTCCTTTGAGTGAAGTATGTCTTGGCTTCGACTGTATATTAGAAGACGGGGAGCTCTTTTTCTTCTTAGGTTTATTCTCAGTTGTCAACTCCTCGGGAGAACTGATCCTTTTTGCCTCAGATCTTGTGAGAGTTCCTGAAGCATCTTTTTCAACTTCCTCCTCTGTGCTCCAGAAAGTCTTTTCTTAGTAATAGGTAGTTTAGCTATGCTATCACTCACCTCTTTCACCATTTGCTCTACTTCATCCTTTTTGGGATTTGCTATAATGGTATTATTATTATTATCATCTGAGGATTCAGAGTCGGAACCCTCACCTATATTTAAAGGCTGAGGTAGCTTAGAGCTCTCTCCGAGTACATCCTTCTCTTTCACCCCTATATTTTTGCCAGCGGCATGCTGTACACTTGACGCATTGTCCGCCACGGAGGCCAAGGTACCCACCTCCGTAGTAGTATTCTGTTCACGATTGCAGGATGACGACGACACGTGACTCGCGAGTAGATCAACACTTGCCGCCGGTACTGGGTTATTTAGGCCCTGCACCGTAACTTTTACCTTTTTATTTTTATTTTCCATATTTGTTTTCGGCAGAAAAATTGTCAGTTTTTTGTTTATGTTAATATATAGGGGTAACAAAACGTTGATTTTATCACGACAACTCACTGATAATTTTATTGAAATAATGCTATATTTTATAAAAACAATTAAAATTAAATGCAAATTTTGTAAATAAACACTAATTTCACTAAAACTAATGTTAAAAATCAATTTTAATTGCGCAAAAACAAATTTCTAAACAAATTTTACAATAAAATGACGTTTGTTATCAAGATTGTCATAACGACGTTATAACGCTAATAAATGCCGTCTGCACCTGCTAATTTTTTTATTATGATAACAATTTGACGTTTATCATAATAAATATTTGTCTAATATAGACACGGGGTTATCAATACTAGTTTTTTAAACGATAAAAATGGATTGGTGTCATGAAATCCAAAGTAATCGGTTTTATGTCCGATTTAAAATTTAATGCTTTATTGAATAAAAAATATAACATTGGTTTTCATGAGACTAATGTATTTTTTGCAGTTTTCAAGTTCTACAAAGAAAATAATTTTTTTCAAAATTTTAAAATAGGCTAAAAAATTTTAAAAAAATAAAAAAAATTAAATTTGATTTTTTAAAATAAAGTTTTGAAAAGAAACAAAAATGAAAAAAAGCGAAAAACTTCAAAATATGCACTAAAAGAGTAAAATATACTCTAAAAACTCGAAAATATGCCTTAAATATGCTACAAAAGTCAAATCATGCAAAATTATGCTCTTATGGGTAAAATATGCAAAATATGCTGTAACAAATCGATGCCAAAATTCTTAATTTGGTCTGAAACGTGTAAATATCTTATCCATGAGTCTATACGACGCAACACAAAAAACATGCATTTGCATATTTTGGTTTCCCTGATGATAATCAATGCATTCCAATAGCAAAGGTTTAAAATTTTTTGATTTTCTATATAGACAATAAAATATATATCTTCTTAGAAAATGAATTTTTATAACCTCCACTTTTTATACTAAAACACTTAACATAATTATGAGTTCCAAAACCCAATTCGGGAGCTACGGTTGTACGGAGACTAGCTGATAAATTAACCAGCAAACAAATTGAATTAAATTTAAAAATTGGAGATTTGGTTATACAAAAAAATCTAAAATAATATTTATTTATCAATTAAATGTAAAAGTTTATTAAATGAAAATGACTGCCAGGCCAACAACTGCAAGTTCGCCATTTTTCCAAACGTAAATTTGCATTTTAATAAAACCTATGAAAAATTTGAATAATTTAATAGTAGTTTCCCAGATATACGAATTTGTATATTTAATGCTTATGAGAGATGCCAAGCCTCATATTTTCCGCATATGTTCATATTTATGTTAAAGTTCTTCCGCAAAATTTTAGAATTCTAGCTTTAATAGCGGTTAATTCATATGGAAGGTGCCACGCCATATAATTGTTTTATAGTTTCTCAGATACATTAATTTTTGTATTTTATTCATAGGTAGGTGCCACGCCCCTGTTACTAGACCGCCAAAATTGGAAGATTTTTGTTCTATGTAATTCTTTCCCAGATATACGAATTTTTATTTTATTTTTTATTTAATATGAAAAGTGTCAAATGTTCACATGGGTGCAAAAGTTACTCGTGCAAAATTTTAAGATTCTAGCACTAATAGTTTAACAGATAAACGAATTTGTTTAATTTATATGGGAGGTGCCTTGGCCCCCGCTGATAATCCGCCCATTTTTTCTACTGAGTAGCTGCGGAAAAAAATTAGGACTCTAATGTTATATTTTCTCAGATGTACTAATTTAAGATTTTCTTATATCGTTACGCCCTTAAAGCACTTTTCAATATTTTACAGGAGAGACAAAAAACTAAATAAAATTAAAACTTTAAACTTTATAAAAATATCTCTCTCATCTATGTATTATACCCTAACATCAATAAACATTTTTGAAATGCAAAAGGGCGTAACAACACTTTTTATACCCTACACCACTATAGTGGGAAGGGTATTATGCGTTTGTGCTGATGTCTGTAACGCATTAAAATATTAGTACTATACCCACCTTAAAGTAAACCGATCGACTTAGAATAACTGAGAATTCTGAGTCGATTTAACGATATCCGTCCGTCCGTGTGTCCATGTAAACATTGTTATCAAAGTACAGGTCGCAATTTTCAAGATAATTTGATGAAATTTCGAATACACGAAGCCTAGCCTCCATACAACTTAACACCCCGAAAAGGTCTTTTGAGCTTATAATTATGTATAATATAAATGTATCTCGATGAAAGTTCGCGCAACTAAGTTTTATACAAGCATTGATGCCGAAATGATCGGACTTCATTTGAACCTAGCCCCCATACAAAGCCCCCTTCAGAAAGTGACTTGAATAACCGCAATTAATTTATTAACACTATTATTACAATGAAATTTAGCACAGACGAATCGGTCCACTTTTGCTCCTATCCCCCATATAAAGCCTCTTTTAGAAAATTAGTTTTTCGTCAATAAATTGCTTAAATAAATCGTAATTAAGGTAATATTCAAGATAAATGCTTTATTATGAAAAATAAATCACATTTAATACTCATAACTGGTGTAGGGTATCATATGGTAGGCCACGCCCGACTATACTTTCTTACTTGTCAAAATTTTACACTAGAGACAAGAAACGAAATAAAATTAAAACTATCTATGTATATATATAAAAATGAATGTGTGTTTATTTGTTTGTTTAAAGTCTACAGACGGCTAAACGGACCAATTTTCTTGAAATTTTAACAGTACCTTCCTGTATATCTGGAAGGAACTATAGGCTACTTTTTATTTTAAAATTTTAAGTAGGCGAGGTGCCACGCCTACTTAGTAAATAACTATTAAAAGTCATATATCTTGGAAACTGGTACGATTAGAGTCCTCAAATTTTGTACGGATAACTTTGACATCTATAAGAATATTTTTGGACAAAATGGGCGGAATGACTATAGTGGGTGTGGCACCTTCCATATTAAGAAAATATTAAATCAGTATATATATATTTTTTTATTGGACTAGCACTCAGCGGATGACCCCTACTTATGCGAAGCATTGTGTTGGAACTAGGAAAATAGGTTGTGGGAAGGAGGATAGAGGGAGTAGTGTTTGTGGACATTTGATTTAAATCTTCTTATATCGAAAGTGGGTATATTCTTGAAGAAAGACGTGTGTTACGCAAGAATATACGGGTATCGGGAACAAGTTCCCTAATTTCAAAGGAACACATTCCATTGTAGTATCGATAGAACAGTGAAATACACCCCACGTTGCGACGGTGCTCCAGTGAATCAATAGAGTTTGATTCCCTACTGTCACCGGTAAGTACCTTCGCCCTCTCCTGTACGCGGTCGAGTAGCTCCAAAATAGACTTCGAAGCTCCGGCCAATACATGAGAGTTGTATTCCATTTTCGGTCGGATATAAGTGGTGTAAATAGTAAGAAGATCAGATGGAGTGAAGTATGTCTTACACCGTTTCAAAAAACCGAGACACTTGAATGCTTCTTTCGACACTTGAAAAATGTGTTTAGTCCAGCGGACATCGCACTGAATTTTCATGCCCAGAACATCAAGAGTTTCTGATTCCTTAATATTTATACCACCCATATAAATAGATGGAACAACAATTTATGCCAAGCGTTTATGTGTTAAAAAACAACATTGAGTCTTACGGGCGTTAAAATCGACTCTGTTAACACGACCCCATTCGGAGATTTTAATCAAGTCGTGATTAAGCGATTCATTCATATTGCGCCTCATTGCCCCAATCTCTATAGGGCTTGGCCTATGATTAAATGAATAAGAATGGCAGATACTGCTGTCATCCGCAAAAGAGTAGATAGAGTTGGAAGTTTGACATAGGTCATTTATAAAGATAAGAAATAGGGTAGGGGAAAGAACGGAGCCTTGCGGTACCCCTGAATTAATCTTGAACTTGTTTGATGAGATCCCATCTATAACAACTCGTAATGCGGTCGTTAAGTAAATTGTTGGTCTCTAAATACTTGACAAGATAGAAATTGACCATACTTTCCATAACTTTAGAAAATGCTGAACAAATTGCTATTGGACGGTAATTTTCAGGATTATTAACCTCTCCCTTTTTAGGAATTGGCGTTACATTAGCCATCTTCCAGCATGCAGGAAATTGCCGGCATGATTTAGAATGCTGAAAAGATTAGCTAATGGATGAGCTAGCGTCGAAGAGCACTGCTACAAGACCAGTGCCGGTATGCCATCTGGTCCAGGAGACTTGTTAATGTTGAGAACTGTTAGAACTTTTTTAACGACACGCGCTCGAAAGAATATATTTCGGAAAATGTAACAGTTAGAGCCCTCAAATTTGGTCGGAGCCACATAAGTCTCAATATGATTAGTTAGGATAAAAAGTGGGCGGATTAGCAGCAGGGGGCGTGGCACCTCCCATATGAATTAAATACAACAAAATATTTTATCTAAGAAACTAATAGAAGTAGATTCCTAAAATTTTGCAGAAAGGACTTTCATATTCATCTGAACATTTTGGGGAAAAAACGGTGGCTTGGAACACCCATATGAATTATATAGAAAAATGTGTATATCTGAGATACTTTAGAAGCTAGAATCTTCAAATTTTACATAAAGAACTTTGACATTCATGTGAACATTTAGAGAAAAATGGGCAGACTTCCAATGGTGGGATTGAATTAAATACAATACAATATTATTTACATTTTTCATAGCTTACATTTAAATCCTAATTAGCGTTCGGAAAAATTGGAGAACTTGTTATAATTTGAGTGGCATCTGCCATGTGTAAGTGGGTTTTTTGCTTTCAGGGTAGCAAAGCACACTGGGTATAGCTAGTATATATAGACGCCTAAACTGCTGGACCGATTTTCTTGAAATTTTCACAGTGTCTTCCTATGAGCCTGAGGAACTATAGGCTACTTTTTTTTCAAAATATTAAGTAGGCGAGGTGCCACATCCATAATAAGAATTAAAAGTTGTATATAACAGAAACTACAACAGCTAGAGTCCTCAGATTTTGTATGGACAACTTTGACATCCATATGAACATATGGGCAGTCTAGCTATAGTGGGTGTGGCACCTCCCATATAAGAAAATCTTAAAATAGTAAATCTGAGAAAATATAGCAGTTAGAGTCCTTAAGTTTTTTATTCTGTGAAAAAATTTGCACGAAGAACTTTAACATCCATGAGAACATGTGGGGAAAAAAGGGTGGACTTTCATTAGGGGGGCTTAGCATCTCCCATATGAATTAAATGCAAAAATTTGTATATCTGAGAAACTACTAGAGCTAAAATCCTATAATTTTGCACGAAGAACTTTTGCATTCATGTGAATGTTTGGGTAATAAATTGGCGGACTAGAAATAGCGGGCATTGCACCTCCCATATGAATTAAACAGAATAATTCGTTTATACAAACTTTCATCAGGGCGTCTTGGATCTTCTCACATGAATAAAATACAAAATGTCGTATAACTAAGAAACTATTGGTGCCAGAATTTTCAAATTTTGCACAAATATCTTAGCATGAATGTGAATATTTAGGATTTTACGGACTACCAATAGAGGACTTGGCATCTTCCATATGAATTAAACACAACAATTCGTTTATTTAATAGTATAGCTCGAATCTTAAAATTTTGTACGAAGGACTTTAACATCCATGTAAACATTTGGGTGAAAATGTGGGAGGGGGATGCTTGGATCCTCTCATATTCATTAATTACATACAAACAAATTTGCGTACTAGCATTAGATGGCGGGGTACCTCCCATATGAATTAAATACACAAATTCGTATATATGGGAAACTATTAGAGCTAGAATCGCAAAATTTTGCACGAAAAACTTCGACATTCATTTCAACATATGGAGAAAAATAGTGGACTTTCAAAGGACAAAAATTCGTATATTTGAAAACTATTAGAATATGTATTAAAATTTTCAACATATGGAGAAAAATAGTGGACTTTCAAAGGACAAAAATTCGTATATTTGAAAACTATTAGAATATGTATTAAAATTTTTCGTATGTTAAATAAAAATCCAATTTAACGTTTGAGAAAAATTTGGAAACTTGAAATAGTTGACGAGGCATCTCTTTAGAAATTGTAAAGTGGGGGTTTTATTTATATTGTTTTAATTATATGGTAGCAAAGCACACTGGGTATTGCTAGTTGTTGTTATAAAAATTACATTTTCTTTTATGTATTATGTCATAAACAGGGTAAGGATTTCTATGCAAATGCATGTTTGTAGCCAGTAAGTCAAAATAACTTTTTTTCTTTTCGAATCAAAGAATTTTCGATTTGTTGTTGCATATTTTGATATAAATGCATATTTAGCTTTAAATTGCTTTTTTGCATATTTCTTACATTTTTATTGCATATTTTTGAAATGTTGTGTTTTGGTTTCTTGGTATTAATATTTTTACTATAAATTTGATATTTACACACAAATTTAAAATTTCTTGATATTTATTAAAAAAAAAACAAACAAAAAAATTTTAGGTTCCATCTCTGTAACTATGATATTAAATTTTACAGAGTTATTTTTTTAAAACCTACACCACTATGCATTTGTGCTGATGATACCTTAAAATGTCGGCTCAGATTCACTTTCTGAGATTGTCTATCTGTGTGTTCATATAAACTGATAACTTGACGAAATTTGGTGCACACATCTTTATAAAACAATAATTATAAAGCAATTATAATTATTGTCATTCTCGAGATCGTGATTCCGTTAAATTGGTACATAAAGCGGTAGCTCTGTCATCAAGAACCTACTTATGTATATATTTGTTGTCAAAAACTTAAGTTCTAAAAATCCATAAATTAGTGATAACAATTGCAATTTTATTTAAATTTCATAAGGAAACATTTTTGGTGCATATTTTCACATATATTTAAAAAAAAATTACATATTAGCAAAATATTTAAACAAGTTATAAGAATCTATCCTAAGATATTACAACAAATAACAACATTCAGATTTGATTGCATGAACATAATTGTAGGAAAAGATAGTAAAAACCCCACACACTATATGTTAGTGCATGAAATATTTCACTATGGTTTCAAGAAAAATTTCCAGTTATTTCATTTTTGTTTTGGGGATTTATGTCGTGGAGTGTTATTTTATGACGCCATTATATAGCTTCAGTTTGACATTCACAGTTTATGGGTTAATATTATTTGATTTTTCTAAAACATCAGATATTATCTGAAATTTTATATTCAGAAAATGTTTCATATAAAAGGCATGGGGTTAGTGTTTATAAAAAACCGACTTTTGGAAAAACCGGTTTTTCGGTTAACCGAAAATTGACCATTTCAAGAAAACCGGTTTGTTGGTTAACCGAGTATAAAAAAACAGGTTAAACCGGTTAACCGAAATGTTTGGAAATCTTTAAAATATTATAACATTTAGTTAAAAAATTTTATTCTGTGAAATATTATGAATTACTTAATAAGATATTTGCTCTTTTTAGTATAGTACATTAATATATCATAAGAAAACAAACTTATACAGATCTGAAGATATTATTGATTCGTTAGGTATATGGAAGTTGCTATAGGAGGGATGAATTGACCTTTGAATATATAATGCATCTATATCAGGACTATCAAGTATAAATAGTCCAGGACTATCATGTATAAATAGTGTTCAGGCTCGCGACGATTCATCGGGAACGGAAGTAGACGACGACTGTCTTGACATAGACTTTGAGCCCCTGTTTTAATTCTGACCTCCCTCCGCTCGAAACGCCTGTGGTTGTTCAAATTACTGTGAATGACGCTTAGAAATATTGACAGGTGTCATTCTGATTTCCTGTCAATCAACCAAAGCGCAATTACAGTTTGTGAAAAATCCCAGCAGCATAAATTCATAAATTCGGACAGCGACAACAACCCTTATGTTTCGATAAATAAAGTCCGTTTTTAGAACGTTTGAGAAACTTCTCGATTTTTATTATACTCACGCAGTAAAGAAGTAAGTGCATCCTGCATTTTATTCATCTTAATAAATAACAAATTTCTTCATATAATGGTTGGAATTTTTTTAAATAGTTCCTAATTGTCTGAAATTGTAAATCTCCATTTTATATACATAACATATGTTTAACATTTCCTAACATTTGTTTAACAATCCTAGGTCCGATCTCATACGCACAAACGGAAAATAATGTTTAGAATTAAAAATCACAATAAAAATCAAAGAAAACATACAATAACCGAAACTTAAAAACCGGATAACCCGGTTAACCGAAAACCAATGTTTTAAAAAAACAGGTTTGCAAAAAACCGAAATATGCAATAAAAACCGGTTTTTCGGTTTATAAACACTACATGTGATATCTCTTTTGCTTTAAGATATATTCAGGTTTAAATTTTTTTATTCTTAAATTTTCCCGATCTTTTTTTAAAAGTAGAGGGCCTACGGAGGATCGTAAATATTTTTTAATTATCCCATAGTTTTCTTATAAAATTCTAAATAAACCAAAGAACTGCTTGTCTATATTTTTTAAGTTTCTTTTTCCAAAGAGGGACCTTTTTGAAAGATTTTTCTTTTGAAAAAAATATTTTGATTTGCATAAAATAATTATAAAAACGTAATGCACCGATCCTCACAACGAGCCATATAAGGATCATATTTATTTATGTCCTTAAATATATGAGCAAAATCAAAAATTTTTAAGAATCGATGAAATCGTATAAAAAAAGCCTCGTATATACTTTTTGGTGCAAATATATACGGCAGTATGTAATCCAAATTTTGCGTTTTTTTAATTTTTTAGTTTTTTTAACAGTCAAATTAAATTTAAGCAACGGCATTTAATTGGTGTAGTAATTTCTCGCAATTTAAGGTATATCTTGCGCCAAGAATAGGTGCAAATTTTTTAAAAATGTGACATTTTACAATGTGACAATCATAGCTATTTACGAATACAGTTGTAATACCTCGTAAATTTAATCTCATTATAATTAACACCTCCGAGTCAAATGCGCATTAAAAAAATTTTTAATGCGAACTTTTTATAATAATTTTAAAATTTTTGCAAAATTTAAATTTCTTTTTCTTTGTATTTTAACTAAAGACGTGATGCAAACATTTCTTCTTTTATAGTGGTCCTAGCAGCGTTTATCTGAAAAAACATTTTGCTTTCAGACAACTATATCGCCATATGATTTGCGTAAATATTTGAGTCAAATAAAAGATTTCTTTTTGCATTATGCTAAAATCCGGTTCGCATAAAAATATTTCAAGAATATACAATTTTACGACCTAAATACAGATTTAATAACCTCAAAAATATATTCACATATTTAGGAAAATTTTTAGCAATTTAAACACATTCACTATGAATTCATACATAATAATCGACGTAGATCTCAGTTGGTCCACAATTGGTCATAGCTCCCATATAAGGTCCACTTTCGAAAATCACCTAATGCACATATTTCATTGATAAATAAAGCTATTGTGATAAAATTCAAGTTGAATATGTTTTGTGTACATACAAATCATTCTACCAATTTTTTTACGGATCGGTCCATTATTGGTCATAGCTCCCATATAAGGCCCACTTCCGAAAATCACTTAAGAGCACACATTTCATTGTCAAATAAAGCTATCTTAATAAAATTCGACACAAATATGTTTTGTCTAAATATGAAACACTCTACGAAATTTTTTCAAATAGGCCAATAATTGGTCATAGCTCCCATATAAGGTCCACTTCCGAAAATCACTTAAACGCATATATTTCATTGAATTCTAAAGCTATAGGGATAAAATTCGACTTGAATATGTTTTGTGTATATTTATATGAATGATCCTTCTAAATTTTTAACGGATCCGTCTATTATTAGTCATAGCTTCCATATAAGGCCCACTTCCGAAAACCACTTAAACGCATATATATCATTGAATTCTAAAGCTATAGAGATAAAATTCGACTTGAATATGTTTTGTGTACATATAATTCATTCTACTACTTTTTTCCCGGATCATATTTCATTGCCAAATAAAGTTATCTTCATTATCGGTACATAATTGGTCACAACTCCTATATAAATACCATTTCGTTAGCTTAGTACGCAAACGTAACAAGTCCATTTTTTATAGAAATTGAGATTTTGATGCAGAATGGTAGTATAACTTGAAATACACATGATATAATCAAAAAATTACATTTTTTATACTTAAATCATGTTCTTTTGATCCGGTATGCAAACGTGTAAGTCCTCAAAACAATAAAAATATACAAAGAAAAAGTGCTAAGTCCTTACAATTTGCTATTATAAACGCATTAATTAGTCATGTAAAAAGAAATATCAATAATTTTGTACATCAACGTCTAGGAAATAGTGTGTAGTTTGTAAAATCTTCAATTGAGTAAGAAATCATGGAATACATTTTTAAAATAAATATTGACAATAAACTGATTTTTTTTAAGAGGGATGATATAGAGAATAGCGTAAGTTATGGACCGAATGTCATAGTATGTAGTTAGTAAAGAAATTTTGATTCCAATAAAACTTGTTAACGTTGAATTGCATCGCTATACTGCAATTTTAATCCAGTTGTGTGCTTTGAAGTCGTTTATTGTTTATGTCCGATTTCATCACTATTCTGGTATTTTAAAAACAGTTATAAGCGTAAGATTAATTTTTTCAAGGGTACTTTATATGGGAGCTATGGTCAAATATGGACCGATACTCATTGAAATTAGTGTAGCGATTTAAGTTCATTAAAGTTTTCTCTACACAGAAAAAAATGGAATTCAAAATCAAACAAAAAATTCATAAAGTCAAGTATTTTTTTTACTAAAATAGGACCTATCACGAAATTCGTAAAATCAAGTACTCAAATTCGTAAATTCTTTATTGAAAAAATTTCAGGATTTTTCTGATTAAAATAATATACTATTTACGAAAAACATTAATAAATAATCGCAACATTTCCAAACAATTATTTCACTGAAACAATAACACAAGTTATTAGTATTTGTACTGAAATTCAAGCAAATAGGTTATCTGAAGCAGTTAAATTATTTATTGTATTTTGGCAATAATAATAAGCAAAATTTTTTATTGAATCTATAAAAATTTTGTTAAAAAATATATACTAAGTTTTAACAAAAATTGTACAAAAAATATTTAAAACAAAAAGTAGTAAAAAAAATACATATATACTTACAACATTTTTAAGAAAACGTTTCTAATTCTAGAAACTATTATTTTGTACTGTGAAAACTGAAACACTTATACATTAAATGTTATAAACCAAATAAGAATTATATCAATTCATTTTAGTACATTCCAAAACTGGTTTTATTTTTGTATTCCATATGCTGACATAAAAATAAAACTCAAACAAAAACATTTATTGAATCAGTAAAAATATTTACTGAAAATTAAATTTATTTCAATAAAGTGTTTGTTAGAAAATATTTTCCTTCTGTGTGAACATCAAACAAATTCGTTATAAACCCAAATAAAAATATTTATAAAAATCTAAATTAAATTTAAGCAAACGATTGTTAAGAAAAAAATTGTGCATATTTTTGTCTGTGTATATAGAATTTCAAAGCTATACTGATAGGTTTAATGGATTTATGAGCGTTAAAAATAGCTTTCTGAAGGGGATCTTATATGGGGGCAAGGATCAAATAAAGTCCGGTGTCCGCCATTCTTTATTATATAATTTTTCAATACAAAAAAATAACTTGCTCCAAATTTGATCACGATTACTAGCTTCTCAACATGTTTATTTCTGTTTAATCTCTTTTTCGAGCAGCCGCTTGTATGAGGGCTATCAGAAATTGTGGACCTGCACTAACAAAATTTTGTACACTTCGTCCGAATGACACAGCAAAATATTTGTATCAAATTATATAAAATTATCTTCAAAATAGAACCTGTACGTAAGGAAAAAGTTATAAGAAAATGTGCTAGGTCCTGCAAAAAAATAAAAATTCAGAAAAAGAAAGAAAAAACACCATAAATATTCAACAGCATTATTTTTAAATTGTTTTACTACCGATATTAAAAAAGGAGAAATCTAAGAAAAAACTACGTTTACATATTTTAAAAATATGAAAAACAAGCGGAGTTATGAAGTGGCCTCCGGTAGGTTAGTGGTTAGTGTTCTAGTCTGGTAGACCGGAGGTGGTGGGTTCGATTCCCACCTGAGACACTGGTTAAAGAGCGCACAACAGGCCCGATAGAGGCCTAGCTGTATTTCTTCGGATTTGATCTATATATATCCTCCTTTCAAACTAACTAACTAACTAACTATGAAGTTTTTTGATTCTCCTGTAAAATTTTCAAATGAGGACTTGTTACGTTTGCATATTAAGCTAACGATTTCCCAAAAATTACTTAAATGCACATTGACAAAGTTAAAAATTCGACATAAATGTGTATTTTGTGTATTTAAATCATTCTACGGAATATTTTTCCGGATCGGGCAATAAGTTGTCTTAGCTCCCATATAAGGTTTACTTCTGCAAATCACTTAATACCACTTAATTCGTTATTAAATGATTATATCTGGATAAAATTCGACAGAGTATGTTCTTTGTATAGATAAATCTTTCTATTAAAATGTTTTCGAACTGGCCTATTAATATAAATTTTTCTGGACCTAATCAAAATTAGTTCGACATATGTATGCATAAATGTTGGTACTCTCAATACGGAAACAAAAATTTTGCCAAGTTATCTAAAAACAAGTAAGAGTGCTATATTCGGCTTTGCCGAATCTTATATACCCTTCACCATAGTGTATTTAATAAATTTCAATTTCATAAAATTTAAATGTGAAATACATTTCCCGACTATATCATTATTATAGCAATAGCAAAACAAAATGAACAACAACAATGCTAAACGAAATAACCACACAAAAAACAAAATATGTACACAAGGCAGTAAAACCAACAGCATCCAAACATAAGAAACGAAGTACATAAAAAACAAAATACACAATGCAATGAAACCAACAGACATCCAAACATGCGAAACTGAATGCACCAAGAAACAAAAACAATATACACAAGGCAATTAAACACACAGCCATCCAAACATACGAAACGAAATACTCAAAAAAAAACAAAATACACAACGCAACGAAACCAACAGACATCCAAATATTCGAAACTGAATACACCAAGAAACAAAAACAAAATACACAAGGCAATGAAACACACAGCCATCCAAACATATGAAATGAAATACTCAATGAATAAGCAGTGTTGTTGTTGTTATATGTATATGAAACCATGGAAAAATTTGTCTTTTTTATGAAATTTTCAGAGGTTGTCTCGGATTTTTGCTCATATCTCCGGTATTTATGGACCGATTTTGCTGATTTTAAATAGCGATCTTCTCGAAAGCATGTCTAACAGAATTATTGAAGATTCGGATCTCGCCGATATCTGGGGTCCTCTAAAAACTGATTTCAACAAACACACAGACGGACAGACGCTCACAGTTTAATCAACTCCGCTACCTATAAGGATCCAGAATATATATACTTTATGGGGTCGGAAAATTATATTATAGAAATTACAAACGGAATGACAAACTTATATATACCCTTCTCACGAAGGGTTAAATGGGTTTTAATAAAAAGTAGCTTGCTGGTGGAGAGTATTTAAGATTCGGCATAGCCGAATATAGCACTCGTACTTGTTTTTTTTTTTTAATTTTAGTTTTGTTTTAAAACAATATATCCAATATGGGGTATCGTTTGAAAGGGGTTTTAAAGCCACGTCCTGATGTATTAATCATAAACAACCGTCTGCTCATAATTGTCATATTCCAAACAATTTGAAATTGATAGGTTTTTGATTGAAAATGGTCCACTGCATCAAAATACATGTTGTAGCAAATTTTTAGAACCCTATTATCAAGAATACCGACTTTATTGAAATTAAATTCAAAAGAAATTCTAGCGGTATAGTTATATTCAAACGTGTTTATCGATGTTGGGATACAATACTTCTAAGAAAATGTCGTTTTTATAACAAAAACAGCTTTCATTTTATTTAATACTGTGTCTCCCCTGTAAAATTTTTAAGTGTTGTGTACGCCCTTTTGCATTTCAGGTGACTATATGTTTCAATGGGTGAAATATCTAGCAACTTTTCCAGAGCCCTGGTTGGCGTAGTACTCATGACACTTATACTCAAGCAGCATGTACGTACTCCCTCTAGTAGTTGATATTACACTTTTTGGCCAAAGAAGTCCAACAGATTATTGAAGCATAAGTTAGAATTGGTCTAATTACACTTTTATAAAGCCTTCCATGCCTATTGTTCTCCTAAATAACGCCCAGTTCCGATGTGCCTTGTTTATTCTATCCTCTATGTGGTATCTCCATTTTAATTTCCGGCCAAGGAATACACTAAGTACTTAATTCTGTGCGTCACCGGTATCCTCTTACTCAGGAAACAGGGTTTAAATACCTAGAATTTTTTTCTTTTTTGTGAAAAGACATATGTATTTCCGTCTTCGCACTTTGAGGCCTCGGTTGAGCCTTCAAAGTGCCTTCGATGTCAATGCATAACGCCAGTGTATACAATTTGTTATTAAAGGATACACCAATGTATATAGTCGTCCCTTTACATAAGCATTCTGCTTATACAAGTTATGAACTTCGAAAATTAATTCATTAAAAAAAATAGACTTCATATATTCACTTTCAAATTAGAACTAAACTTCTGTTATAATTTTTATTCTTACATTAACATAAAAATAAATGTTAAATTACATGGTAATTAATTGCATTGTAATCAAAATGTTTTATTTGCATTTTTTACAAAAACTACTGCAGATAACTTGATGAATTTTGTCACAGATATAACTCTTGGTGCCAGGATCAACATTATTAAAAATCGGAAAAATCGGTTCACAATTCCATATACCTCCCATAATAATAATATAATAATAACTTCCGCTATACTGCCGATATCTTTACAAAATTTTACAAAATTAAGTTTTATGCTAATAGAATTCATATAAATAAACAATTTTCTGAATCGGTTCATAATTGGTCGTAGCTCCCATATAAGGATCCCTTCCGAAAATCACTTAAACGCACATAACTCATTACCAAATAAAGATATCCATACAAAATTTAGCACAAACATTGCTTTTATATACAGATACTGATACTGTAAAATTTGTTTACGATCGGTCCGTAATACAAGGTCCCGAGAATCACTTAAACGTATATTATTCATTAAAGATATCCATAGAATGTCGATATCTTCACAAAATTTTAAAAATTAAAATCTTATGTCAATAGAATTCATTCAGAGAAAAAATTTTGAGGTATTGCTCTCACATACAGAAATATTACTATGAAATTTTTTTCTGATCGGTTCATAATTGGTCATAGCTCCCATACAAGCTCCCCTCCCGAAAATCACTTAAACGAGCATAACTCATTACTAAATTAAGATATCCATATAAAATTTGGTTCAAGTATTGCTCCCACATGCAGAAATATTACTATAAAATGTTTTTCCGATTGGTCCATAATTGGTCATAGCTCCCATACAAGGTCCCCTCCCGAAAATATTACTATGAAAGTTTTTTCGGATCGGTCCATAATTGGTCGTAGCTCCCATACAAGGTCCTCTCCCGAAAATTTTGAAATTTTGTCTTTATTGCATAATTGGTCATAGCTCCCATACAAGGTCCTTTTACGAAAATCTCTTAAACGCAGATTACTCATTATCAAATAAAGCTATTGATACAAAATTTGGCACAAATATTAGTTTTGTATACAAAAATTATATTTCAAGATTTTTTCACGATCGGTTCATAACATGAGTGAGGTCGGTCCCATACAAGGTTCCCTTCAGAAAATCACTTAAACACACATCACTTATTACTAAATTACGACATAGATACAAAATTTGACTGAAATATAGAAATTTTGCTTAAAGAATTTTTTACGATCGGTCTATAATTGGTCATATCTCCCATACTAGGTCCTGCCCCTAAAACCGTATTTAACTAGTTGCGTAGAACAAAATTATATATATGTATATATGAAAATGGCTTTTGTAATGTTCAATAAATCTTGGAATTGTAATAGATTTAAACTGTTTAAATCTTGGGATTTTTCTATTTAAGACATGAGAAAACTTATTTTTGCAAATATTTGATCAATTAGAAAAGTATTTATGTAAAAGTAGCTGGTGGAGGGTATTTAAGATTCGTCTCAGCCGAATATAGCACTCTAACTTGTTTTTTTTCTTTTCTGAATGTCCATACGATTGCAAGCTTTTTTTCTCATTCGTCGCATAATGCTCTTTTGCCCTACTAAAAGTTCTTCACAGGAATACGATTGGTCTATTGTTCTGAGATAGGACGGCTCCGAGAGCATAATTTGAAGCATGTGTCGTTAAACAAAACTCATTACAAAAATCTGGGTATGTTAGTATTACATCTTCGGAAGCCAATACTGTTTTCAGTTCATTAAAGTTATCTACAGCTTCCTGATCTATTTCTACTGATAACTCTTTTGAGGTGTGTTTATACAAACGTCCTGCCTCCCCTCTTAAAAGCATTGTCAGCATTGTAGTAATTAAAATCAATAGAAGTGATCTTAATTCTTTAACTGTTTTAGGTCTTGGAAAGTTCAAAATTGCTTCTACTTTTCTGAGTTGATTTTTATTCCCTTATTTGAAATTATAAACCCTTCTTTCATAAACTCGCATTTGTCTAATTGGACCTTCATATTTGAATTCCTCAAGGTTTCAAATATGTTATCTATATCCCAGCAAAATTAAAGCGATGTACTTCCAATAGAATAACATTTATCACCACTTCAAAAGTAGCACTAAGTTTTTAACTTTTGTAGAAGTGGTGTTTAATGACTTCCGAAGAAGTGAAAATAATTCTATTTTTAAATGCTGAAGATATATTTTTTGTTCTTACATTTTCGTGAGATAAAACATTTTATTTCTGGGCATCTGTTTAAATATATCTATTACCCTTATTAATGTTAATATTGTTTAATTAGAATTAGTTGTATTCTATAATAATACAATTTCACCTCCGAATAACTTGCAAAAAAAGAGCATAAAAATTACTTCTTAAGAATGACTTCAGAAAAAATAAAATAAAAAGGACATTCCTCCTATGACAAGCCTGTGTTAAAATCATCACTTCTTAGGCCTTTTTCACTACTTCCATGGAGTAAATTCTACTTGTTTTTCGCTTCTTTGGAAGTTATTTTTTGCTGGGATTCCCATATGTTCCCTTTCATTTTTCGCAAATTTAATTATATCGTCCATATAAACAAATAAGTTCCCTCAGAATATCGTCTAAGACAACCGTTCCCAAATGAGGGTCCACGGATCCCTAGTGGTCCGTAGCAAAATCCTTGGGGTCCGCGATGACGGACATAAATACTAAAACACACTATTTTTGTTCAATAATACCCAATTTTTTGTTGACTTTTTGAATTATTAATTTTCACTTTTTTTCCTATATATATGTACTGAAAAAAATAATTCTTTTGTATTTTAAAATGTATATGTTATGAGCAGGGCAAGGATTTGTATGCAAATGCATGTTTGTTGTCAGTAACTCAAAATAACTTTTAAGAAGTTTTATTTTCGAATCAAAGAATTTGCAACAAAATGGCATCAATTTGTTGTTGCATATTTTGTTATAAATGCATAAATTGTATATTTTGCTTTAAAATGCATATTTCTAAAATTTTATTAAATATTTTTTAATTTTTCGAACACAAATTCTGTTTTTTTTTTGTATTACATATTTTTGAAATTAAAAAAAAAAAATGTAAACAGTAAAGAAATATTTATCTAAACTCCTTTGGACAAATTTTTCTAGGACCAATAGGCGAAAAGTTACACTCATTTGAAAATAAACCCTGTATGACCAAAATGTCCAACTTAAAGTATATGTCTAGAGGCAGAGACGGCCACTTTTCGCAACTTCTGTAAAATTACAAAATTTTATATTTGGGACTCAAGTATATAGTCAGAAGGTGAAAATGTGTATTTGTTCTTGCTTTTTTAATAGCTCCACTTAACAGCATAACAATATATAAATCATATAGTAGCATATAAAGGGATTCAAGACCTAAGTCCCCCTCAAAAACCTAACTGGTGAGAATGTATTAGTAGAAACACAAAAATAAACACAGTTGTTCAAAAGGTACTAAATAATAACGTATTTTTCCCAGTTATTACTGGGATTTTATCTGAACGAAAATATTAGTTAATTAATTTTTTCAAAAGATATTTCATCTTAAAACATATTATAAACACGTCTTTATATTATTTTTTCTGCACTAATGGAGAAAAAGAATGTGAAATACTTTTTTAATTTTCAATACGAAAATTTGCAACTTTTCTTTTTTCAGTTTTAATTGAAATGAAATGTTAAAAAATAAAAAAAAAATTCGTTTGCAAAATATAAATTATTTTCGGGGTTTTAAATACATTAAAAGTGTGGCAAAAAATAATAAGTTTAAGTGATAAGAAAAATTATTAAGTACTAATATCCTCGCAATTTCTCGAAGAAAATTTTAAGTTTTGTGAGTGCGTTTAGTTCTCTCAAGCAGGGTTGCCACCAACAAATTTAGAAACTACACTTGTTCGGCTTCTAAATTACACATTTAAAGAAAAATTACACATGCCCCTTGTTCGCACGATACAGATAGCAATTTTTAAGATATTTTGAAAAATAAAAGTCTTTTAGCACAAGTGCGATCGAAGTCTATTCCGAATGATTAAAATCCATTATATCAACTCATATAGGGTTCATAATTACGTCTTTAAAGAGTGATCCACTTTTTTCGTTATTAAACTAAGAACTAATAACTGTAACAACGGTGAACTTCCGGATGTATATAATTCATTTCAGTTCATAAAAAATTCTACTTTAAACTAAATTATCATAATTATTATTTCTTTATTGGGTGGCTTAATAAAATAATGGACCGATTTTAACCATTTCCAAAAGAAAAGTTTGTGCAATATTTCATAAATTTATATCGAAAATTGATTACAAGGACAGACGGATGGACAGAGCTAAATCTACTCAGAAAATGATTATGATTAGTATACTTTAAGGTACCCAGCAAAAAAGAACTTCCAAATAAGCGAAAAAAGTAGAATTTACTCCATGGAAGTACTGACAAAGACCTGAAGAAGTGATGATTTTAAAACAGGCTTGTCACCGGAGGGATGTCCTTTTTATTTGATTTCAAATTCACTACTTCAATGCTCTTTTTTTAAGTTTTCCGGAAGTGAAATTGTAGTATTATAGAATACAACTAATTTGATTTATATAATATTAACATTAATTAGAATAATAGACACATTTAATACAAAAGCCCAAATATAACATTTTTTATCTCATAAAAATATAAAAACACCAAATATATCTTCAACATTGAAAAAATAGAATTATTTTCGCTTCATTCGGAAGTCTTTAAACATCATTTCCTCAGAAGGTAAAAAAATTCAATCAGTGCTACTTTAGAAGCGGTGATAAATGTTATTTTTTTGGAAGTATGTACTTCGTTTTATTTTTGCTGGGTGGGTGTAGCACAAATATTATTGTGCGATACAGACATCAGCGCAAACCCAATATACTCTCCCAACTCTTTTCTACAGAAGGATTTAAAAATTTTAAATTATACATAAATTACACGTGAAACCAATTACACATGGGCTACACATGGAAATAAAAATTACACACAATATGTGTAATTACACATGAAGTGGCAACACTGCTCTCAAGTGTATTTTATCATCTCAAAACTCGTCTGTGTGAAGAGAATAACAAATTTTGTTTCGCCTACATACCTACTATATGAAAATGCAAAATAATATATAAGAAATATTATTTTGCATTTTGTTACTACCACATATCTTTATTTATATTTTTTTGTAATAACTATGAAATTATTTCCGAGGGAAGTATCCCATTCTAACTACCCAAAAATTAGGAAATTTGAAATTTTTATTCAATAATGTTAAATCCCTGTGTTCCTATTAATGAATTTAAATATTAATAAATATTGTTATCCTTTTATGGGGTTGTAGATTATTTTCTTACTTCTATTTTCTATCCTGCACACAATTTCTATCTTAAATAAATCTAACGTGACTTCCCCTTATTAGGTATCACAGCCTGTGCCCATTTCCTTGAGCTAAGACCGAAACAAAGCTAGGTGTGCAGACCAGTGATAGCCTGGAGTCGGTCGATTGTTCGTTACAAGACATAAAATATTCACGATATAATCTGGTGGAGACTATTAAAACTCTAAAACTTATTTCTGCTGGAGACCAATAATAATTTTGATATAATTAAGTTCGGTGCTCCAACTTCTTTCGGACAAACGTGTGATAACCTGGCAATATGAGTGCTTGATCTACCGCCAACCTAATTAAAACCCAAAAAAAAAAAAATTACATGTTGCCCAGGCTTTTGACAGGGTTTAGCACAGAGGTCTAATACATAATGTTTAATACATACTGCCTTTTAGTACACTTAAAATACTGAAATCCGAATCAGGCCTCTAGTTTATCTATCACATTATGTTTTCCAGATATCGTGTCATTAAGTTAAAAAAAGACGTCTTTGGCCATATTTGAGATGCTTTGTTAAAAAATAGAATAAAACTCTTTTTATTTGTTTTAATCTGGAACTCCCGGGTCCCAGGAAATGTGAATACTTAAAACTAGTGTTAAAACTTAAAACTAGTGATTGAATATTAAAATTAAAAACAATTAAAACATATATCTATTGTTAAAAGAATAAAAATATTGTGAAAACCCTAAACCAATATTAAAACCCTTAAACATAAAAAATATTTTAAACTAATTATTTAAATATAACTTTAAACCTACTGTTAAAACGAAACCCTAATTCGAAAAGAAATAAACCTAACCTGAAATTAACATAACTTTGCTAAAGTTGTCCTTATTTACTCACCTATATATACATATATTGCACGTTCCCTCTTTAAAAGGTTTGTTGACCCTTCCCAAATACTATACCCTACTCTTTCTAAATCTTTTTTGGAATTTATAGTGGTTTCAAAAGGTAAATTAAGTTATCTCGAAGTAAGAAGTTTATTTTGAATTTCACAGATTGTAGTTTCAGATTTATTTGAAAAACAATAACAAAATGTAGAGCAATCACAAATAGGTCTTCCAGATGTTCGAAATTTGATTGTTTATAAATTTATTTTGTAGTTACATTTCGAGCAGTCGGAAGATCAAAAACTGTTTTCTGTTGTATTGTATTTGCCTGTAACAAACATAAAAATTATTCAGAAAAGATTTAAAAATTACTATAATATGATTTGAAAATTATTCTAAAACGACCAGTAAGTCGGCTCATTAATGACTTAAAAAAGATTAAAAAATGAGTCATAACTGATCAGAAGTGGGGCCCATAAAAGACTCGTTTAGAAGAGTCGCGGGTAGGGTACCATTTTCTCCCGACGAATGTATCATTTATAATCAGAAAATGAGCGCATATATGATCATTTTAATCGTGCAGAAGAGTCATAAATGACTCGAATGTGATCAAAAATTTCAAAAATTCTAGCTGGGATATACCATGTTCAACTAACCTGGATAAATATGTATATGTGTGTGCAGTTATAAGCTAACATATTTTGTTTGATTTTAGTTCTGCACCGTTTTCCAAGTTGGGGATGTTTTAACAAACTATTTTATATATGAACCGTATTATTTATTAATCTATTACAAAACTGTGTCTATTCTGTAAATCGCAACTTGGGAATTACAAATCAGTTAACAAATATACTGTAAGTAAAAGCTTTTAAAATGACACAGAAGAACGCCGAAACACGTAAACTTAATTTTAGGCCGTAGAATGTTTCAAAAGTTAGGTAAAAATAAGAAGATATTGCAATTGGAAGTAGATATTGTAACTGAAGCGATTTTTGATATCTTAAGGAAAAAAATCGAAAACTCTTTTGAAATTATTTCATTTTATTGCTCATTTGTCGAAACTTAATTATAAAATTCCATTTTTTATATGAGTCCCTTCTTTTTTACAGAAAAAAAATTAACAACATAAATATAAATTTGACTTATATTTTGTTTTTACAGTTTTTTGGTTTTCAGTTTCCTTTTAAGAGTTTGATTTTACATCCATTAAGGTTAGAGTTATGTTTCAACAAATAAGCACTAAATTTATTAATCTTATAACTGTTTTTGAACGCTTTACGTTGAGATGTAAAAAGTCGCTTCAGAGACAAAACAAACTTCAAAGTGCAATATCTCCTTATTTTGATCCAACTTTTCAAACCGAAGTACGCCACTACATTCTACGATCCAAAATTAAGTTTACGTGTATCAGCGTTTTTATGTGTCATTTTCATTTCATCATTGATGGAAGTTATTGAACATTTTCTTAATACAAAGTTGTTCAAAAACTGATTTTCTTAAAGTACTTTTTTTGGTATATAGTGTTAAATATGGGCATCTAATTCTAATATGGGAATCTAATTCTAAGACTTAGGTTAGGTTAGGTTGATAGGAGGATGTATACTACATCAAATCCGAAGAAATACACCTAGGCAACTTTCGGGCCTGTTGTGCGCTCCAATTCAAGAAAAAAAAAAAAATTGTTCATTGAATGTATTATTTTTCCATGTTCAGAAACTCAGTTTCCTGGACGTAATTCCTAAGAATCTTCCAATCGGTGTTGGTTAAGAATGTTATTTCCGGAATAACATCACTTCCAAGATACTTGGATCTAACTTCGACGAATGCCTGACAATGGCAAAGAAAGTGCTCCAGAGTTTCACTGTCCTCTCCACATGCTCTACATTCGTCTGAATTCGCACGTCCAATTTTGTATAGATGTGCTCGTAATCCTGTGTGTCCACTGAGAATACGTACCATCATACTAACCTCAGACTTGCTCATTTTGAGAAGATTTCTCGTCTTTCTCTCATCAGGGTCACCCCATAGAATCTTTGTGGTTCTACCCACCGTTTCATTATTCCAAGAGGCCTTATGGGATTCTCTCATCCATATTTTTAATTCAGCTTTTGTTGCGTCGAATGGTTTTGCGTTTGTCAGGTTAACTACATCGAGCTCCCTTCCCTTTAAAGCTATTACATTCGCCCTTTCGTTGCCGATTACTCCCGAGTGGCCTGGTACCCATATGATGTGAACCTTACCTCTGGGAGAGTATTCAGTTAAAGCTTTCTTACAATCCAATACGGTCTTAGATTTAATTCTATCACCTGATATCGCACAAATTGCCTTCTGGCTGTCGGTAAATATATTAAGCCCTGTGGGCGCCATATTTATTCTAATCCAATTTACACATTGCTCGTACTTCTGCCTGGAAGTTTGTGTTATGATTAGGTAAACGGTGGTATATTTCTGTTTCTGGGTCTTCAATATAGAACCCCAGACCCACTTTGTCCCCTAATTTAGAGCCATCCGTGTAGCAACGGATTCCTACTGGTATTTGCTTTAATGTTCCGCTTGACCAAGACATTCTATCTGGGATTAGCGTTTCAAAGTTTCCGACATATTCAGTGTCTGGTATGCGATCAGGCACGTCCGATGAATGTGTATAACCTTCCAATGTGTCCAGTATACATTGATGACGTGTCCTATAACCGTTTTTGGCCAGTTCGCCTAAAGTAAAGAGCCGTTCGGCAGTAAGCGCCGCCTCATATCTTATATATGTTTCAATGGGTGGAATATCTAGCAACGTTTCCAGAGCCTTGGTTGAAGTAGTACACATGGCACCACTTATACCCAAGCAGCATGTACGCTGAACTCCCTGTAGTAGTTTGATATTATTACACTTTTTGTCCAAAGCAGTCCACCAGATTATTGAAGCATAAGCTAGAATTGGTCTAATTACACTTTTATAAAGCCAATTTGTCATAGTAGGACTAAGACCCCATTTCATGCCTATGGATCTCCTACATATCGCCCAGCACCGATGTGCCTTGTTGATCCTATCCTCTATGTGGTGTCTCCATTTTAATTTCCGGTCAAGTATTATACCTAAGTACTTAACTTTGTCTGTCACCGGTATCTTCTTGCCCAAGAAGCAAGGTTCAGTATATGTAGAAATTTTTGTCTTTCTTGTGAAAAGACAGATTTCCGTCTTCGCCGGGTTAACATTGAGGCCTCTCGGTTGAGCCCAGCTCAAGGCCGTATTCAGAGCCTCCTCAGCTCTTCTACACAAGTAATTTGGATCCTTTCCCTTTAAAAGTATTACGACATCGTCTGCATAGCAGACAGGTCTAACTCCTTTCTCGGTTAGGGTCCTTAGGAGGCTATTAATCGTGGTGACCCAGAGTAAAGGTGACAAAATGCCACCCTGTGGTATACCGCGAAATACCTTTTTCCTGATACATGTTCTCGGGCGAGATCCTGTATCAGCGTAGAAAAGTTGGAAATTTACGTGATTTAATCCAGAAACCTTGTTGCGAATCGTCCAAGGTTCCTGGATTAAAGCTATATGTATTTTACCTGTGTTGATTTTAGCCATCAGAGCGTTGGTAGCTGTCTCGCTCCGATGGAGGTTTATTTGGATAACCTCAATCGTGGTCATCCATTAAACTGTCTTCCAGCGAGTTGGTGGTCACCTCCTCGCTCTTTGGATTTGACTCCTCCGGATAGCCTGAAGTGGCTATTAATGCAGTGAGTACTGTTGATGGCACTGCGGTGTCCTTATCAGGCATAGGAATAGCAGCATTTTTAATAGACACATTCCCAATTCTGGAGAGCATTGCTGTTCTGTCTTCTGGCGGGTGAGTGATTTCCTCCTCGCTTTTAGGATTTGACTCCTCAACATTGCTAGTACTTGCTAATGATGCTTTGGGTACTGTCTTAGGTGTTTTAGTGTCCTTGTCGGGGCCGGTTTTGACAGCCCTTTCAATCGGCGCCTTCCCAATTTTGGAAAGGGCAACTACACTTTCTTCTGGCGAGTTAATGGTAAATTCCTCGATTTTAGGATTTCACTCCTCAACGTTATCAGTAGTGGATACTGATGCTGTGGTCTTAGGTTTTTTAGTGTCCTTTTCGAGGCTTGTTGTAACAGCCCTTCCAATCGGCACCTTCCCAATTTTGAATATGACAGATTTAGAGGCGAAGTAAGCCCTACCTTTGTTCTTGGCAAGACTAGCCATGGATTTCTGGTCGATACCTATTACAAATAAAGTTCCCTCAGGTTCTTCTTTCCTGTAAAAGACATCCCATTTTTCCACGGCCAGCTCAGCATTTTGACCTCCAAGAATTTCCAGTATACGTTCATTAGCCAGTTTACTGCCCCATCCTTTTATGTAGACAGTGGACTTTAGGAGCACCGGAAGCTCGCTCTTCTTTGCCAGTCCCAGCCTAGCGCCGTCCCAGGGAGGAGGGATACTTTCCACCAAGTTCTTTAGGGTGTTAACACATTGGTGAGATGCCAACCTCATCAACATCACGCCCATGCTGAACTCGCAGCTCTCGCTCTCTATTGGTTGTTTGCCCTTTGAAGCGATTGCATGGTCCACTATCTTATTGTTGACCAGGTCTTCTATTTTACTCTGTTGGTCTATTGGAATTTTGCCTGTCGGATTACCGGCATCGTAAACTGCATAGCAGAGATCGTCCCGGTGCCTACTTCTGGCAACTTTGGCGTAGGATGGTGGCTCTTTTCCTTTTCCTCCGTCTAGCTTCTCCTTCCTCGTTTTTCGGGGCTTCTTTTGAGATTCCCTTACCTTCGAGGTTGATTTCGCCGACGTGTTCGTCT
The DNA here is from genome assembly GCF_015586225.1 of Lucilia sericata. NCBI lineage: Eukaryota > Metazoa > Arthropoda > Insecta > Diptera > Calliphoridae > Lucilia > Lucilia sericata. The sequence continues at coordinate 216,899 of NW_023994446.1, read as the reverse complement.
TCGGAATATCTGGCTTGGCGTTGTCACCCTTACTCGCAGGATTCTCACTTGAGATTCCTTTGAGTGAAGTATGGCTTGGCTTCGACTGTGTATTAGAAGACGGGGAGCTCTTTTTCTTCTTAGGTTTATTCTCAGTTGTCAACTCCTCGGGAGACCTGATCCTTTTTGCCTCAGATCTTGTGAGAGAGTCCGATTTTTCCTTTGGAGTGTCGTGGGATTGACTAACTATGATTTCCTGAAGAATCTTTTTCAACTTCCTCCTCTGTGCTCCAGAAAGTCTTTTCTTAGTAATAGGTAGTTTAGCTATGCTATCACTCACCTCCTACCATTTGCTCTACTTCATCCTTTTTGGGATTTGCTATAATGGTATTATTATTATTATCATCTGAGGATTCAGAGTCGGAACCCTCACCTATATTTAAAGGCTGAGGTAGCTTAGAGCTCTCTCCGAGTACATCCTTCTCTTTCACCCCTATATTTTTGCCAGCGGCATGCTGTACACTTGACGCATTGTCCGCCACGGAGGCCAAGGTACCCACCTCCGTAGTAGTATTCTGCTCACGATTGCAGGATGACGACGACACGTGACTCGCGAGTAGATCAACACTTGCCGCCGGTACTGGGTTATTTAGGCCCTGCACCGTAACTTTTATCTTTTTATTTTTATTTTCCATATTTGTTTTTTTTTTCAGTTTTTTTTGGTCCGCGGGGAATATAATATTCCCAGGTGGTGGACAATCTGCCCTCCCTCAGCTTAAGTGAAATTAAAGCTGGGAGAGGACAGATGGTCCATCACCACCCCCTATCCGCCACCCGGGGACGCGCTCGGTAGGAAAAATCTGGAAAACTCTAAGACTTAAGGAACCAAACAAATAAATGTTTATCTGTTTCACTTATTGCAAACATTTTAAAAACAAATGCAGACAATCACTTTTAAAACTGGAAACATTATATCTTTAATATGAACATTGCAAAATAAAATTGTTTTAATTGCAAAAAAATAGTAAAAATTTTGTTTCAATTATAACAGATCTTTTGACTTAGTATTTGTTTAAGAAATTATAAACGTATTCAATACTAATAAAATATTCGTAAAAAGTAACATTAAAATATTATTCGAATACTAGATTAATCGACAGAAATGGTTCGAATTATTTTTTATTATAAATTGGAAATATTTTATTCGTTCGAAGAAAAACTATCTTTTTCCTCGATTAATCGAATAATGTTTATTATAATGACAACTCTAGAATATACCCAACGAACTAAACATTTCTACCCTTGTTTATGATACTGCCATTATTGGTAGGCATGTGGTCCCAAATGTTGGTAGCTTCTATAAACCTAGCTACTTATGTATATCAGACATGTGGAGATGTGGTTGAAAAATTTGAGAATTCAAGTAAATTAACTCAAAAATAAATTCATAACTTAAGGAAAACACTAGTTGGTATTAGTATGTAGTTTATATATTTATATTCTTGAAAATGGTTGGAAATTTTGTTCCTTTGCTTAAAAATATTTAACTTAACCTTAATGAAATTGCTTTTTTTTGAAAATGTTAACTTTAAGAAAACTTTTAAAGAAGAACGCAATACCTTAAATGTTGTAAATTAATTTCACTGCCAGGTTACTACCTTTTGGGCAGGGGAAGGATTTCTATGCAAATTCATGTTTGTAGTCAGTAACTCAAAACAACTTTTAACTAGTTTTCTTGTTTTTTCGTTGTTGCATATTTTGGCATATTTTATTATAAATGCAAAAATTGCATATTTAGCTTTTTGGCATATTTCTAACATTTTAATAGCATATTTTGCATATTTTTTTAATTTTTCTAATACCCCATTGACACATACACGAAATCTAGTACTTGTGAGATTTCGAGACAAATCTAGTTGATTTTAACTAGATTTCCCATACAAAACAAAATCTACTTCGTAACTAGATTTCGTTAAAATCTATTCAAAATCTAATAGTTTTTAGTGATGCAACTTTGCTTTTCATAAATAATACTAAAAAATACGACGCTGCACAAGAAAAAAGAGAAAAACAAACAAAAATTAAAATGTCGACAAAATTTTAATAAATTGAAAAACATGAATGAAAACTTAATTTATAATAAAAGGTAATGTTATATTTAAATATCTAATTTTTTATTATAAATAAACTGTTAATAAATATCCCATTTTTCCTTCTTATTTTTCATATCAAAATGTCAAAAACAGTACATGTAAACGGTCTAGATTTTAAAAAAAATTTTAAATGAATCTACTAGATTTCGTGTATGTGTAAATTGGGCATAACACAAATTGTGTTTTATTTTCTTTGTATTACATATTTTCTCAATAAATTTGATATTTACATGTCTAGAATTATTTTTAACAAATATCAAAAAGTTTCGATTTAACAACAAAACACTAGGTTTATATCGTTAGCTTAGTACGTAAACGTAACAAGTCCATTTTTTATAGAAATAGAGATTTTGATGCAGAAAGGTAGTATAACTTGAAATATACATGATATAATCAAAAAATTATCGTTTTATACTTTAAACATGTACTTTTGATACGGTATGCAAACGCGTCCTCAAAACAATAAAAATATACATGATGATATAGAGAATAGCGTAAATTATGGATCAAATCTCATGATAGTTAGTAAAGAAATTTTGGATCCTATAAAACTTGTTAACACCGAATTGCATCGCTATAATGCTACTTTAAGCCAGTTGTGCGCTTTAACGTCGTTGGGGGTAGGGTCAAACATTGCCCTATCTCATAAAATGTTGTAAATAGTTTTTGGGTCCCATAAAACTTGTTTATGTGGGATTTCATCACTATTCTGGTATTTTAAAAACAGTTATAAGCGTTAGAGTAATTTTTTCAAGGGTACTTTATATGGGAGCTATGGTCAAATATGGACCGATACTCATTGAAATTAGTGTAGCAATTTAAGTTCATTAAAGTTTTCTCTATATAGAATTTCAAAGCTATACTGATAGGTTTAATGGATTTATGAGTGTTAAAAAGAGCTTTCTGAAGGGGATCTTATATGGGGGCAAGGATCAAATAAAGTCCGCTGTCCGCCATTCTTTACTATATAATTTTTCAATACAAAAAAATAACTTGCTCCAAATTTGATCACGATTACTAGCTTCTCAACATGTTTATTTCTGTTTAATCTCTTTTTCGAGCAGCCGCTTGTATGAGGGCTATCAGAAATAGTGGACCTGCACTAACAAAATTTTGTACACTGTACACTTGTACAGGAAACAGCAAAATATTTGTATCAAATTATATAAAATTATCTTCAAAATAGAACCTGTACGTAAGGAAAAAGTTATAAGAAAATGTTCTAGGTCCTGCAAAAAAAATAAAATTCAGAAAAAGAAAACGTCCTTAAAAAACCGCCATAAATATCCAACAGCATTATTTTGAAATTGTTTTACTACCGATATTAAAAAAGGAGAAATCTAAGGAAAAAAACTACGTTTACAGATTTTAAAAATATGAAATAGAAGAGAAGTTATGAAGTTTTTTGCTTCTCCTGTAGAATTTTCAAAAGAGGACTTGTTACGTTTGCGTACTAAGCTAACGATATGTGAAACTATGAAATTAAATTTTACATAGTTTTATTTATTTTTTAAAACCTAAACCACAGTGGGGAGGATATTATGCATTTTTGCTGCTGATTGTAACGTCCAAAATATTGGTGCTTAAAGTATCTGATCAGAATCACTGTCCATCCAGATAATTTGATGAAATTTGACACAATTAGAATATGGATTTAACGTTCACAATTCACTTAAAAATGGTATCATACGATAAAATTCAGAATAATTATGAATTAGTAAGCTTTCTCACTTTCAGAAATTAAATATTTAAAGGTGTTCCTTATTATAATTAGTGTAATTCTCAAGGAACTATTTTTGGTGCATACTTTTCGATTTTAGAGTGCATATAAGCGCATATTTTTAATTTGTTAGTGCATAAAAATCCTTGCCTTGTTTATGAGCATTTAAAAATTTTTTTGGACTACGCAAAGGAAACTGTTCTTGTCCGATATGTGTTAATGTATCACAATAATTGTAAAATAATTATATGTGCATTGATAAAAAGTATTTTTTTGTTAAAAATATTTTGAACTAAAAATTACAATTTTTTATTGTTATGCTGTAGTAGTAGAGCTATTAAAAAACAACAAAAAAATTTTTATTTTTATTCTTTAGACCAAAATTTAATAAAAAATAAAAATTCTCATAGAAAATAATTATATGTGCAAACAAAAATATTTATAAAAGTGTAACTCCTTTGTTAATTGACAATTTGAAACCTCCAAAACATAATACCTCTTAATTTCTTACCAAGAGCAATGCCAATATTGTCACTAGCTATCTACAGTACTTTAAAGGTCCTTGTAGTAAAAAAAGGTTGGAACAATAATAAATCTGGGCCGTCAGCATTCCCCGGATATCCTCTCTAAGAAGAAAGTCCACTCTCAATACTGACCAATTTAACAATCGAAAATTTATCGACTTAGAGAGTAGTTTTCTGAGCCTTTCACTGTACATCAGCGTGTTCTTTGTCAGAAAAGCTCAGCGATTTCGATCATTTTAAAAATGTGTGTATTTTACTGTCCTGTAATTTTTTGGAAATTCCCCATAAATTTTAATAGGTACGAAGTCTATTTTGGTCTTACTTCTATGGCCGCTCGCATAAGTGACTCATCGTCACGGATAGGTTTGAAGCATATTCATTTTGGAAGTCTCTTACTTCACTAATAGTTGTAGAAACAACTTGAAATGTTCACATAAGAATTTCTCATTGCTAAAAATGTGCACCATTTATATTGAAGACATCCGGGGTGAACATGCTTCAATTTCATACATAGTGCCTAATCACTTAAGGGAGCGGCTGTATTTAACTTTAGATATAGGTTCAAAATAGTTTTCGTACCTATTAAAATGTATGTGGGAATTTCCACAAAATTTACAGGACATTAAAATACACACATTTTTAAAATGATTTCATAGCTGAAAACTACTCTCTAAATCGATAGAGTAAAAACTACTCTCTAAGTCGATAGAAATTCGATTGTTAAATTTGTCAATATTGAGTGTGGACTTTGTTCTCAGAGAGGATATCCGCGGAATGCTGACGGCCCAGATTTGTTACTGTTCCAACCGATTTTTTAACTGCAAGAAGCTTTAAAGCACTGTAGATACAATATTGGCATTGCTCTTGGAAAGAAATTAAGGGGTGTTATGTTTTGGTGGTTTCAAATTGTCTATTAATCCGTCAATATTATTAAACTCCCGTTATTATTTAATGACTTTTATAAATATTTTTGTTTGCACATATAATTATTTCTATGAGAATTTTTATTTTTTACTAGCTTTACCCAGTGTGCTTTGCTACCCTAAAAGCAGTATAAATAAAAAACCCACTTAACGATTTTGAAGATTCTAACTGCAATAGTTCTCTAGATTTACAATATGTTACATATTAGAGATGCCAAGCAAATTACTGAAAGTTCGCCAATTTCTATCTATCTATGAAAAATTTTAATAATATAATAGTTTCCAAGATATACGAAATTTTGTACTTAATTCATTTATGTAGTGCCAAGCCCCCAATTGAAAGCTCGCCCGTTATTCTCTAAATGTTCACATGAATGTCAGAGTTTTTTATGTAAAATTTTAAGATTCTAGCTCTAGTAGTTTCCAGATATACAATTATTCTATTTCATTCATGTGGGGGCTTCAAGCTCCCCAGATAAAAGTCCGATCTTTTTCCTCCAAAATATTCAGATGATTATTGAAGTCATTTCTGCAAAATTTGATGAATCTAGTTCTATTAGTTTCCCAGATAAACGAAATTTTGTATTTAATTAATATGGGAGGTACCAAGTCCCCCATTGAAAGTCCGCCCGTTATACTCTAATTGTTCAGATGAATGTCAAAGTTCTGCAAGTAAAATTTGAAGATTCTAGCTCTAATAGTTTCTCAGATATACGAATTTTTCTATTTAATTCATATTATGGATGGAAGTCCGATCTTTTTCATCCAAAATGTTCAGACGAATATTAGTTTCCCAGATAAACGAATTTTTGCATTTAATTAATATGGGAGGTGCCGCTCCCCTCATGGGTAGTCCGCCAATTTATTTCCCAAAATGTTAACATGGATGTTAAAGTTATTTGTGCAAAATTTTAAGATTCTAACTGTAATTGTTTCTAAGATAAACGAATTTTTGTTTTTAATTTATATGGGAGGTGCCACGCCCCCTAATGCTAGTCCGCCTACTTTTTGTCCTAAATAATCATATTGACACTAAAGTGGCTCCGACAAAATTTGAGGACTCTAAATGTTATATTATCTCAAATATACGGATTTAATATTTTCTAATATGGGCGTGGCACCTCGCCCACTTGAAATTTCAAAATAAAAAGCAGCCTATTACCTATTCCAGACATACAGGAATACGCTGTGAAAATTTCAAGAAAATCGGTTCAGCAGTTTTGTAGTCTATAACGTTCAAACATACAAACAAACACACATTCATTTTTATATATATAGAAGAAGATAAAATTTTGGCCTTAAGAAAAAAATAAAAAAATTTGGTTGTTTTTTTAATAGCTCTACTTAAGCCTACACACCATAATATTTAATAAAACGACATTTCAAAATTTTCAAATAAAATGAAAAATATTATTGTGTAGATACAAAATGTAATAAAACTTACTGAAAATACGGATGGAAATTTGAAAATCGTATGTTTTTTTTTTTAATTTTTTCAAAAATTTCAAAACGATTGGATTTTTCCATTTTATTTGAGTTTTATTTTTATTTAAACAAAGAAAAAAGCAAAAACAAATTTCAAATAAAATTTCAAATAAACAAATAAATTTTTTAGAATTGAAGTTTCATTTTATTTCAAATCTGATAGTGTAAAAACAAAATATATTTTCTATTTGAATTTTTTGATAATCATGCCGATTTTCATTTTATATTGTTTTGGCAGTATGAAATAAAAATCTAACGACTTCTCTCATAGTGTGTAGGCAGCTTTAACAGCATAACAATAATTTTTTTTTAATTTTTAATTCAAAATATTTTGACAAATAATACTTTTCATCAATGCACATATAATTATTTTACTGAGGTAAATCTGTTATTCTTGTTGTTTGCAAGGAATTTTTGGATAACAATGTCCGAATTTTCGTTATTGCTTAGCAATAGTATGGGTAATTGCAGATGGAAGAAAACGTTTTAAATTAAAACTAATTCCTTAGATCAGACAGTAGCAACATCAGTTCGGATGTAAAGAAAGTTTATAAAAAAAGACATTCTGAAATGAAAAAGTTGTCTTATACAAGTCCCCTTGATGGTAGTCAATGGTTTAATGGCCACCAAAGAGTTAATTTTCGCTTATATTTGTTTTAATATAACTATTCAGAATTTGCTCCAATTTAACCTTCCAACAGTCGTCATTAATTTCACACAGAAAAAGTGATGATTTGAACCATTGTGCACTGGTCAAGTAAGAATTAAAAAACGTGTGAGGCATATTTGACAAACCGCTTGATAGGTCACTCACCGCAACACAACATCGATTAAAAGGTTACGCAGAGCTTTCTCTGATCAAATTTAAGGATAATTTGCCAAATATGAATTTCCACTGAGAGAAAATTTAAATAGCAAGATTTACTGTCTTATTATAAAGACCGTAAAAAGAGTGAGCGATCCAATAATTAAATAAAACGTAAAAAATACAACCACATTCTACGACTTTATTTAATATCTAATTGTATAGACAAAAGCGCTAAACCCCGAGTTTTATTTCATCATTAAATTTTATTAAGTTATTAGTTTTTATATACGAAAACATTCTCTATTTACCTTCGATACAGTAGAAATAAAAACGCAAAGTATTTAGTTTTTAATTTGTTTAATTGAATATGCATTTAAAATTGTTTTGTTTTTTAATTCAAACGTCTGTATTGAATTAGATTGTTTTTAACTATTTTTCATTTTATCTCTAATTATTTGATTGAACTGATTATAAAAGTGTATGTAATTATTTATTTGGTTATTGCTAATATCGTTTACTGTAAGCTTTTCGAATGTAGTTTATTGATATTGTTGTTTTTTGAAATGTGACTATTTTAGTGATGAAAATAAAATCCTTGTATAATTATTAAATTTATTGGGTCTACTTTAGATATGGATGCGTTAAATTCTAAAATGGAAATCAAATAAAACATATTATTTTCGTAATCTGAGAAGGGAATGACATTTATCTAATAATTTTTTTGATTCGATTTTTGTTTTTGTGTTTTGTTTTAAATTCATCTTAATATAACAGTTTTTATCTAATAGAGTAAATTAATAAGGAATAATGTTAATAAATTTTTTTCATAAATCTCAATAAAAATTTATTGAAATTAAATAAAAAATTAAAATGAAATTAATATTCATTGAATGTATTATATACAGGAAGTTTTTATTTATACTTAAACATAAAATTAATTCAGATCTAATAAGCGCAATAATGATTAATATCTATGCGTCTTGTTCCTCTGTTGCAGGAAAGGAACTTTACAACGTTTTATAAATAAGTTTTTAATAAATTGGATTAATTTGGAAGAAAATGTGTATGTTCTATGGAGTTGAAGTAGAAAAATTAACCGAAAAATATATATATATATATATATATATATATATATATATGTATATATATATATATATATATATATTTATATATTAGCGACAATTAAATTAATTTAGTTTTACTTGTTACATTCATGTGTATTTTAGTTAAAATTTCTATTCGATATTTGAGAAGCTCATTTAATAATATTTATACGCATTTATTCATGGAAAGTGTTCGGAACGACATGAGTTTCTTTTTCCGAATAAATGGAACTATTACTTTCAGCGTTGATATCGTGGTCGCTAATGTATTCAGTAATATTGTTGGTACTGTTGTTGTTATCGTCTGAATCGTCTGAACGAACGATTTCATAAGGTGGAAAAAATAAGGAATTTAGTAGAGTGGCTGATGATTGATATACAGCTGGAGCGAAAGAATTTTCCATTTGATATTCATCGGCATCGATTATTACTACTTCTTTACTGGTGCATGGCTCTGGCTCAAATGCAGCCAATTTTGGTTGTTCCTATTTGCGACGACGCATCTTTGAGCGATTACTTTCTTCAGAAGAGTCATCTATTTCGATAGCAATTGATAAATTTGATGTGCTTGTGGATTCCTTTATGGTTGGTTTTGGATCGAGAACTGTTTTGACCGATGAGATAAGAAATCGCAGCTGCATTAATTGAACAGCGGTTACTCGAGGATTACTGCAGTTTTCGAGCCACTGTAAAAATTTCTCGCCATGTGTAATAGCTTCTATGTAATCGGCATCCACTTCTGCGTCTTCATATAATGCGGCGCACTTTGCACGCTCTTCTTCGTCTGTTTTATTTGAGTTATTGTTGTTATTTTGGGGACAGTCATCTGTATTGTTATGATCACTTGAATAGCTGGCATCCGACTCACTAACTGCTGAAGAAACTTGACGATTACTGTTTTCAATATTATTATTGTTAATTTTGTATAGGAGGTTGTCGAGAACATCTCTACAATCGGCTACACTGTTTCTTGTGTCAGGTTTTGCTTCTGACTGCTGAAAATCTGCCTCGCAACCTACAGGTATTGGACTAGGTGCTGGACTGTTGTGGTTTGAGACTGTTTGGTCAACGTTGCGTTCAGGGCTTTGTGCTGGTGTTGGCAGAGGGCTGAGTGGTGAACTTCTGGCTTTAGCGCTTCTAGCGGAGAGGTCTTCTGGTTTATTTGACATATCAATATTGTTTGGTGCTTCGGTATGTATTTGCTCAACTGATGAGGAACTTTGTACCGAAGGACTAGGAGCCGAGTCTTTGGTAAGTTGTGAATACAAAATATTTTCGAATCCAGTTTTTCCAACAAGTGGCCCATCAACTGTGTTGGACGATTCGACATTAACAGAAGTTGGTGGCTGATGCAATGGATTACCATGTAGAGCTACTGCAGCGGCAGCAGGAGCCAAGGAGTTAAGACTTGCCCCAAACGCTTTGCACCAATTGAACCATGCAGAGTTTTTATCATCCAGGCTACCAGATGGAGTTGAAGATGGAGTTAAGGGTGTGGGAATTATAGGAGGTGTACTAGCATGCAAACTTTGTTGCTGAGGAGTTGATGATCTAATTGGTGGACTTGTTGCACCGATAGGTGGAGGTGGTGGGTAAATATTATTCAAACCTAGCATGGCCTGTTGCGATTTAAGCCAATACAGTAATGGATCTTCGGGCATTGTTGGAAGAGGAGGCAAATTTCCACCCAATTGTGGAGGCATAAGAGAAGTACCTGGACTTTTCAATTGACCCTTTGTATTATCACTTTGGCTTAAATTAATACCAAATGATGGAGAATCGCTGGATGTTGGTGTCGATGGTTTTTGCTTGGCCCAATTCTTTACTGTAAGACCCGTTTGTCTTTCCGTAGTCTCACTGCGAGGACTTTGTATTTGTGGTTTTGGTTTCATGGTATTTGCCCGTAAGTTATTTCCAGTATTTGCTAAACCATTAAGACCAGACATGGCTGCCAAGCCGGGATTAAGTTGAGCCAATAAGTTTAAGTTTGATGTAAGCTCGTTAAAACTTATAGCTAAGGGCGATTGAGAAAGTCCCGTGAGCCCTGAAAGATGTGAAAGGCTTGATAATGGACTTATAGCAGCAATAGAGGGATCGACGGGCCGTGGAATATCTGCCCCAAATACTTTGTTCTTTGCTGTACCATTGAAAGCCCCATAATCGGGAGCCAATCCATTGAAAGTTCCAATATCACTTAAAGATTTATTACCCCCAAAATCTAGCCCAGTAAGTGGAGCTCTCTTGAATGTTGTTAATTCATCAAATTTCATTTTATTCGAAAAATTCAATGGCATCGAGTTGTCCATGCGCTGTCTTTTTTCGGGAGGTCCACCTAACAGATTCGTGTTACCATCTAATTTATCTGCTAAAGGCTCACCACCCATTTTCTCAGCTGCTGCCTGCCGAGACATAAATCTTAATTTATCTTCATTTTTACACCAGCCACGTAATGTTGATTCAGGGACTCCAATATCACGTGCCACTGAAGCCTTTGATTCGCCATCATGTATGCGCTGAATAGCATGGACTTTGTCGCTTGGAGTCAAGCTCCTTAAAGGACGCTTGCCCTTCGTGCTCATGCGGATGTTCATATGGGGGTAGCTGGAAATATCCAACCTCAGACCGTTGTCAAACAGTTTGAATTCTATAAAAAAATTAAATAAATAAAAGTTGATCAGTTAGTGCAATTACACAACCAAAATTAAATGTCTTTAGAAAAGTAAATATAAATACGTATATACATATGTATGTACTTCAAGGTATGTACATATTTATAAACTTGCTAATTGATAAAGCAAGACAAACGCTTACAGAAATGCATTACCGTGTCGCTGTGAAAAAAACTTAATTTAGATCTGGTATATTTCAGGTATTTACTAACGTATTTACAATATGTGTAAAAGTGCAGTGCGCTCTTATTCGCCAAAGTTATACATATTAAAAATACATAAGCATGTATATAACGAAATTGTATGTATGTGTATATCTATGTATAAGGGTTGATTAATATAACATTGTATATATGTATGTATATGATTCAGTTGAAAATGATACAATTCTTGTACACGCGCATCCAATAAAAATAAGACGCGTTTTTAAATATCCTTTCAATGTTTCATCGCGATTTGACGAAATACTCTACGTTCTATGTACAAATATCTTTTCGACACACAACATTCGCAAGGAGGACAGACAGTGTAAATATATTTATGTAGGTACACAATATGTATTTTTGAAATAAATACATGGATATAAACGCAAGAAACGCCCGTAAAACCCACATTTCATTTGCATAAATGTTACACAACAACATTATCAAGAACAACACAATAAGGGTTCGAAACTTTTGCGAGTGAGTAAAGACAATGGGTAACATGCTAATTGGCGCGCTTGTTTTAACTATTACCACCACCTCTGCTCCCACTCACCCTCACTAACCCCAACACCCACCCGGATTCGTTCATCTATATGCTCAACATCAAATCATCATCGTCACACTAAAATCATCACAACTGAAAACAATTTCGGCGCGCATACAAGTACATCGCGAATTCACGACGAATAAGCAACAAGCTCACACAATCGCGAACATGCCACGTGCTCCTCATTCAGTTGCATGCAATTTATCATTTATTTACCTGCAATTTTGTGCGTGAGAAGAGAGTGTATTGGGGACATTTGACAGGAAACATCCCTCTTTAAAGTCAATAAACAGGTACATGTTAGGAACCTAAATTTCACACACACACATTAGCATAGGTATGTAGGTTTATAATTCCATGGCTTTCCTGTGCAAGAGCGAATAAGAAAGTATAATTGGCTCCGCCTTCCAGTATAAAAGGGAACATGTTGAATAAACTATGTGGAAGGGGGCTGGATACACGCACAACGTTCGTAACAATGTAGAAGAACAAGTTTTGCGCATGACAACCTCTAGTTGAGGCTAACGAGTGTTTGATGCAAGTTGCATCTTTCACATAAACATTTAAGAGTATATCTGATGTCTTAAGAGAACAAGCAATAAATAACGATCTCTTAAACTTAAGTATATTACGACTTATTTCTCGTGGTCAATTACTCAGGCTATTGAAATAATTAATTAATATTATTTCTTTTTTTTAAATAATGACCAATATTGAGGGGGTGATAATATGTAACATATTTTAGAGAAAAATGATTTTCCGAATTTGTATTAATTAACACATGTAACTTCAATTGGCACAGTTATAAGTTTATATTATTATTTACTTAATTGACTCGATATTATTCATATGCATTAGTAATCATGTACACAGATGTACTATGTATACATGAATGTATACGTGTGTGTTCACACAAATGCTTTGTGGCATCCACAAAAAACTTTATTGTTGTGTTATAAAAAAGTTATAATCAAAGTGCTTTTTATATTTTTCTGTTTTTTTTTATAACTTTCACTTTCAATCTATTGTCTCTGGAATGTTAGTTTTTTATTTTTGTTAAATAGAAAATTACTACAAATGTTTGTTGCAAGTTGGTGCAATTCCTCTGTTTGCCTGTTTGTACCAAATCCTTGTGTGATTATATTAGAGTCAATGTGTTATAAATCCATACATACATACGTACATACATATGTATTGTATTTTTTTGTCGTCGTGATTTTTTCTATGTCCATATGCACATGTCTTTATGTCTGTATGTGTTATCATATATCAATGTGACTGTGTGTGCAAGATATGTTTGTTCACAGTTTGTATTTGTATTCGCTTCCATTATAATTTTATTACATTTTTATCGTTTACCAGTTAGTTAGTCACTCAATGGGAGAATATGGGGAGGGGGTGTGAAAATGAGGTACCATATCTTTTCAGCATCTCTACTAGGGCAGACCTACATACGTACACAAACATTCGCACATAGTCACACATACACTCTTTTTCACTTATTATAGAGTCTGGCAAATAAAGGTCAACAGCAGCAGTAACAATTTAATGTAAAAAATATATCCCACAAATGAAAAAAATATGTTTCAAACTTTTTTATTTTTTTTCGTCCTCTTCTTCTTTATTTTCTTTTAAGTCTGTCCGGCTGTCTGTAAGCTTTCCAAGACAAATTTTTTCCACATTTATTTATTTATTTATTTTTTCGTTTCTATTTTATTTTTTTATTTCTACTTTCGATGTATTTTTAATAGGTTTAGGTTATAGGGAGACATACGATACCAAAACTATGTTATAGACATATACCTTATACATATAAACATAATAAGAAAAAAATAAATAAATAAAAAATACACACATACATATGAATTTATTTATGTATGTATACAATGGATGCCGGTCGAGACAATGCAATAAAAATGAACTTGATGATAATACTTTGCCTTCTTATGTGCTTTGAAAGTGTGTTAGTTATACTTTAATATTGTTTATTATTATCATTTTATATGTTTGTTTGTCTGTCTATCTATTCGTCCGTCTATCTGTCTGTTTGCTTTATACATTTACACATTCGTTTTGATATTCATACACGTATGTACATCTTAGTATAAAAAGTAAAATGTAACTTTTAAGTTGTAGGTCTTGAATGAAAATTGGCTGCTCCTATTTACTTTCTCAACGAATACGCGAATCATAACAAACTGAAATAGATCAACAAATGTTTTCTAGGACACATCTATTAGTAAGTATCAGGGATGGAAAATGAGATTTTGTTTCAGTATCAAAAAATATTTCAGAGGGTACTTTTTTGGATATTAGAGTACTAAAATATTTTTTTTGCTGAAAGTTGTTAATTTTTTAAATACACCTTCACATATTTTTAAATAATTAACAATTCGACATTTTCCAAAAACCGGTTTTCGAGTAGTTCGAATAGTTGACATTTGAAAAAAACCGGTTGATATTTTTCAAATTCAGAGAAAACGGATTTTTATTATACATAAAAACATCTAGTTTAATTTGAAAAAAAATTATGACCCGAACTGATTTTTTAAAATAAACATTATTTCTTTAATGTAAAAAATTGGGAAGAATCATAATCCTAGTTTATTCTAAAGTCCCTGTTTAGTTAATTTTCATAGGCATTCCAACACTGCTATAATATTTCAGCGCCAAATTAATTATTGTAATTGGAATATAATCTTAAGATTGATAAAATTTTATCCAACAGTTATTCCAATCAATTTTACAAATAAATTAATTAGGAATTAATTAGGAAAATCAAAAAAGTTTAACCAAAGGTGCTTTAGAAAAATATACTCTAGTTTCTTGACTCGAATATTTTAAAATTTAGACAGGTATTATTATTTATTTCAAAATTTAATTGAAGTAATCTTTGAATACAAAGCAAATAAAAGTATTGGAAACCGGCTTTTAAAAAGTTAAAAACCGGGTTATTTGATATTCGAAAAAATCAACATTTAGAAAAAACCGACATTGGTAAATAGTTAAACTGAAAAATTTGATTGATAATAGAATAATAGAATAATAAATAATAGAATAATAAATAAATAATAAATAATAAATACTATTGTAAAGCTAATGAAATTACGCGTATGCTGATGTACATATTAAGTATGTTAGATAAATATAGCTAACAGAATACCTGGGACAAAATAGAGTTTAAAATATTAAGATAAAATACAAAATATAAAGAATTTCGAAAAACAGAAAAAACCATTTCGGTGAAATTTAGGTGCGGTGAGGTCTATAATAAATAATTTCAATTAATTACATTATATATTTCTATGTAAAAATATGAAAAACTTAAAATTTTCCCGAAAAATTACGACATTTGTAATCATTTTGGTGTTGTATACAAATTTGTGTATGTCATTGAAATCGTCTCCCAAGGACCTTTCATATGATACTAAATTTGCATATGGTTTATTTGTCAAAAATGTGAAAAAAATAACATAAAAACCCTAAAAAGGACCTTTTTATTCTTTGATCCAGCTCACAAAATATTGACGTCAGGACAAAAATTTTGAGAAATGGTATCTTAGAATGAACTAAATTTTCATTTTCGGTGGGAACATCAGCCATTTCCATTTTGGGGCCACCCTAATATACATAAGTGTTATTAAATTAAAATTCGATGTACATAGGTGTTCATTTGTTAAAAAATCAATAGTCATATCAAATTCTACACATGAGACCATACATAAGACCATCCATGACATGAAACAGTAATTTGCTTTAAAGTCCAAATAATTTTCACCAAAAATTTCTCTTATTATCTATGGTTGAATTCTTAATTTAAAAACATATCGTTTTATATTAGATAGAAATTGAGTCCTTCGAGCTTCTATCATTTGGAAATAATTAGTTTTAAAGTCAAATATTTTTTCAAAATTGAAATTTTTGGTAATTTTTTCATATAATATTAACAATGGAGTTTAATTAGATTAATATTCATATAATGTCAATCAAGATAAAAATTCGAAATGAGCTGCATTGTTATTTGCAAAACATACTTCTAAAAAGTGGCTTTTAAAACTAGATTTCAAAACATTCTTAGAATTTCAAATTTGAACTTTTAAAGATACTTGGACCCCCATTTTCTCATTGTCTGATTATGTTTTATCATAACGATAAATTGACATTTTACATACAAAAATAATTTTAACCGGCAGTATATCCACCTGTTAAACGATAACCGGAGGTTGAGATATTGGCCTGACAGTATCAAATAAGACTCGGGAGTATCACGGTACTTTTGAACATCAAATAGTATCAAAAAAAGTACCATCGTACCAAATTTGCCATCCCTGGTAAGTATGTAATACAAATTTACAAAAGTATACATTATGCGTTTTTATACCCTTCACCTTTAAGAGAAGGGTATATGCATACATATGTATAATATACAGAGATATTATGTATGTAAGTTTTACATTCCGTTTGTAATTTCTACAAGTACATATATATTCTGGATCTTATATATAGCGGATTCGACATATCAGACATCAGACGGATTCGATTTATCAGACATGCTTAGGAGCAGTTTCCTATTGATCAAAATCGATCAAAAAATAACTGAGATATGAGCGAAAATCTGCGTAAAAAACAACAACAATGAAATAATGCAGTTGTATTTGAGTAAAACATACTAATATGTTGTTTGAGGGTTGGTAATACAGTGATATTTGTTTGTGGGTAGGTAACACAGTTGTATTTGTTTTTGGGTAATACAGCTTAGATTTGTTTGTATGTTATGTGTGCACAGATGACTTGTTATTGTTTGCGCAAGTTTGCACTATTATTTTTGGCTATGTTTTGAAATTTATATTTTCTCTCCAAACGAATTTTTATAGTGGGCTATTCCACGTTACAATAAATTAAGTGCTTACATATTCATTAATATATAAAAAATTTCCAAAATTTTTTTCAGGATAGCAATTGATGAGGATTTTTATTAAAATTACAAAATTTTTAGTAAAATGGAAGACGGGATTATTTTGATGATCAGCATATTGATCAATATTTTCACTTCTGAATATGTTGGTAGATATATGGAAGAGTAAATGTTCATTGAGTGTCAGAATTGTGGTGAATTTTATTTATGTTTATTCAGATCAGATACATATATTAATACAGTACTGTATTGCTAAATAACTTGAAAAAATATGTGTATTGCGATATTTGCATATTGGTTAGCTCTACTTATAAAATGCACCGTACGGAATATTCTTAATTGATATATTAATTAGTAAAATATCAAAAAGTACTTAAAAGTTTGTTTACAGTCTGTTTTTATAAAAAAAACGATTACGTTTGAAATTGAAAGATTTCGTTTAAAAACGTTTGAAATAAACAAGGACATTATTGCATACGTATTTATTTTCGCATATTTTCTTTATTTTTACATTAGCATAATGGTAAGGTTAACACCAAACCATTATGGTGTTAACCCTAAAAATAAATAAAAAAATAATTTTACTAAAAAATTTCAGGTTTTCGGCCAAAATGCTACTCTTTGCGACTGTATTATACAGAATCCATACATGGGAGTAGTTAATTAAATTGAAAAAAATTATAATTATTTTTTCTTCATTAGCATTATTTTGTCTAATGGTAATGCTTCTTAATGGAACGATTTCAGTAGTAATTATTTAAAAAAAAAAATCCATTACCATTATTTAATGGATTTTAAAAATTTTCGAACATTAGTTCGAATTTCGAAATTAATTTCGAATATCCGAACATTATAATTTATTGTCATTAGTTGAAATCATGCATACCAAATTTCAGTCCATTCGGACTAGAAGAACTAGTTTTAACAGATTTAAAAATTTTTCGAACACGAGTTCGAATTTTCGATTTTTTTTTAGTTTTTATGACATAGAGATTAATTTAAAAACATAAAAAATTTTTCGAAAATAACTTCGAATTTTCGAACATACTATTGTATTGTCATCAGATGTACTTATGACTGCTAAATTTCAGCTAATTTGGGCAACGGGAACTGGTTTTAAAAGCTTTCAATCCTGTGCTCGAATCTTCGAAAAATTTTCTGAATTTTTATCAAATATAGTTTTTGACAATTATAAATACTAATTAAATTTGTTTTTGAAAATTCATTACCATTATCAAAAAAGTTATAATGAAAAAATATAATTTTCATTAAATGGTACTTAAAATATTTTTCATTAGAATTTTTTCTATAAATGGTAATGAAATTTTAATGCTTAATGAAAAATTCCCATGTATGACAGAATCGAAGGAAGATGTTGGCTATTGGCTGAAACGTATTTCGATTTATTTGGAAGATTATTTTTATAACTTTGTAGTCGTCAAAATTAATTTTTATTTTCAAATAACACTGTCCTTTTATAAACATACAAGAAGCCTTCGATAACACGTCATATGATGCTATAGATCTCGCACTTAGTAAGAAATGCGTTCCAAAGGTTTTCAGAAATTTCTTTGACTTTTGTAGAAAATGGAAAACTATATGTATGTGCCACTGGAAGCTGTCCGCAAGGAGACATATTAACGCCATAATTATGGACATTGATCATCTTAATGGCTGGAAAAACTTAATGACTTAGGTTTCCGTACATATGGTTATGCCGACGACCTTGTCATATCTATCACAGGTTTTGACGATGTAACGATATCGGAAAGGATGCAGCAGGCAATTAACATAACAGCCAAGTGTTGTTAAGAAAGAGGGCCAACAATTAACCCTTCAAAAACCATTCTCGTACCAATTACTATAAGTATGTATATATCTGAGACTTATTGAACCAACTATAAATGGGTCTATTAATAAGTTCTCTGATGAAGTCAAATACTTAGGGATCATTCTCGATAAAACCCTAAATCCAGTACGATCAATAGAGCCATTACAACATTATATGCCTGCCAAAGGCTTTTTTTGAGTACATAGGGTGTAAAACCGAAAATGATCTCATGGACATTTAATATCATAATAAAGCCGATTTTGGCTTATGCTGCCTTAGTCTCAGGCTGGCTTCTCTGTACAAAATTTATCGTCTCTGTGTATCTATAACGGGGCTATTTTCCACATTCCACCTTTGCATATTCTTATGAGGCCTGAAAATCGGCAATTCGCCTACCGGAAATCGCTAACTCGAAAACTGGTGACTTGGAAGGGCCTATAACCATATTCAAATTATTTATCAACAACCCATATATTCGCGTTCATGATTGTGCATCACCAACATCGGTTTATGGCCGCTCCTTTGAGGTTATGATACCTGACAGCAACCGTAACTTTATTAAAGGGTTCTTGGACTCTAAGCGGGATATTGGACGCAAAAAATGTTTTTTTGTGAACATTTTGGGGAAAAATAACCCTATTGCTAGGAGCATGGTACCTCCCATATGAATTAAATACAACAAATTTTACATCCGGAAATGCCAAAGTTCAAATGTTATACAAAGTTCGAACTTTGACATCGAGATAAAGATTTGGGTAATAAATTTTCGGATTAGCAATAGGGTGCATGGCACCTCCAATATTAATTAAATACAAAAATTCGTATATCTGGGAAATTATTACAGATAGAAATCTTAAATGTTTCACGGGCAACATTAAAGTCCATATGAACATATGAATTGGTGAGCTTACAATAATGGGAGTTGCAACTCCCATATGTACATGTATTTTCCCAGCAGAAGACAGTGATTTCCACTAACGTCTAACCACCTGGTTGGCTCTAATTCGTCCTTCGTGACGGAAGTACTCTTTGTAAGTGAGAGTAAAGATAATCGTCACTTTAGTGTCCCCTTTGTAAGCGAGATGTGGGCACTTGAAAAACAAACTTGTGTTTTTTGTCTGTCTCTTCGTAATGTATGTATGTGGTGATGATTGTCTTCCTCGTAGGATAAGCACATGTTAAAATAGCTAGTCCTTTGTTCAAAAGAAAGCTTAGACAATTTCCTTTAAGGGCTTTATAGTCCCACAATGGGATGCGATTGGGATATCTATCAAAAAAAATATTTTTTAACTTAAGAATAAGATGTTTTCCAATATTTGCTTCTTCATTTTCCCCTATTTTTTTCAAAATGGACGTTTTGTTGTACTTTTTTGCTCAAATGAAATCTTAGACCATTTCCTTTAAAAGCTCTCATCCAAATCGGAAGACATCGACTTTAAAAGTTGGGTCACTTGACACGAAATTACCCATATAAAAATATATAAAAAATAAGTAAATAAAATCGTCAAGGGTTTTTTATTTATATTGTTTTTAGGATAGCGAAGCACACACTAGCTAGTAATTAATATATGCTTATAATTGATGGATATAATTGTACATAGTCGGAGAATTCATTAAATCAGACTACGGCTAATTAATGTATTTTGTAGTGCTTTTACTTTATTAAAAATTTAAAAATAACTACGCAATCTTTAAATCTATGTTAGATTTTAATAAAATTTTGGTGGGCATATTTCTAAAAATACATGGCTTGTGTCCACCAATTTGTTTAAAATGTTATTCATAATTATTACCTTATAATCTATTTGTAGTTATGGATAGACAAACATTATGGATAGACATTTCACAGCTTATTAATTAAGCAAAAATAATGACTCATTATCGATTTAAAATATATTAAGATTTTAAAAGATCAGTGCAATGGGTAAATAATGCACTGTAGCACGAAAGTAAGTAATAATATGCAAAAATAATATTTTCTTGAAATTATAATAGCAGCAGAATATTTCGCTTAGCGTTCATGATATGAATGGTGATATTTATAACCCCAAAGACGCCAACTCATATTTAGCTACTTAAAACCCTAATAATTCTGAACCTGATAAAATTGAGTAAAAGTAAGTTTATTTACCCTGAAATCATACTGCAAAATATGGTGAAAATTTGTTCATATTTGATCCTGTTCGATTGGCTTCAGAAATCTTACACTTCTTAATTGACTGTAAAACCCTGATAATTCTGAACCTGATAAAATTTAGAAGAAGTAAGTTTAATTACCCTGAAATCATACTGCAACCCTGTTAGGTTCACATTAGAAATCTTACACTTCTTAATTGACTATAAATATCAGTATCGGAAAGAATTTTATTTGTTATCGTTAGTAAACAAAATAAGTCTGTCAAAATTAATCTATATTCATCCAGAAGAAAATTGAAATATTAGGGTTTTAGTTACCACACATTCATCGTCAAATATTTTATTTACGTATCCTTATTATATTTTATACTAGCTATAACACTGGGTATAGCTTTGCTACCCTAAAAGCAATATGTATAAATAAAAAACCCACTTAACGATTTTGAAGATTCTAACTACAATAGTTTTCCAGATTTGGAATATGTTACATATGAGAGATGTCAAGAAAATTATTGCAAGTTCGCCTGTTTCTATCTATCGCCAAATTCTATCTATCTATGAAAAATTTGAAGAATATAAGAGTTTCCAATATACACGAAATTTTGTAATTAATTCATATATGTGGTCCCAAGCCACCCATTGAAAGTCCGCCCGTTATTCTCTAAATGTTCCAATGAATGTCAAAGTTCTTCATGTAAAATTTTAAGATTCTAGCTCTAATAGTTTCTCAGTGGGGGCTTCAAGCTCCCCAGATGTAAGCCCGCACTTTTTCCCCAAAACGTTCAGATGAATATTAAAATAATTTGTGCAAAATTTTAAGAATCAAGTTCTATTAATTTCCCAGATAAACGAAATTTTATATTTAATTCATATGGGAGGTGCAAAGTTCCCCTTTGAAAGTCCGCCCTTTGTACTCTAAATGTTCATATGAATGTCAAAAGTCTTCAAGTAAAATTTGAAGATTCTAGCTCTAATAGTTTCTCAAATATACGAATTTTTCTATTAAATTCATATGGGGGCTTCAAGCCCCCCTAGATGAAAGTCCGCTTTTTTCTTCCAAAATGTTCAGATGAATATTTAAGTTCTTCGTGCAAAATTTGAAGAATTTAGTTCCATTAGTTTCCCAGATAAACGAATTTTTGTATTTAATTAATATGGAAGGTGCCGCTCCCCTCATGGATAGTCCGCCAATTGATTACCCAAAATGTTTAAATGGATGTTAAAGTTATTCGTACTAAATTTTAAGATTCTAACTGTAATAGTTTCCAAGATAAACGAATTTTTTATGGGAAGTGCCACGCCCCCTAATTCTAGTCCGACTACTTTTTGTCCTAAATAATCATATTGACACTAAAGTGGCTCCGACAAAATTTGAGGACTCTAACTGTTATATTATCTGAAATATACGCATTTTATATTTTTTTATTATGGGCCTGGTACCCCGCCCACTTTAAATTTCAAAATAAAAAGTTGCCTATTACCTATTCCAGACATGCAGACATACGCTGTGAAAATTTGAAGAAAATCGGTTCAGCCGTTTAGTAGTCTATAACGTTCAAACATACAAACAAACACACATTTATTTTTATATACATATATAGATTTTATATACATAATAATATAGTGATAGGTATGAATCATCTGAGGTAATTTTCAATGAATTTAATAAATAGTAAGTTTGTATTAATAGGTTAATTGATGGAAATTATTCGCTTGATTCGTTATTTGAAATTTGGCAATTTTCATTTATTCGACATTTATTGACAAAAATTTATCGATTAACCAATCGACGGTTTAAGTGTTAAAGATAATTAAAATTTTATTTGTGCATACAATTTTTTAAAAAGCAATCATTTTTCGAAATTTTTAATTTTATTTAAATTTTATTTATATATTTTTTTCTAAAAACAAAATTCAGAATCATATAAAAAAAATCTATCTTTATTTATTTTTTTTTTTAAATTTTAATATTATTTGTCTACATTGGTTTTTTAGTCTTCTTCAAAAATTTAGATTGCGATTCCTACTAGTCTCCGAGATATGACCAAAAATTTCCATGTATCTTTAAAAAAATGTATTAAATTTATATAATTTAATTTATAGTGTTCAATTTTATAAATTTTGTTGAGTTGAAAAATAAAAAAAATATGAAATAAAGAAGATTTTTAAAATTTAGGCTCTTTTTTGTAAATGTACGTGGACATTTTTGGTCATATCACGAAGACTAGTAGAAATCCCAATCTAAATTTTTAAGGACGGTTAGAAAACCAATGTGGCCACATAATATAAAAATTTAAAAAAAAATAAAGATAGATTTTTTCTTTTATATGACTCTGAATTTTGTTTTTTGAAAGAAATGTGTAAAAAAATGGGCAATAGCACCAATATTTTGTTACAAACGTCAGCACAAACGCATAATGCCCTCCCCGGAAGGGGTAGAATTAGAACAAAATACAAAATGAAATGTGGTCACATGAATATGGATACAATTTGCCATATGAATTTTTAATTTTCTGCAATTTTCCAAATTTTTTTTTGTTATTCAAAATATGTTTCTTCACAATGTTTATTATTATTTTTATTTTTTTTTTTTTTTTGAAGTGAAATATCTTAAATTCACAATATGTATTTTTATTTTCAACGTAGAAGATTCAATTCAATTCAAAAATATTGGTGAAGACAAATCTGAATCTAACGTTGGTAAGTGGAGAGTTTAACTTATGCTTTCGAATTGAGAACTGAATAACATTTTGTGCAATATGAGTAAACATAAAATGACTAATTAGATTAAAGTAACAATAACGAACCACTGAAACTGGCTTACCTTTAATTTAACGAATTCCTTGAAAAATTATTTAAATCTGTTGACGATGTTCGCTAACTTATAAATGGTTGTATGTCAATTAAATTTAATTAATGTAATATATGTTGATATAAACACAACACACACGAAAATGTTCAAATGTTTAAGTCAACGGAAATGTTTATTTTTATGTTTGTACACATATATTTACTTCTTTATTTTGTTATAATTATTATTATTTTTGGGTTTAGATGACTAAATAAACAGGAGAAACGAAATGAATAAAGTCAGCTGTATTTTCAATTATGTTTTTAATGAAAAGATTCGGCTTAAAACAATTTTATTTAATTATACAGAATTGTTGTTGTTTTAATGCAGCTTTTTGGTGGACGTGCACTGAAATCAGGAACATTAGGTGTTGTCTATAAGCTGTCACCAAGAAAATGTTTTTGTTCTTTTGGAGTTTTTCTTTTTTAGATTGGCGACATGTCTTTTTAATTACCAAAAATTTAAATTTTATGTCAATGTTAATGATAATAATTAATTTAAATGAGTTGTATTTTTAATTTTGTTCATTTTATATTTCACAAATAATGAGAAAGGGGAGCGCATGAGAGGAATCGTGCATTTAATAATTTTAAAATGTATTTTTATTGGAAGCACTAATATTTTCTTTGTTTTGAACTTAATGTCATCACTGATCAAATATGTGACAGTTTTATATATATATATATATATGTACGTATATAATTCACTTTAATTGCACTGGATTGATATTTAATTATTTTTGGCACTTTATATTATTGTTGACAATTGATTTGCGTTTAATTTAGTCGTCATAAATTTAATTGTTGTTTGTAAAATTGCTTGTTTGTTCAAATTTAAATCCGCTGCTGCGACACTCTGTGTTGACTCGTTCGAGTGCGAAAAGGATGTGACTGTGTTTTGTTCAAGTAGTGACAGCGAACCTACAGACTTCGCGCTCGGCGACAAACTATCGCGAGTATTGTAAGCGAATATTGAATTTGAACGGCGAAAGGATTTATTTCCACACACACACTTACAAATTTTGCATGTGTCTATTTACTTGACGTGTGTATGTGCTAACTAGGTAGGTATGTTGCGTAGATATGGAACCGTATAGCGTAAATGGTGGTTGTTGTTGTTGCGGTTGTATTCCTCTATCGGTCAATTGTACTGACCGTGGTTTGTTGTCGTGTTGTTGCAAACTACCCGCCGTTTTCGGTGACAGTCAAAAGTACAATGATTAACGGCGAAAATGAAATGAATGAAGACGGCGACGATGACGAGTACGAACACGTCTACGAAAATGACAACGACAAAATTGACGGTGGCATCGCTATTCTGCCAACAACGAACGACGTCGTTGGAAGGAGAAACATTACACACATTCAAATACGTACAATGGTAATGGAGAAAGAAGAATAAATGTCGTTGATAAGTGAGTGAATAGAATTTCGCAACCATTTTTGCCTGCCTGCCTGCCAGCCAGAGATAAATGTTTTTTTAAGTTGCTGTTGTTGTTATTTTTTCGTCGACCGTTTCGCGCAGCACCACACACGCACTCATACATCCTGTGAAAGTACAACCAAACCACTGTCAGTTAGTTGACTTCATTCCGTCAACCAATTTACTCAGGCCTACGAAGATTCTTATAATAACAATGTGTTTTGCCATAGACGCTCTTGTACTAGTTTTTGTAACATGACCACTTTTTCTGGATCTACATACATACAATTGTATGTACGTATGTATGTCTATCTACACATGAATATGGTGGTATAGGTAAAGTTGGTGTGTGTTGTATGCTACGTCGACGTAGCATCGTTAAAGCTGAGGACACACACACACAAATCCATATACATACATATATATATATATATATATATAAAATTTACTTGGCCATTGCCAGAGAGATCTGTAAGATGTTTCTATAAACCCTCATGGTGTTTTGTGCGGTGTTGGAATTTTCGGCTCTTTTCTGCGTGCCAACTAGTATCCATCCAACAACAACAGTAAACACAATGAAAACTTTTTTGCCACACGTCATACCAAATATTGCAAGGTAAAGACGATGAGAAAGAACATGACATACGACTTAAGAGTTTGTTCTATTTTCAAGATAAAGACGTACCAAGATACATTTAGTCAGTCAGCCAGCCTGCTAGCTAGCCAACCAACTAACTGATGGTATTGGTAAATGTGAATTCGCAACATGATGTCTTTAATCAATTGAGCCAAATGAACACAACTGCAACTACAAAAACAGCGAAATGTATAGTTATGATGAATGCTAGTATGACATTGAAGAATGTTTGATTGCAACATATCGTATAACATCAATCAACTCATTCAATATGTAATACATGCTTGCATACATTAGTATATTACAACAAATCCTTGAGACTTTCAAACATATACTTATGCACATGTTTGATATACATGATTAAGTTTTATGTTGGATCGAACAATTTTCACTATCCAAACGGGATGTTCGTCGTTGGTAGTTGCATCAACAAATATATACAAACAAAAATGTTTTTATTATTTGCACACATGATTTTATTTGTGTGTGCGTGTGAACAATACTGATGCATCTAGTAATCTCACATTTGACACGTTCTATGCGAGAATCAACTGATTTTTGTATTTCAGGGATATAAATTGCATTTCATTGATTTCATAGAAAATAAAATTAGACATAAACACAAACAAATACAAATAACGAATTTGTTGGTTGCATGTACATAGTTGTTTAGAAGTATGATTGGTAAGAATATCTTAATTCGTTATGCCTACAATTTGGGACCATTAAAGATGTTCTGCTCAAGCTGTGTGCGATAGCATTATTGCTAAAAATCTTACCGTTTCTAAGAAAATTCTGCTAATCTGAAGATGTTTAAGAAAAACAATAAAATCCTACCATTAAAAAAAAACAAAGAAACCCTAAGATCACTACAACA
The DNA here is from genome assembly GCF_015586225.1 of Lucilia sericata. NCBI lineage: Eukaryota > Metazoa > Arthropoda > Insecta > Diptera > Calliphoridae > Lucilia > Lucilia sericata. The sequence continues at coordinate 190,113 of NW_023994446.1, read as the reverse complement.
ACATTTTAGATTGCAAGTATGTTTTCATATGCAATAAATATGTATGTATATAACTATATCACTGGGTTTTGTAATAATGCCTTTTTTAAACCCTTAAAAGAGTGGGGATGAATTGTTCGCATGTGTGTGTGTTTGTGTATTAAATTGCTACCACAAGTTGTATGTTCTTGTGAGAAGCATCTATTGTTAGTAAGTCCTTTTCTGTCTCAACTTTTCTAGAACCTGCCTTGATTGTGTGTTGGCTAAAGTTTTGTCCATCCCGAAGAAATTGCAAGTAATTAAGCCTTTCTAAGATACACAGCATGTTATGTGAATAAATCTACATACACACATACGTATTACATAAACAATATGCATATTAAGGTAATAACATTTTGCAACAATAAATAGTTACATATGTATCTATTATAAATTCCGTTATCAAAAGATCGGGGTTTTTGAACTGAGTATTAGAAAATATGTATGTTTCATATTAAAATCTTTCATATACATATGTACATACGTACACAGTTTTGTATAAAAAATGGTTATTATTTTTGGTGTGCGAGTAACTTTTTGTTGTAAAGGTCAAATCTAAAACCCAAGATTTCACGATCACTAGCTTTAATATTTTGGATATGGTTTTAAAGTTTTTGCATTTGACATCATATTTTTATAACCTATACCACTATTGTGGGGAGGGCCCATATTTAATCCTAGCCCTTATATAAAACATCTTTCAAAAAATCAATTTTTATCAAGATATTATTTTATATAAGTATATCGGAATTAAGGTTAAATTAAACATAAATGATTTATTTTAACAAAAATCACATTGTAAATTTACTCATAACTGGTGTTAGGTATCATATAGTTTTCGGTTTGGTATTTGAAACTCTGTAATTTTGAAATATTCGAACAAAGAAAAAAGTGGAAAAATTTATCTCTTACATATCTGCTATACCTATTTTTATTTTTATGGAATAACTGACAACCTTTAAGTATTTTGTGACTAGTCTCTGAAATAACCTAAATACAAATCTCAATATTGAATTTCAATTGACGGTTGCATTTAGTCAAATTTAAACACTTGAAGTAATATTTCATCCTTACACAAGCCTAGGAACTATTCGACTATGAAACCTATGCTATACGAACAACGATTTTTGCCGGTCCAATATTGGACACTTAAATTGATAGTAGCAGCAAACATTTTTGTAGAAATTTGTTATTCTTGGGAATTGGGAGTAGTTGATTGGTACTTTTTATTTGCATTAGTTTTTAAGTAATTGTTAATATATTGTTATTTTAGCCGCAAGACCGTCTAAGTCCAGAAAAAATATTGGAAACATTTTGAATTATTCATAAAGAAAGAAATGAAGGAAAAAATATGTATGTATTTAGAGGTTTAGTTATTTTTTATATACATTTTATAGTCTTTATTTTTTAGTCTTTCTCACAACACTCTAACAATGGATTCCTGTCACAAAAAAAAAAAAATATAAAAATTGCTAATTAACCATCGGACACAGATAGCCCTTTCCAAAAATATATGTACACATATTTCATTCCATGAGCAAACAAAAAAGAGTATTAATTTGTGATATTACAAAATATTGTCACCTGAAATGCAAAAGGACATAACAACTCTTTTTAAAATATTACAGGAGAGACAAAAAACTAAATAATATGGAAACTATTGTTGTTATAAACTTTTTCTCAGACGTCAGACGTTGTTTATTCTATTGCTTTTTAGGACTTTCTGACTTGTGGCTATTTTGTTGTTACGCCCATTGATGAACTTCATATTAATAAAATCGGTGTTTTGACAACATAGTTCCAAAAATTTGCGACATTTTGATGCGGTGAACCATTTTCAATCAATATATAATAATTATGGAAAAATTATATAAAATAAATTTCCATAGTTTAGGTTTCATAGTCCTATTCAAAAGAGTTATGACCTTAATTATTGTACATACACACATATATTAAAATATATACACTTCGATAATGGTTATATACATATGTGCACATAGGATAAGTTAACAACAACTGGTCCGGCATAGTCTTATTCTGACATATACATTTAAGTGTATATGTATGTCTATATAATTACATATACATATGTTAAAATAACTTCATTAAGATTTCCGTGATTACTTTTTCCTAAATAAAATTTCCTCACAGATTTTAAATAAAATTTGATTTTTATATTTTCTGAAAGTCCTTGGCTAAAGAAAAAATATATACGAAAATAACATACATATTTATCTATTACAATTTCCGAATTATAGTCACTTAAAATTTCAACAAAAATTTCAATCATGATAACATAATATCGTTTCTGGATAAAAAAATGTATTGAATTTGAAAGTTCAAAAAATTTTAGATTTTTGGGGAAAAATAAAACTGTCTACACTGTTACGAATTCGACCTATTTTTGATAAAAATTTAACTTTGGACCCACACTGTGATCAGAAATCAAAAAGAAGTTTTGGAAACCTTCATATGTTCCTTAGTTATTCTTAAAAATATTTGCCATTCAAAATTAAAAAGAATTCCAAAATCAGATCCTAAGAAATACTTCAATGCCATTATCGGAATGCTGCGCTATCTTTTTCTAGAGTCTTTGGCGAGAATCGAACCGATGAACTCCGTACTGACAGACTAGAACACTAATTACCTGTGCCTCCGGTAGGTTGGTTGGTATATTGCCATTTTATCCATAATTAATTTGTTTTCAGTTGGAAGTACAAATACTTTTTCGAGTTGTCCTAAACCAAATGTGCATAAGTACCCATATGTATAAATATATACATACATATAAAATCCAAAAAGCCCTAAGTTTTTAATTGATTATGATGCACCCTATCAAAATACACGAGCCTACTAAATTTTACAATCATACAATTAAAACCAACGCCCCTATCAACGAAATTCGAAAAGATTATATTCTAAAATGGCCTTCAGTTATCCTGTTGAGAACTGCTGATTTTTTCAGATGTTTAATGAATACAAACACACACATATGTATAACCAAATGAAACAACAAAAATAGTAAAACAATAAGATGTGCAATTTCTTCGTCGGCATAAGATTCATCATACTCAGTATTGGTAAGTTAGTTAGTAAGTGCATATGAATCTAATAACATATATATACATACATAAGTACATATGTATATGCATATGTACATACATACCTATAGTAGTGTATGTATTTACATATAAATAAACGAAGTGTGTGTTTGTATATATATATAAGTATATGAGATTCACATTAGAGAAGCCAATGCTTTTTCTAATCCTGGGATTCGGGATTTTGAAAATTGCCACCCCGGGATTTCGGATTGATGTAGTTTTAATTTTATTTAGTTTTTTGTCTCTCTCTGTAAAATTTGTAAAAGTGCTGTACGCCCTTTTGGATTCAAAAGTGTTGTTACGCCCTTTTGCATTAAAGGTCACGATATGAAAATGTTTTATTGTTTTATTTGAAAATTAAGCAGAAATGAGATATATTTAAATTAGATCAATCCAATTAATTTCAGTTTTTAAATAAAATCTTTTAGAATTTCATAATTTTTCAATCTTGCAACTTGCAACTTGGATAGTAGGTCAGATACAAATTTTCAGCTATATTGGAAATTTTGGTTTTATTCAAATGAGTGTAAATTTTCACCTAATCGGAAGACATAGATTTAAAAGTTGGGTCATTTGACACGAAATTACCCATATGTATTAGTTTTAGAAATGTGATGTATTCGTAGTATTTATTTAAAAAATTATGTAATATGATGGATTTAGAATTGTAGAAAGACTAAAAGGCAAAACCCTCTAAATATCATTTAAAACATAAGAGTTTATATTCGACTGTATCAAATCTGGGTATTTAAAAAATTGCCATTAAAACATTATCCAAACTATTCAAATTTCAAATTTTCAACAGACCTACGTACATATAAAATAATGACCAATATTTTGATGTGTTACAAATGGAAAATGGAATTTAATATTATTTCACTTTCAAAATAAAAGGTCCATTTAAATATGTACATTGATCGGCATTGATGTCGGGATTGTTAAATCCTGGGTTTTTAGGGATCGACATTGGCATCCCTACTTTACATACATTCTTTGAAATTGTGTATAATTTCGTATTTCTCTAATTTATTTTGGAACACATACATCATCAGCAGCAACATCATAACAGACGCCAAGAGTCCAGAAAAATATTCCTAGTTTGTTGCCTTCTTGGATGTATGGATAGATGGATGGATGGATGGATGGTTGGTCTACTGGCTGACTGAATATATGTATGGATGATGATGGCTCACTTGTTTTCTTAAAGTCCTTGCTCTTAAAGACATCTCTCTTATTCGCTCTCTTTCTTACATTTGCATAATGTCGTGCAGTATCGTTTCGTCTTATAATGTATGTATGTGTGGTAAATGTTTGTGGTATAACAAAGCTGGTGGTGGTCAGTTTAGTTTGCAGCCTTCCTAGACGACCAAATTGTTGGATGTCGTTGTTAGGTGTGTTGGGACACAACTTTTGTTTCTTAATTCAGGACAACGATGATTTCGTTAGTGTTAGTATTTGTGTATGGGGAGGTGTGCGTTAGATATGGGTTTCTTAAGTGTAGCAAGCAAATATATATTCACGTTCCCAAAAACATATTCATACACACAGGTACAGAGGACAAGCATTTGCATATAAATACATACGAATTTATGTAAGAGATTTTATATAGAATGTTAGTCTTTTCGTTAGATAGTTGCTTAGCTTTCAGAAAATAAGCAACCAAGAAGCATTTTTACCATTATAAAGAAAGGACAAAACTACTACAACAACAATTACAGTAATATTAACAACAAATTCTCACGTCAAATTTTGCTACATTTGAATTTTCTAAACAAATATATACAGGGAGAGAAGTCTTCCAACTATATATTGTATTTGTTTGTTTATGTTATGTACATTCATACATGCATACATACATACGTATATAGTATGCTTACATACCTACTTACACATGTGGATAGAAAAATATATAGTAATAGAAACTGCTTAAAAATATTTCAAGATATTTAAATAAAATTATTATAAAAAGCTAATAATATTTTTTTTAATAAACATTATTTTTTTGTCCATATAATTTTGTGAAATTTATATATATATATATATATATATATATATATAGTAGACTGGAGGTTCGATTCCCATCTGAGGCACTGGTTAAGGAGCGCACGTGGCCTATTTGTATTTCTTCGGATTTGATTAAAGTTTTTTATTCTATCATAGCCTACAAGGTTTTTGGCATTTTTTTTATAATTATGTATATCGTAGTGAAAATGACACTCCGCTTCTTGTTGTCAAATCTCATATTTTTATTCATATTATTTTAGCTAAAAAACACTTTGAAATTTTCTGATGTGGAAAATTTATTACTATATTATCTGCGATAATTTAAAACAAAATAATAAACGTTAAATAAATATAGACATGAACACCAAATTTGAAAGTGATGTTCTCCATTCTAACATCTTTTTTATAAATATATTTTTTTGAAAAAATTTGTATAAAATTTCAAGGATAATAAAGGATAAATTGGAATTGTCCTCTTTCGTTTGATACTCATATTGTTATAATAGGGTGACTACATATTTTATAAACATTTTTGAAAATTAGATTTTAAAGTCCTTTAAAAAGGACAAACGAACAGAAAATGAAAAACTGAGTACGCAGTTATACCATGAAATTAAATGTATAAGTATTTCAATTTGTGTGATATTTATAAAGTCGATTTTCTGTCAAGGAAATTGAAATTATATTATGCTTTAATTATAATAATTTTATGTTTAATGATCTTCTACGGAAGATAGTTGGGTGACTAATCAATAAACTAAGTCTAAATAATTCCAATTAATCTGATTTATTTGAAAAACAATACAGCAATCACAAATAGATCTTCTTTATTTTATAGTTACATTTCGCGCAGTCGGAAGATCAAAAACTGTTTTCTGTTGTATTGTATTTGTCCGTAACAAACATAAAAATTACTCAGAAAGAAAGAAAGACTCAAATATGACTATAATATGATTCGAAAATAATTCTAAAACGACCAGAAAGTCGGCTCATTAATGATTCATTTATTATCATTTTAATCGTGCAGAATGACTCGAATGTGATCAAAAATTTCAAAAAATGCTAGCTGGGTCAGATGGGCTTAATGAAGTATGGCTAAATAATCTAATCATATTTGTAAGAAGTACTAGGATCACCTAAATTGTGAGGGAATATTTTAAGGGTATCATAATCCCTCACAATTTAGGTGATCCTAGTTTCAAATGTGTCATTCGAGTCATTCTGCACGATTAAAATGATAATAAATGAATCATTAATGAGCCGACTTTCTGGTCGTTTTAGAATTATTTTCGAATCATATTATAGTGTTTTTGCCAAATTGCAATCGACTATGTACATAACTATGTAAATTAATTGCATTAATCTTAAAACTAAAAAATACATGCAAAAATCCGCGCCTATTTTTCTATTCTCATGTATACATACAGATACACATATATATGTATGTATGTATTTAAACACATGTATGTGTGTATGTAAGTGTATATAGAATACCAAATAGAAGTTATCGAGAAACGGTTATTCAAATAACCAACCAGCAACAGAACCAAGGGACCTCCAAGGAACAAGAAGAAGAATTTACAACTTGCGATTACTATTTATACGTGTTTGCGTCTTTGTATGCAGAATATATTTTTGAAACTGTGGGTATGTATATATATGGTCATTTCAACCTGATTAGAAACATCTAAGCAACAATAGATGATTCTTTGCATGAATATGACTACCCAGAATCACAAATCTACACACACACTCATTTCAAAAGTGAAAAGTGATTGTGTGCGTGTAAGTGCAAGTAGGTTGATGAATTTTGCGTGCGGGTAAAGTTTTGTTGAGTATTGAAAACAAGAAAGTATGAAAACTACGACTAAAGTTGTATACTTATGTATGTACAACATATAAAGTATACACACACAGACACTTAAATATTCTTACTCTTACATACATACATACATACATACATACATAACATACATACAATACATACATACATACATACATACATACATACATACATACATACATACATACATACATACATACATACATACATACATACATATATTTGATGCTTCTACATTTAGGATGCTTCTGGGGTTCTTTGGCTACTAGCATGACACTTATGCATAGTTGGAGATTTGGAGGAAATTATACCAAGAATCCTTCATTCATTAAGGGTGGTTCGGTTAGCTGGTAAACTGGCTGGATGGTTGATTAGAAGGTGGGTAGTTTTGTTGGACATTATTGATGGGCAATGAAAGAGTCTTGGTTATTTCGTGTGGTTTGTGTTTGGGAATATAGTTTTAATGTTTGTGTAAAATAGCAAGTAGTTTTGAATTTCTTGCGTATTTTGTGCGTGTATACATTCGTGAAACGAGTGCGAATGACTATGAGAGTTTCTCAGTATTTATATATACATACATACATACATACATACATATTTGTACGTATGTACATATGTATATGTATGCACATACGCACATGTGTACATACATAGGTATGTACGAATGTGTGTGCATAAGTTTTAATTTATTTATTTGTGTTATGCCCAGATACGCACAAACATATACACAATCAAAATGCTACGTAGGAACATGACCAACGCATGGCTTCACAAAGGTCCAGTCGTTGGATACGTTTGGAAATTGTTTTCTGTAATCCACATTTGAACATTTTCTTTCATTTCATCTTACTTACCCCCCTTTGGACATACACACTACTTACTCTTAGTCATTCATTCATACTTACACAAAAGGTGATTTTTGTTTGTGTATATGTATTTATTTGCAGCTGATGCTTTTATAAATTACATCCGTTCATGTTGTTTTTGCAATAGTCAAGTCGAATGTGCTTGCAAGTTTTCTTATCTATTGTCTAATGTTGGTAGCATACATACTTAGATAAATACATACATACTATTAAATAGTTTTGTTTTTGTAGTTATGGCTACAAACCTACTTGAATTTTTTACCAACAACAACGACGAAAGAAATAGTAGAATAAAAAAGACATGCATACATGGTGTTCCATTAAATTTTCTATTTAATTGACAGAAGTGCGACAAATTTTAACAGATACACTGTTTTAATGAGATATGTTTGTAGTTTTATGCATTTTTAATTTCTAAACGTTGTTAGTTATTCGAAATTTTTAAATCCAAATGGAAAACATAGAGAATTAATTTATTATAATTTATTTTAAAAAATCTCAATCTCTTTTTTTGTGGATTGATGCGAAGTGTGATTTTCAACTGAAAATGAGTTTTAACGCTCAATGGAATCAAACAAAATTGTCGATGCTATTGAGCAATGTTGAATTTAACAAATGATTTTCGTTTTTATGTATTGTAGTTTGACAGTTCTTAAGAAATAAATACTATTCTAAAATTTGCAAATATCAAGAGCAATTACCAAAATCAAAATGGGATCCGGTGGAAATTTCAATATAAACTTATCATGCTCAAAATGTTGTATCCAAGGTTTTTGTAAAAAAGAAATTCGATAACCGAAATTCGAATTCAAAGCTAGCACCTAACCACAATCTTTATCATTTCATTGATAGAAATAAACGCCTGAGTAGAATTTGTAAGCTCGAATTCATCAAAATATAATTAATTTTTGAGAATTAGTTTAAAAATTAAACTGGAGTCCAGTAAAATTTCAACAAATGTACATATTTGCTTGGGATTTATTTTTAAAGTATTTATATTACATTTTCGAAATATCAACTATACGCTTTAAAATAATCAATGAAACGTCACCCTGTGAATGTAAATAAAATTTGTGAAAAACTTCAAATGTTTGGTTTTATATACATACATACACATTTGTATGTATATTTTTCCATGTACACCTAGTACACACTAGTATGTTTACATGTACACATATATGTACATACATATATATGTATATATAAAATATACAAGATCTAATGAAACATTTCCAACAAATCTACATACATTCAAACGAATATTCTAAGCACTGACCACTAGACCATCAACTAGGCAACCATTCAATTTAACCAACACAGACCAACCATACAATCAACTAACCAACCTACCTATCGACCAAATGACTGACTAACCGACCGACTACGGAACTAACGAACGAATGAAACACTACACGGACTGGACCATACTTCATCATTCCGTAACGATTTTCTTCATTGCTTTTAAGAATACTCTCGTTCCTTAAAATGTAAATCCTTGCAAAAGAATATTTCTTCACTTTTCATCATCATAAGCAGCAGTACAACATAACATTCCCTCTCATGCGACGTCAGCCACCTCAGTCTTTCCATTAAGTCCTTTTTCTACATTTATTTTCTTCGTTTTCCTCTCTTCCTTTTGTGTCTTCTCGTTATTATTGTGCTGTGTGTACCAACACAACAAAAACCAACATCCTTTGTATAAAATTTTCTTCTAATGGGGTATGCAAACGAATTACAATTCATGTTGGTTCAAAGACCGTTCAAAAAATTCTACAATGTTTGTCGTGGCATGAGATATGGAATGGGTAGTGGGTCTTGGGCAGTGCGGTGTTGTGTAACATCTATTTGTGAGGCTGTAGTAGTTGTTATTCTTCTTGTTGTGTCCGTAGTCGTTATTCGATATACGCGAAATTTTCCTTTATTTTGGGTCATTTTATAAGTGTGGGGACCACGTGCACACATACACTACATATCAATGTATGTATGCATTTACATTAGACCGATTCACATTGTATGAAGATTAAATTTTACCTTGTTTTATGGCGATACAAAAAGTTGTTTAGGTCTAGCGATTACCATGGCCTGATTTTAAAAATTATTCATAATCTAACATTTTAAAAATTATTGTAATACTAATAACTATAGTTGGCATTATGCAGACCTATAACTCGAAAATAATATGTATAAAAATAGCAAAAAGAATGATTTAATTATTTTGTCCTTAACTAATTTAAAGGGATAATAAATGTCTAATGTTGATGTTGTCCAAGTTTTATCCAAATAAATCCATAGTAAGTATGGGGAATTTCATGTCAAATGGCCCAAACCAATCTCTAGCCCAATTGGAAAGTAGTTTATACAATACAAATCAACGTGAAAAGCATGACAAAAACTATTGCCATTGCAAACAACACTTCTTAGAAGTATTTATGCAAAATAAATTAATATCTAGCCACTTAGTTAGTTTGCAAGGAAGATGTACATTAGGATGTCCCGTGACAACTTTTTTTGAGAAATACCTCTCAAACGATGTGTATTAATGTACTAAATACGAGAAAAATAAAAAATATTTTTTGAAAAGGCCATCAGTTCCGTCCCAGCGATTGAAAATTTTGATCTCAGTACAATATGCTCAAAAAATATTTTCTGCAATCTTTTCGAAATGTGCCTCGAAAATTCCATAATTTTGAGCTTTTCGCGGAAAAAATAATTAAAATTTTTGTTTCATTATTCCTGGTCCGCAAAACGACTTTTAGTGTATTATAAGGGGTATATAAATTTCAAAAATTTTAAAAATTCTATTATTTGGGTGTAGGTAAAATAATGGATCCATATCAACCATTTTCAATGGGGTTAGTCATTAGGGTAAAAATTTTATATAGACGAACAAACAGAGTCGATTTGTATTCTTTACGGGATAATATTTCTATTAATTAGAAATATCAGTAAAAATTAATTATACAATCCTTTATCTAGCTATAAATTACTTAAAATTAATACGAAATTGTATTTAAACGGCTGCTTATTCTTTAAATTTCTTCTAAGCGGGAATTCCCGGGATCCCGGGGAATTTTAAAATAAATCGCGTTTTCCCGGGAAATTAAATAGTCCGGGAAAAGAAAAACACTAGGTACAATGTAATCGTATACATTTAGAAAGCAAGTTAAACTTCAAACATCGTAGAACATTTTAGTTCAATCCAAATGGGGCCATCCTAACATGTATACATAAATATATGCATGTGACGAGCATATTACTAAAATTTCTTACATCTGAATGGTTTGAGGTGATTTGAGAAACTTACTGGGAAAATGTATGTATGTATGTAAATTTATATTTTCTAATCTTGGGCTTGGATGGGTATGTGACTGTGTGTAGCTTTCTATACAATGGTCGTCGGTAAGTAAGAAACGAAAAGTGGGTGGAGGTTGGGTTGGTTATGATGGCATCAAACGATGACCACGACAACGAAGATTTTACAACAGCAAGCATCATGTGTGTCCTAGATCTTAGTACACATTGACATACACACCGAGAGCAACTGTTGTACTTGATAGTATGTGCGTATTTAAGTTAACGAACGTCCTCATCGAGATGCTAAACAGAGATGGAACATTCTCCTAGCACATTTATTGTACTTTAGTCCGAGTATCTTCAATGCTTTACATACACATGTATGTATGTACATTAAAAGTTTGTATGTATTTTAAATTTTGTGCGTTTAGAAGTGTGTGGGATTTTACAACTACGCTAAATTGTAAAAGTAAAGAAGCAAAATGTTACTTTAGCAGGCCAGAAACAAAACTATATAATGGAGTTTGATTGCCTTTCGAAACACTGAAGTTATGTAGCGTGGGTAAGTGATCCAAACTGAGGATATTTCCATATACATATATTCATACAAATGTATGTATGTATGTATATAAGGTGTATATTCGAAGGGGGTAGTGGAAATATACATACAGATATTATTAGTTAGTTAGAAGAATAGTAAAAAGTTTGGTTGTTTAAATGACTAGATGTTGTTGATTCCAAGGTGAAGCAGTAGTCGTGGGTAGTGGTCAACTGTCGTAGTGCGGGTCATTATATTAGCTTATATTGTCCGAGCAAAAAGCGTATTCATTTTCTTATCATCGTCATTTGGGTTGTTGTATATACGATTTTTTGCAAATGTCCAAACAACCATATCGATCTACCATCCTTTCCTTAGCGTTTTTCCGAATTTATTAGTGTCGAATGTACATATATACATACACGTTTTGCATTCAGCAAACTAATATAGATACAATGTATATTAGGGTTATAACCAAAATAAGGCCCTGTCACTACGTGGTAGCCAGTAGCGTTCTAATAACGAAAACAATTTACTCGGGTAATTTTGGTACAAAAACCTTCCGCGAAAATCGATTTTCTAAAACCATTCAAAAACAAATTTACATGAAATTTTAATAGTTTTATCTATATGTTTGGGTACTAAATTTGGAAGAGCGATAAATTAAGTAGGCCAAACCATTACAATATAATGAATTAAAAATTTAATTTAGAGGAAATAAAGTAAAATTTGCCTCGGAAACTTTGTAATGTTCAGGAAAAATAGATATATTTTTAATGTACTTTTTCATAACATATGTGGAATGGATAGGGCCGATTTGAAATTTTCAAATATTGTATAAAATATACATTAAGTTTCGTTTCAAAAAACAAAATGTTTCCGGATTTTGTGATATCATATCATTTTAGAAAGTTTTTGTGTCAGTAATCTCAATGCTGAAATAATTTTTAAAAATTCCAACTCCTTCATTTGCATATCTGCGGCTGAAACCATTGATTTTGAGAGACATTTTTTCCATAGCTGAAACTGCAGGATATATTGCAAATCATGCGTTAATCACTAATTTTATATTAAAAATCAAGAAGAAGGAGCTTATTTTCAAACTTTAATAATGCTCCAAAAGTGCATTTAAAATTTTTTTCTTTACACATAATCAAAGTATGATTTTTGCAGAGAACAATGGTGCAAAAACAATAATTCAATCATTAAACTTATAGATGTGATGATACTTTAAATTTTCAGATTTTAAAATTTACTACGCTATCACGAAAGCCACGAGAGTTGTAAGCCTCAAAATTTGTGATTATACAAGTTATATATCGTCACCTAAATGCAAAAGGGCGTAACAACCAAACATTTCAAAATTGACTTTTTGATTGAAAATGCTGCACAGCATAATAATACATATTGTCAGAAATTTTCAGAACTCTGTTATCAAAAACTCCAACTTTATTAACGAAATTCAAAAGGACGTAATAACAAATTAGTTTTTTCTACAATCAAAAGGGCGTAACAACAAGATATTTTATACAATTTTGGCAGAATTGAAATGTTTTGTTGTGTTTTAAAATAATGAAATAATAATGATATATTCAGGTATGCGCTTCCATATGATATGGACCGATTTTATAGAAATTAAGGTTATCTATATACTCAACATCTCACTGTTTTGAAATATTAAAATTTATATCTGAATCTTATATTAATACATGAAAAATCACTTTAACATTAACTGGTGTTCAATATAAAGACTAATATATGGCATAAGTCCAATAATGGATCCATTCTGAGAAAACTTTATCTTTAATCAAACTACAGGTCGCAATTTTGAAGATAATTGGATGAAATTTTGTATACGCATTTAGCCCACTTGCAAAGTCCCTCTCTGAAAATGCTTGAACGTCGTTAATTGACTTATACACACGTGAATTTCAATGAAATTCGGCATAATTAACTTTAATGTCAAAAAAATCCCTCCATCAAATTTTGTTTGGATCGATTCATATTTGACCCTAGCCCCCATATATAGCCTCCATCAGAAAATCTATTTTTTCATCAAAAATATATCGAAATTAAGGAAAATTCAACATAAATGCTTTACTATTAAAATTATACACATAATTTGTGTAGGGTATCATATGGTCGGCCACGCCCGACTATACTTTTTGACTTGTTTTTTTACAACTAATATTTAATTTTTTTTTTAAACTTTAATCTTGTCAGATAACACAGTGAGACAAAATAAACGAAAATTGAAATACCTGGGAAGTGATACTATTTTTCTGAAATGTGGATCCGAGTAGAACAAGAATATGTTTTTTAAATTTGCCAAACACCTACAAAATCTTGAGCTACGGGTAAAAAAACGGTTTTTCATACATTTAAGCACTTATAAGTCAGTAACTTAGTTGAATCTGAACCGATTTTACGTTTCTCCACGGATTTAAAAAGCAGAAGCTGATGCCTTTATAATGACATATATAACATTTAAGGAACCTGGAGAGATATGTTTGAGTTTAACCAGCAAACATATTTTTTTATTTTAGTTTTGCACCGTTGTCCAAGTTTGGAGATGTTTTATGAAAGTATTTTATATAGGAACCCTACCATTTATTAACTGATTAGAAACCCATATTTATTCATGAGTAAAACGCAACTTTGTTTTTAAAAATCCGTTAGCAATTGACGACGTTGTTGATCTTTTTCTGAATACAAAATTTTTCCAAAACTGATTTTCCGAAAGATGCTTTATATGGGGGATATGGCTAAATATGGGCCGATCCTCATACAATTTGGTGGAAAGATTTTGATTTATATAAAAGTTATTTATGCTGAATTTCATAGTGATATTGATGTAATTAAGAGAATTATGGAATTAAAGTCGTTTGTTTAAGGAGGATTTGCATGGGGACTAGGTTCAAATAAGGTCCGATCAATACAAAAATGTTAATATTAATATCAAGATGAAATTCGGAATAAATAACATTTATATAAGCATAAATCCTTCCAACAAATTTTTCGAGGATCGGCCCATATTTAACCCTATCCCCCATATAAAGCATCCTTCAGAAATCAGTTTTTGAACAATTTTGTATTAAGGAAAAGACCAATAACGTCGTCAATTGCTAACGGATTTTTAAAAACAAAGTTGCGTTTTACTCATGAATAAACATGGGTTTCAAATCAGTTAATAAATGGTACTGTTACTATATAAAATACTTTTATAAAACATCTCCAAATTTGGACACCGGTGCAAAACTAAAATAAAAAATATGTTTGCTGGTGAAATTCACACATATCTCTCCAATTTACTTAAACGTTATATATGTCATTATAAAGGCCTCAGCTTCTCATCGGTTCAGATTCAACTAAGTTACTGACTCATAAGTGCTTAAAAGTACGAAAAACCGGTTTTTTACCCGTAGATCAAGATTTTGGCAAATTTCATAAACATATTCTTATTCTACTCGGATCCACCTTTCAGAAAAATAGTATCACTTCCCAGGTATTTATTTTTGTCGCATAGTGTAATGCTAAAATATTTCGTGTGCTTATGATGGCGCACACGATATTTTTTCTAACAAATTATCGCATTATTGTTGCCTTGTGAAGGCCTTTAATTTATACTCACACAAAATTTGGTGACTGAAATTTTAAATAAAGCAAAATGTTGTGGTATTTGATGTTTGATCACTCTGATCGCTGTACAGTGGCTTAACAACTTTTATTTTTGGAAATAAATCGGTATCTCTAGATATATCACAATAAAATTTCACATGTTTGGAGCTGAGGTGTTTTCGAGTTGATTTCGAGTTGTAGGCGATCGAGGGCAGAATGAGGGCCAGTGGGTAGCCCCTCAATGTTGATTACCTAGGGTATTAAATTTGCTTAAAATATCGCCAAAAATCCACAAATGGTCTGAATGAGCTTAAATTTAAAATATTACTACTCTTTAAAAAGATCTACCAAATATGTATATGCTTGCATTTGTGGTTTATCTCTTTTGCTCTAAGAGATATTTAGGTTTAAATTTTTTTGTTCTTAAATTTTCCCGATCTATTTTTAGTTTTTCAAATGTGAATTTTTTTTAACATCCTTTTTTGATAAATTCTAAAGAAAACAAAGAAAACTTCCACACAGTTATTTTGTCCCTATAAAAAGTTAGACGCATGATACAAATTCAAGATTTGACAAAAGTATTTTCTTTGAAGATAAGAATTTAATTGCAAATTTAAATATTAACAAATATTGGTGGCTTAATGAATAAGTTATACTTTTCTCTTTTACTTATTGACAATTATGTATTTCCTTAACATTATTTTGTGAAGTTTTTGATAAAGTTTTGTTTCACATATTATGATGAATTAATTTGAACGTATAAATATTATTTATATGTATGTATATAAAAGTTTGGTATATAGAACTATTTAAATAATATTGTAAATATTTTTATATAATTATTAAAAGCATTTGAAAGCCCAAATATGGGACTATTTTTGGAAAAAAATGTTTTTTTATTTACTGTTTGTTTATTTATAGTTTAAGTCATATATCTTAGTTTTTGTTAAATAAACGTTAAAAAAAGTTAGTCGCATCCAAAGTTGAAATATGTAAAAAGGGCCGCATTTTTTAGTTTTTTCACAAAAAAGTCCCAATATTCTTCTTTTATAGAAACAAATTTTCTTCGGGACTATACACAAATTCTGTATGATCCGGAAAGAGAAGTTATGCCCGTAATTTCAACAAATAGGTATCTATCAGTGCATAGTTACCCTTGGCGTAAAAATATTTGGTAATTTTAATCCATAGGTGCAAATTTGAAATACATGTCAACTTACCAAAGGGGTAAAGATACCTACTAGATATTTTACACAGTAGATATCTATTTCTTGAAATTACGGGCATTAATGTAAAAGTGTGTAAAATAAAACTTGGCTCATTTAAGCTGACACTGCACCCACCAGTCCTATCCAAATGGCACACACACTTTACTTTTGTCCGCTTTAGGAATTTTGGTATTTGGATATAGAAAATGAGATAACTGGTAACGGTGTTATTATAGATATCTATATATATCCAAAATTTTGTTCTGATATCTTTATTTGTCTAAATTTTACATTAATTCAAATTTTATATTTGTAATTTTAAATATCTCTATATTATGAATTTATTTTTACTTTTTCGTAAATGTTGTTATAACACAGAAAAAATTAATTTTAAAAAATTTTCAATTAAACGATTAATCAAAAATTTTAAAAGGCTTCAATTCATTTTGTATTTGATTCATAAAAATGTATAATCAAATACGTATTTAACAACAACAAAAATAGAAAATTATAAAAATTTTGTGTACGAAATCAATTATAAGTAGTAATTGAATATACAATTTTTGTTATAGGTTGAACTTCAAAAAATAAAATAATTGAAAACGAGGTTTTGGTAATTGAAATCGTTTTTCAGTTTTTTCTGTGAATAAAGTAACCATTATATTATAATAATCTATTACAGTTTAGTCCCATAGCATGTCCTAAGAGCTTAAATCGTGCAAATTTTTAGGAAAAAATATTAACAACTGTAGACAAGGTATTCATTTGATCTTTGAAGGGTTAATTGGCTTATAGATTTATTTTTAGAATTTTTTAAAAAAGGTTTGTGATTTAATTAATTTGAAATATACACTGAAAAAATTCAAATTAAAGAGTTATACAAAGTTATATAATCCAGTATGAGGTACATATTAAATAATGGAAGATAATAAAGTGAAATAAGATACATATTAATATACATATATCAAATATTACACAAATTTAGAACTCCTTGACTTAAACTACTTCTTTTCTTTGTTGGTAAGTTTCGAGCTCCAGAAATATATGGATTTGAACTTAAATAAAGCCTATTTAAAAGGTCTGTATCTGTAGCAATATGCGATATTTTTCTTGTATGTTGCAATTTAAATTGTTTTTCGCTTCAGCTGCTTCCTCCGATAATTCACCTATGGGCACTAATGCATGCTTGATCACCTCAACTCCATGGATTAGAATTTTGTGTACTAATGGAGGGAGGTAGTACCAGGGATACACCTCAACAAGTTTTCTGGCTGTCTCTACAGCATATTCCTTAAACTTTTCGGCATCAATTTCAATTTTAATTTTAGATATTTTACGCCTCTTTGTTCTTTCTGAAGACTTGAAAAATTCCTAAGTAGGGCGATCACGCTTTTAACTGCTTCTAACTGAATAGTTTCGAGACATTCAAACCATTTTTTATGCTCTTTTAGAATAATTAATTTACTTATTTTTAGTTCAAAGTTTACCATTTTTTATTATTTTTCGTAGGATGACTAGGCAAATCAAATCCACATCCGAAAATATGCAAAAACCCGCGACCACAATATTGTTTAATTTAAAGAGGGATTAAAAATCTACAATTTGATAATAATAAGTTGTGGGCAGGTGAGGGCCAAATAACTAAAAGTCTATGTGAAAAATTAGTTTTTAAGAAACTTGTGTTTTAAAAAGGTCAAAAAAAGTATTCTTCAGGGATTTTTTAATGAGCTTAAATTTTTGCAGTTTTTGCCATTTAATCTTGTAGAAAATAAGTTAAAATTTAATGTTTGCAGGATGTTTGGAGACTTTTGCCACAATAACACAACTTAAGGTTTCTTATATGACTTTGCAACCACAATATATGCAATATGAACATACCTCCACTTTCAACAGGCACAAATATAAAATCTCGCAAAAAAATCAACAAAATTTGTTAGAGTCTTAAAAAATGTGGAGTGTTATCAATAAACTTAGTGCAATAAAGCTTAGAAAAAAAAACTAAAATTTTTTTTTTGATTTTTGGCCTATGAGGGAAACCAGTGTGCACGTCCCCTATTGCTAGTCTGCTAATTTATTAATAAATGTTCACATGAACGATTTTAGCTTTGATGGTCTCAGATATATAATTTATTTTATTTATAAAGAAGGTTCCAAAACCCCCTGAGGAAAGTCCGCCCATTTTTTTCCCAAATGTTCACATGGATGTGAAAGTTTAAGATTCTAGGTCTAATAGTTTCCCAGAATTTTAATATTTAGTTCATATTGGAGGTGTAACGCCCCTTATTGCTTGTCCGCCCACTTTTTGTCCTTAATATTTGTGTTTATACAAAAGTAGCTACGAAACAAATTTGAGAATTTCTCAGATATACTTATTTAAGATTTTCTTTATTTTTAATTTTTAGATAGATAGATAGATAGATAGATAGATAGATAGATAGATAGATAGATAGATAGATAGATAGATAGATAGATAGATAGATAGATAGATAGATAGATAGATAGATAGATAGATAGATAGATAGATAGATAGATAGATAGATAGATATAAAGTTAGACTTCCCAAAGACAATTTTCCTTTTCAGGGACAGGACTGATTAGCGAAATCATAAAAAACTTAAAAAATATCAAAAGGAGTATAAGTTTGGGAACTTTTTTTTGATTTACGCTTGTATTTACAAAAAATCTTATTTTGCTTTTAATGCACACAATAGTTAAAGCACACTTTAGCTTTAAGAACTATTAATAAAATTGTGATATTCATTAACAAATAACAAACCTATGTATATTAACTATTGTGCTGTTTTATGTTTAACTTGGCAGCACTGTACAATTTGGCTGTCATTTTATGTGTTAGTGTTGCGTACAATTATAATAATTCATTGATTCGGTTTTCTTAACTTCATATTTTTGTTTATAATAGATTTTTGACTACAAAAACGAACTTTTAAGAAAAATAAATATATACAGTTAATCTCAAAAATAAGTATACAGAAATACTGACAATTGGTTTTATTTAAAGAAGGATATTATTTTTTCAAAAACCAAAAAAGTAACACATTTATTTATTAAAAACAATTATGATAATTATTATTCACTACTTTTTTCCGGATTATTTTGGTTATTTGAGTTCTCATTTAAGGTGGAGTTAAATAGGTGAAAAATTTACGTCACAAAAGTAAGTATACAGATAATTTCAGTATGTATTTGGCTTAATGATATTAACAAAATTTACGAAAATTTTGCCTGTTTGAATGTAATTACTTTATAATAAAATATTTTGTTCACTATAACTTGGAAAAAAATCACTTTTTGTTCCGAAAAAATTGAAATTTTTGGCAATTGATCTGAATATTATTTATAGGAGCATTTTTTCCTATTTAAGAACATCTGACTATTTAAACCCCTCGTTTGTTCATTATGATGCATTGGAAAACGATATTTTAATTTTTGAAGTAATTATTTCTTTACAATAATTGCAATCCATTGCGGAACATTGCCGTTTTTAACATAGTGTAGCGTTCATATTCGATATTTAATGACGATTTCCTATAATTTATATCTTAAAATGCGAAATTAATAATATTTTTACTAGTATCCATTAATTAAAATAAGTTTTTTGGTTCCAATCATCCACACTCACACTCCTAAATACTACCAATAATCGTCAAATAGTGACCATGTCAATAACTTACACTAGTCCAAAATAGTAAGATTTTTATATTAAATCAGGCTCAATTAGTGGTATGAATACAAATTGAATAATTTTGAACACGAATATATCTTAATTTGTTGCTAGAACAAATAAAATGTCCGATCCATAAAACATGGTTATTGTCTCGAGTGTGTCAATATATGATTGGTAGCATTATTGTATGCTTTGGAAATCGGAGGATTTGGAAAACCTGTTTATTTTAAAGGAAATATATAGAATTATCCAAATTTTCAAGTTTATGTTATAAGTCTTAAGAAATCGGAGTTAAATTTCAGTTAATAAGAACGTACGAACGTACGAACTAAAAGTAGATTTTTTCCATGTTATTGTTTAAAAAATATTTTATTATAAAGTAATTATATTAATACAATTAAAATTTTCATAAGTTTTGTTAATATCATTAAACCAAATATATACTGAAATGATCTGTATACTTACTTTTGTGACGTAAATTTTGCACCTTCTTAACTTCACCTTAAATGAGAACTCAAAGAACCAAAATAATCCGGAAAAAATAGTGAATAATAATTATCATAATTGTTTTTAATAAATAAATGTGCTACTTTTTTGTTTTTTGAAAAAATAATATATATTTTTAAATAAAACCAATTGTCAGTATTTCTGTATACTTATTTTTGAGATTAACTGTATATATATATGGCTATAATAAATATTTATTTAGTTCAGATATATAAATATAACATATAATATCTAATTATTATTAAAAGTATCCGAATATTTTGCGACAAAATATACATCACTATTGCACATTTTCTTATTTTTTTACTTACCCTACAAACATTTTCTATTGCGGAAGTTACCCGTGTGAAACTTCCAAACGTGCTAAAAGCTCGCCAGCGATGTTGCGGAAGTATAAGAATTCTTGTCACCAGTCGGGAAGAACTGATGCCGAGCTGGGGAACATCTAAGAGTAACGTGGAAGATACTTCTGGAAGACCCGCAGAAGAAACTTCTAGATGACTCTTGGAAGTAAGGTATTGCCAAAGACTCTTCTAGATGTAACTAGGAAGTCACTTCTTGAAGTGACTACTTAGTATCATCTAGAAGTGTTACTATCTTATCTTCTAGAAGATGAGTTTTCTCTTCTTCTAGAAGACAAGTTTTCTATTCTTCTAGAAGAAGAGTATTCTCTTCTTCTAGAAGATGAGTTTTCTCTTCTTCTATTTGTATACTCACCAAGATAAAATCTATAATAATAAATCTAAATAAAATGAAATTTTATAGTTTTTATTAAAATAATTGAAATTAAAATAGTAGAAAAAATAATTTATTTAACAACTAATCTAAAAAGTAATATATGTACATACATTAGACCGACTCCCAAAAAATGGTGCATGAGTTACCCCCTCAAAATATTCGCTGTTATGTAATATGATGTTACCCAAAATTTTTTCGGTTAAGTGTTGTCCATTCGTGAGCTGGTTTTAAAGAAAATATCGTATGGGAACACGATTCTTGATGTTAAATTCAATATTTTTTTGTTATGTTTTATAATGGTTCCCAAAATATTTCTAGTCTATCGATGGCCGTTCGTGAGCTGAACCGGTTGCAAAAAAGTCCCTTTTTAGTTATTTTTTTAAATTATACAGCATTTCTTAAACATTTCTCAAAAAACAACAAAGGTTTTTTGAAGTCAAGTCTAGTGGTGCGCAAAATTCGCAAAATTATATGATAACAATATTAAATATTTTGGAATATGACAATTATAAGCAGACGGTTATTTATGTTTATACATCATTGGACGCGGCTTTTAAATACCTTTTAAACAATACCCTGTATTGGATATTTTGTTTCAAAAGAAACAAAAATTAAAAAAAAAAAATAATTCCAAAATATCTTTTTTTAATTTGGTCCAGCTCACGAATGGTCATCGCTAGACTTAAAATATTTTGGGAATCATCATAAAACAAAGCAAGGTAAATTTAAGAGGGGTAACAAAAACACGTTTTTGCTTTCCATACAGAGTGAGTCGGTCTAATGTACATACATATGTATCAAAAATTTATAATTATTACCTTATAATAAGATAATTTTCAGGAAATCTGTATTGATATTCCAACTGTTGTCTGGTATACTTCCAAAAATTGTAAAATGTTGGACTCTAAAATATTTTTGTAGTTCTTCATAAATTTTATGATCAATCCATCAAATTGTAAGAGTTATATTTTGGAACACATTAATCCTTCAACGAAATAAACAAAAATAATGTTATAATTAATATTGAATATACATACTTTTGTATTTATTGAAATTACCCGTTATACTTTAGGAAGCAATAAAAATAGGATTCTCTTATGATCAATAAATTTCCCACCAAAGTTTAAACGGTCAGATCTATTTTTACATTTTCTGCAAATAATCGACATTTTTAGTGGAACCGCGTGATGAAATAAGACATATATAACTTACCAGATCCCTTTTTTATATTTTAATTCGGTTAGAAGTATTTTAATAGGGGGTTACTGCTTTCTAAAAAAAAATAATTAAAAATTTATTTATTTATTTATTGTTTTGAATCAATAAAAACATTACCTTTCATTAACATTTTTTAAATAACTTGGAATTAAACCGTCTATAAAGATCTGAAATTACTAAGTCATGGATTATTTTTAAAATTATTTACAGTCACTAACGATAGAAACACCTTAACGACCCTAAACGGGATATTGCTTTTGATACTAATACTGCAATACTCTAATTAAAGAGTTACACTTTCAAAAACTTAAGAATATTAATATCATATAAAGGTCATAGAAAGACCTGGTGTTAATAACTAAAAAAAGTACTTGTAATTAGAATAATTAAATCCAAAGCTATATGAAAATTAATAAAATTGAAAATTAATAAAAAAGGTGGTTTTTAAAATATTTGATGTTAATATTAATTATGTTATATGGGCAAATTCGTGTCAAGTGACCTGACCCATGTCAAAAAATAATTTATGTATAAAACAGTAGTATTAATTTTAATATAATGATTCCAGCTAGCGTTTAAATACTTTAAGTAAAATTTTAATGTATTTTTATACCCTACACCACTTTAGTGGGGAGGGTATATTGGATTTGTGCTGATGTTTGTAACATATAAAAATATTCGTCCTAGACCCACCTTAAAGTATACCAATCGGCTTAGAATCGTTTTCTGAGTCGATTGTGCGCAAGCTACAGGTCGCAATTTTCAAGATAATTGGATGAAATTTGGCACGCACGTTTTATTTGACCCAAGGACGAAGCCTATTGAAAATCGCTCCATTATTTCACCTAGCCCCCATAGAACAGAACCGCCCGAAAAGGGCTTCTGAGCTCATAATTATGTTAAATATACAGATATATCGATAAAATACGGCACAACTAAGTTTTATAGAAGTCTTGATAACCCTGCCAAATTTCATAAAGATCGGCCCCATTTGACCCTAGCTCCCATACAAAGTCCCCTTCAGAAAATTACTTGAATGTCCCAAATTAACTTATAAACACAAATATCGCGATGAAATTCAGCACAATAAAATATTATGTAAATATAAATATATTCACAAAATTTTATCGGGCTTGGTCCATATTTGCCCCTAGCCCCCATATAAAGCCTCTTTCAGAAAATTAGTTTTTCATCCATAAATTGCTTAAATGTATCGGAACAAGGGAATATAGAAGATAAATGCGATATTATGAAAAATAAATCACATTTAATATTCATAACTGGTGTAGGGTATCATATGGTCGGCCACGCCCGACTATACTTTCTTACTTGTTTTGTTATGATAATGAAATACAAATAAAATTTTAGCTCAAAGTGACAGGATCTAAATAGTTTAAAAAATATTGAAAGTTAAGATTTAACTCAAATAAATCTAAATAGGTTAAAAATGCAATGTTCATCAAATGAAAGCCGAAACGTACAACTTGAAAAAGTCTTTAAATGCTTATAACTCCTAAACCAATTAAGAGAGAGACGAAATTTAATATACAAACATTTTTAATTAAACATATAAGACGTCGTTTATAAATAATGGAAATGGATGCCGTTTAGAGTTGTTAACTTATTCCTAAAATAGTATTTTAATGTAAAATATGACAACTTACTTTTTAATTTTATTTACATAATCCTTGAAGATAATTACTTTTTGGTACATATTTAATAAACTTCACCAATTAACAAAACCTTCTTAAATGTTTATAAACAGTTGACTTTTAACACAACACTGTCATATTGTATTTTATTGCTTAATATTCACAATATATTAATTACACTATTTTTCTATAAATATTAAATTCAATAACTAATTTAAGTTTTACAATTAGTAATTAAAACTGAACATGACTGGACAAAACACAAAACATCACTGAACTTAGCAAAATTTCTGCATTATTTATTTTAAATTTTTTTGCGTTCACGCTAAAAAACGGAGTATTTATATTTTTTTTTTTTTGTTTTTGTACTCTTCTTACTATCATCCGGAAGTATCCTAAAACCATACTTCCAGACGGCGAAAACTATAAATCAATGTATTTTGTTTTTGTAAAATGTGTGCTCTCGTCTGACAATCGTCCAGAAGTGACTACAATCCACACTTCCAGATGAATAAAATACAACTTTAATGTGAACACTCTTCAAACTGTCTTCCAAAAGTGACATAAATATACAAATCAAGAAGATACAAATTAGGAAACAATGTATTTTGTTATTGTAAAATGTGTGTTCTCACCCAACTCTCATTCAGAAGTCTCTAAAAGGTATACTTCCAGATGAAAAAAATTCAACAGTCATGGTCTTTTGTTTAAGCTAAATGGATGCACTCTTCTAACTATCATCCGGAAGTAACATAAAAGTATATTTCTAGAAGACGAAAATTCGAAATCAATGTATTTTGTTTTTGTAAAATGTGCGTTCTCGTCTGACAATCGTCCAGAAGTGATTCTGACGTGGCGTCTGGGGTGATGCGCAATAGTTTTGTCTTCTAAATGTTTGAAGGGTATTTTCCTTGTAATTTTTGATACATTTTTGCAAATATTGCATTTTGGTCATACAGGGTTTTATTCAAATGAGTGTAACTTTTTACCTATTGGTCCTATAATGGGATGCGAGTGGATATCTATCAAAAGAATTATTTTTTAACTCAAGAATAAATTTTTTTCAATATTTGGCAATTAATTTTCACCTATTTATGAAAAACAAATAATATTTTAACTCAAAAACTTCGCTTTTGGAGTTAGCTTTTTGAATTGGATGAAATTTGGCACGCACGTTTTATTTGACCCAAGGACGAAGCCTATTGAAAATCGCTCCATTATTTCACCTAGCCCCCATAGAACAGAACCGCCCGAAAAGGGCTTCTGAGCTCATAATTATGTTAAATATACAGATATATCGATAAAATACGGCACAACTAAGTTTTATAGAAGTCTTGATAACCCTGCCAAATTTCATAAAGATCGGCCCCATTTGACCCTAGCTCCCATACAAAGTCCCCTTCAGAAAATTACTTGAATGTCCCAAATTAACTTATAAACACAAATATCGCGATGAAATTCAGCACAATAAAATATTATGTAAATATAAATATATTCACAAAATTTTATCGGGCTTGGTCCATATTTGCCCCTAGCCCCCATATAAAGCCTCTTTCAGAAAATTAGTTTTTCATCCATAAATTGCTTAAATGTATCGGAACAAGGGAATATAGAAGATAAATGCGATATTATGAAAAATAAATCACATTTAATATTCATAACTGGTGTAGGGTATCATATGGTCGGCCACGCCCGACTATACTTTCTTACTTGTTTTGTTATGATAATGAAATACAAATAAAATTTTAGCTCAAAGTGACAGGATCTAAATAGTTTAAAAAATATTGAAAGTTAAGATTTAACTCAAATAAATCTAAATAGGTTAAAAATGCAATGTTCATCAAATGAAAGCCGAAACGTACAACTTGAAAAAGTCTTTAAATGCTTATAACTCCTAAACCAATTAAGAGAGAGACGAAATTTAATATACAAACATTTTTAATTAAACATATAAGACGTCGTTTATAAATAATGGAAATGGATGCCGTTTAGAGTTGTTAACTTATTCCTAAAATAGTATTTTAATGTAAAATATGACAACTTACTTTTTAATTTTATTTACATAATCCTTGAAGATAATTACTTTTTGGTACATATTTAATAAACTTCACCAATTAACAAAACCTTCTTAAATGTTTATAAACAGTTGACTTTTAACACAACACTGTCATATTGTATTTTATTGCTTAATATTCACAATATATTAATTACACTATTTTTCTATAAATATTAAATTCAATAACTAATTTAAGTTTTACAATTAGTAATTAAAACTGAACATGACTGGACAAAACACAAAACATCACTGAACTTAGCAAAATTTCTGCATTATTTATTTTAAATTTTTTTGCGTTCACGCTAAAAAACGGAGTATTTATATTTTTTTTTTTTTGTTTTTGTACTCTTCTTACTATCATCCGGAAGTATCCTAAAACCATACTTCCAGACGGCGAAAACTATAAATCAATGTATTTTGTTTTTGTAAAATGTGTGCTCTCGTCTGACAATCGTCCAGAAGTGACTACAATCCACACTTCCAGATGAATAAAATACAACTTTAATGTGAACACTCTTCAAACTGTCTTCCAAAAGTGACATAAATATACAAATCAAGAAGATACAAATTAGGAAACAATGTATTTTGTTATTGTAAAATGTGTGTTCTCACCCAACTCTCATTCAGAAGTCTCTAAAAGGTATACTTCCAGATGAAAAAAATTCAACAGTCATGGTCTTTTGTTTAAGCTAAATGGATGCACTCTTCTAACTATCATCCGGAAGTAACATAAAAGTATATTTCTAGAAGACGAAAATTCGAAATCAATGTATTTTGTTTTTGTAAAATGTGCGTTCTCGTCTGACAATCGTCCAGAAGTGATTCTGACGTGGCGTCTGGGGTGATGCGCAATAGTTTTGTCTTCTAAATGTTTGAAGGGTATTTTCCTTGTAATTTTTGATACATTTTTGCAAATATTGCATTTTGGTCATACAGGGTTTTATTCAAATGAGTGTAACTTTTTACCTATTGGTCCTATAATGGGATGCGAGTGGATATCTATCAAAAGAATTATTTTTTAACTCAAGAATAAATTTTTTTCAATATTTGGCAATTAATTTTCACCTATTTATGAAAAACAAATAATATTTTAACTCAAAAACTTCGCTTTTGGAGTTAGCTTTTTGAACTCCTTTGGACAATTTTTGCTACGACCAATAGGTGAAAAGTTACACTCATTTGAATAAAACCCTGTATGACCAAAATGTCCAACTTTGACCCTCTCTAAGTCCGGCAGTTCTTGACCGATACACTGTGGGAGAAATATACAATTTAGTGGCGCGAAAATAAAAAAATAAACTTTCAGATTTTTAGAAAATTATAATGCAGTTTAAATCTCAGGTTATCAATGGTCTCAAATATACATAGCATAATTAAATAACATCTCCCATAACGGGTTAACACTAAGTTGAATGTGAACATTTTTGTATATTTAAAATTTCAGTATTTCGGAGTAGCTTTGATATCATTGAATATAAATTTGCTATTCTTAGCAATACAGTCTTGCAAAATATTTGGTAATAATTTTTTTTTTCATATAGTTCAACTTTAAAAAGCTATTAGTTATCGGTGCAGTGAAATGCAGTTTAGATATGCATTTGTTCTTTTAGTATATACTATATAGTATAACTGGTGAAAAATTTAGCTGCGAAAAAGTGCGAACTGATTTCCTATTAATTTTTTTAGAAAACATGTGGACTATGGAATATGAATAATTTCTGGATTTCAGTCAAATAAATTAAGGTTTTAAAAAATATTGGATCCTTTAGATACATGTAATACATCATCGTTAAGCGTTATTTAGTTATGAAGTAGAATAAATTCAAAAAAAATGGACAATACATCACAGTGTGACAAAAAATGTAAATTTGTCGGAAGTAAATTAAATGTTAAAAAAATCATAAAATCATCATAATCCTGCACTGGATATTATATTAGTCCAATCTTGGAATATGTATTTTATTTAATTGAAACTGTCAGAAATTATATGTAGTGTCGTAATTTTTAATTTTATAGAAATATGGAGTATATATTTCATATTATACTCAGGATTATAACAGCTTTTGGACTTTTACCCTACGGTAAAGACAGTATTATGTCATTTAATATCTTCCCATTTCTATTCTATTAAAGAAATATTTTATTAAAAAAATGTTAAAAAAATATTACTTAAAAAGCTTACGAAAAGAATTACTAGTTTTATATGTAAAATGTATGCAGTTTTTTTAATAACAGAAACTCCAGCAATTATTTATATTACTAATTTGTTATAAATCATAACCATAATTGTTTAATGAAAAATATCTATTCTAATGATCGAATATGAAATATTTGATTATGATTATAATATTTATTTTAATCTTATTTTACTGCTCATTACAAAAAAAAAAAAAAAATACAAATATTTAAAAATATTTTCGGTCTATCCTGACTGTAGGGTGCATGTCCAAAATGTCATTAATATATCTAACATATTTCGAATTATAATCTAGTTTTCAAAAAAGTTATCAATACTAAAGGAATACATAATTATAAACATGTTAACACTATTTATAATATATTTACAAATGAGGTTGTCTAATACAACACTTTATAGCACACCCTGTTTGAGAACAGGATATCCCAAAGTACACTAATTCAATAGCACACATCTTTGTCTACAATATCACTATACATCTCTAATGGATCAGGTCATAAATAAAGAAGATATTAATTAAATTCCGCTAAATTGGGGTTTTCTCCCATTATGCGAAAATATGTGTCTGACCTATCCAATAGTACTAATCTTAGTGCAAATTTCGTCAAATGCCTTGTTTTCAATTGATGATCGGTGTCGTTTCGTTCTTAATTTTCGTTGCCGATTTCTGAAACAACCTTTTTTTCGGTGCAAATTTATGGAATTTCGTTTTTGGTGCCAATTACGGTGTATGCGGAAACGTTTCTGTTTTGATTTTTTTTCTAACAAGTTTAAAAAATGTTTATAAACTTTTTTATACAAAAATTTTTTTTTATGGAAAAAACAAAAAAATCGAAGGACATGTTATTAGAAAACTTAACATAAATCATCTAGTTTTTTATTATTATATTGTATAAATTATATTTTGGTTAATTTAATGTTTTCAGTATACAAATTATTTGAGTCACACAACTAAAAATTGGAAGACGTATATTTTAATGTGTGTTTTTTTTTTTTTTTTTGACTCGAATAATACTGAACTAAGGCACTGTAGTATTTCATTTTTCTTCTCTTTTGTATCACATTGTTATGTTTATTAAA
The DNA here is from genome assembly GCF_015586225.1 of Lucilia sericata. Taxonomy (NCBI): domain Eukaryota; kingdom Metazoa; phylum Arthropoda; class Insecta; order Diptera; family Calliphoridae; genus Lucilia; species Lucilia sericata. The sequence continues at coordinate 160,487 of NW_023994446.1, read as the reverse complement.
AAGGTAAAATTTTTAATTAATTAACGATTATTTTCTATTTCTTGGATATACATATAACAGATTGCGATTAAAAATAATTTAAATTAATAAAAATTATCAGAAATAATCAAAAAATTATTTGATTATTTATACCCTACACCACTTTAGTGGATGAAATTTGGCATATACGCCTTTTTCACGCTCAAGACCGAAGTCTATTGAAAATGGTTAAAATCAGAAGGTAATATTCACTATAATTATGAGAAATAAATCACATTTAATATTCATAAGTGGTTTAGGGTATCATATCGTCGGCCACGCCCGACTATACTTTCTTACTAGTTTTATGAATTAATTTTGATTATTTTTGATTATTTTTCATATATGGATTTAGCATAATTTCCAAACGAATATATTTAGTTTTCTCCCTTTACTTCGTCAACTTAACTTTTATGAGCAAAAAAATGGAATTTTTAATTTTGAAAAATTATAAGTTTGGTAATTCTCAACCGATTTTCAAATCTGATATTTTGTTTTAACGATACAAATGTTGCATTTTAATCCAAAAAACAAATTTAAAATGTATAGTCAAATATCTGAGCTACGGCCATTTAAGTAAAAAAAAAACTCACACATTTTCAAAATGTTTCGTATTTATCATGCCATGCAGTAATAACTTCAGATTTTATTACCTTTAAAAAGAAGTACATTAAGTTGGGTTTCCAATGCTAGTCAATTTATAAAAAGCGCTGAAAAAAGGAATGAGTTGTACAAAGTTTTGTAAAAATATTGCATGTTTTTTTTTCATACAAAAATGTTCATGTTTTTGTTTTGTAAAAAGTTAAAAAATTTTAAATGTTTTTTTTTAGGGTTGCCATTCGAATAAAAATTATTAAATTAATCGATGTTTATGTTAAAAATATAGTGTTTCTAGATTTAAAAGTTTGCATTTGCATATGTTTTTTAATGTTTGCAATAAGTGAAACAGGTAAACACAGGTTGCCATTCGAATAAAAATTATTCAATTAATCAATGAAAAAATTTTTTTTTCTTCGAACGAATGTAGAAATTTTATAAGGATCGGTCCATAATTGAAATTTTATAAGGATCGGTCCATAATTGACCCGATCCCCTATATTAGATCCCCTTCAGAAAATGACTATAAAGCTCATAACTGTCTAAAAGAAGCATCTATAGCGATGAAAGTCGACATGAACATATTTTATGGGAACCTAAATCGCTTTGTAAAATTTTATAAAGGATCGGTCCATAATTAACCCTATCCGCCATATAAGGTCCCCTTCAGAAAATGACTTTAATGCTCATAACTTTCTAAATAGGAACCTTAATATCATTGTAAAATTTTATAAGAATCGGTCCATAATTGACCCTATCCCCCATATAAGATCCCCTTCAGAAAATGACTTTAACGCTCATAAATGCCTTAAAGAAGCATCTATAGCAATGAAATTCGACATGAACATATTTTATAGGAACCTTAATATTTTTGTTTAATTTTGTAAGGATCGATCCATAATTGACCCTAAAATTTCTCTACCAAATTTTAGGAGGATCAATGCATAATTGATCATATCGATATACATATGTATGACGGTTAAATTTTACATAGATGTAATAAATGAGAAAATTATTTTGATAATAACAAAATCATCGATTCTTAAATATCATATTTGATTTATAAGGATGCATTCCTTTCCTGCAATGATTTGATGGTGGGTATACAAGATTCGGCACAGCCGAATATAACACTCTTACTTGTTTTATATTATTAATTTTTTATGTACAAAAACACAAAACTTACAAAACTGGTACTCCCATAAATATAAATTAATATATCCACACTTTCATATCGATATAAAAGTAATTTATATATATTTTTTTAATTATTAATTTTATGTACCATATTTTATGTATTTTATATTTCTTTTAAATTTTATAATGTTGTCTACGAATATATTTTTAGATATTATTTATTTTTCACAATTGTTTTAACACATCGTTTTATTTAATTCGATCTAGTACCGCTAAACCACAGAACTGATAAAAAAATGGCGATACCAAAATATTTTTAACATAACGAGACATAGTTTTTTGAATTAAATTTTTTGATGCCATTTCATTTATTGGAGTGTTTTTTATATCTCAGCAAAAATGAAATGAAGTTCTTCTTAAAGAATTATATTTATCACCACTTCAATTGTAGTTGTGTGGAAATATATGCTTGTTCCCCAATATTCAATTCTGTATTTTTGCAAAAGTTGCAAATAAGGACCGACCATTATCGTCTGTTGTACTTTGGGTTATAAAACATTGTTTGAGAAAGAATAGGAAAATCGTACCACTTTAATTGGTTGCACTCTATGCCTCTGAATTATTTAAAAAGAAAAGTATGTTATTGCAACTATTTTACAACTAAATTAATATTTTTTGATTATTACAGTGAAAAAAATGAATACATATGCAATTATCGTTCTAACAATATTTAAAACACAGAAATCGTTTGAAAATTGCAAAGGTAAAAAAATAAATATTACAAAAATTACTTATATTTTTGTCTATAAACTTCTTCAGTCCCATATAGTTCAGGAAAATAAGGGTTTTGCTTCGGAATTTTAGACAGCTAAATAAAAATTGGCATATAGCTTCTCCATGCCATTTTTAATAAGGTATTAAAAGTCATCATAAATATCGTGTTCGATAAGCGAGATATTGGCTATCAAAGGTCACAAAAATCTGTTTTTAAGAATATCTCACTTATTATACGTCGTACGCGTTTTGGTGCTCATATAATTTCATTAAGAATTAAATTCCCTACATTTTAGTTCAAGACTATTTTCGCATAAAATTAGTTGTTTTCGAGCAATGGTGCATTATTTTTTCATTGTAATGATATTTTTAAATCTTAATATTTTTAACTCCGATACAGATTATGTCGCAATTTTTCTTTGTAATGTTAGCCAAAAATATATAATTAATCTCTATTATATCCCTTGTCACAGCATCACTCTCTGGCCCATAGTGCAATGTCCGTCAATCCGAAATTTCCGATGGGGTCACAGGTCATAATTATGAATATAATTAAAAAAAAAATAGTGGACATTAGAGTGGGCCGAAAAAAAATTTAGTCAGTCACCCCCTACGATTAAAGATATGTTAATAACATTTTCAAAAATATAAAAAATATTTTTTTGCCACGCCTAGAAATACCGCCCTTTTTGTTTTTTATATATAACGTCGCCATTTTAAGTCCGATCGTAACATATAATATATCAATATTTATGGCTTGACTGTAGCTATATCTCGGATCCTTCCCCAAAATCTAAAATTGTGGCTATACTGGAATAAAGTATATTTAATTATATGAGCTATTATCTTTTAAAATGCCCACTTTTATGCATAAACAGCTATTTTACAGGTATTTAAAAATACCTGTATAGTTCTATCTACAAACAATTCATTTGCTAGAGATATGGTCGAAAACTATTTTTCAAATTAATTTACAATACACAAATTTCATTCTGCCCTTATCTTAACACAAGAAAGATAATTTTATTCAGCATTTTATTTTATTAATTAATAACAAAATCACGTAGGTACATAAAAACTAAACATTTTATTTTATAAAAATCTATGCAAAATTAAAGATTTTGCTTTATAAAAATATTTCATGTTTTTACCATACAATTACTTGCATGTTTCTTGGTTTTTTTAACAATTTTCAAAAATGTTTATACAAATTTTTATAAAATGTAATAAATTTATTTCATGATAGATTAACTTTTCTTAAATAGTTATATATTTTTAAAGAAGTTCTTGAACTAATAAAACTAATAAAAACTAATAAAATAATATTTGTCGGGAATGGCCGACCATATGATACCAGTTATGAGTATATCTAAAGTGTGATTTCTTTTATAATAAAGCATTTATATTGAAATTTGTCCATTACTTTTTAAGCAATTTATTGGTGAAAACTGATTTTCTCAAAGAGCCTATATATGGCAGCTAGGATCAAAATTTGGTGGAGGGATTTATGTTCATATATGAGTTAGATATGCAGAATTTCATCATAATGGTAATGTTTAAGAGGGAAATAACGACAAGCCACAATTAAGAGCTCCGATTTAATCCATTTTCAAACAACTTTTTGGTAAAATGAAATATTTGAACCTATTTTCATCAAATTATCTGGAAAATTGCGACATGTAATTTGATTACAAGGTTTACATGGACGGACAGTAGGACGGACATAGCTAAACCACTATATTGCTGTAGGATATACATACATACATAGTTAACTTTCTGCTATTTTGAAAGGAAGTAGGATCTGATCTGTAAGTAGGATTTGGTTTGTAACTGAAAAAATAAAAAGGATTTCTGTTTTATGTAGTTCATTTAAAAAAAATTTCTACTGTTTTTCCTGGCAAATTAATTGTTTGTTGTGGGAACGGTTGATAAATACTTGAACATTTTTAAATATCTATAAAATAGGTGTTTATGCATAAAAGTGAGCATTTTAAAAGCTAATAGTTCATATAATTCAATGTACTTTATTCCAGTATAGCCACAATTTTAGATTTTGGGAAAGGATCCGAGATCCGAGATATCAGAAGTCGTGCATAGAATATCACGTCGAATTAAAAAATTTTCTAAGAGTGAAATATAGCTACAGTCAAGCCATAAATATTGATATATGACATGTTACGATCGGACTTAAAATGGCGGCGTAATATATAAAAAACAAAAAGGGCAGTATTTCTAGGCGTAGCAAAAAAATATTTTTTATATTTTTGGAAATGTTATTAACATATCTTTAATCCTAGGGGGTGACTGACACAACTTTTTTTTGTCCATAGAGACCGACCCACTCTAGTGGACATAATCTACATGTTCACGAAAATATTTCGACTAAATTTCATTGAAATCAGACTACGACTTCAACTAGCTCTATAAACAACCGATTTTAATTTCTTTCCAATATTAATGTATATCACAGTGTTTTTACTCTTTTGACAATTCAAAAATGGTTACAAAAAATTTAAAGATAATGTCTGGTTTAAAAAAAAAATTGATGGGAATAAGCTCTAAATATGTAGATTGCGATCATAATTTTTTTTCGAATTGTAATAATAAATATGACCTGTGATGCTATCTTAAATTATGGATAGACAGACATTGCACTATGGGTTATAAATAACTGGACCAGACATGCCGCCAAAAGCGGGATTATCTCTTTTTAAAGGTTGATTCCGCCTTAGATTTCAATCCCGCTTTTTGTTACATAACAGTAAATATGAGCATTCACTTTTAATAACAATTAAGAAATTATAGTCGGACGAGGCCGACTATATAATACCCTACACCTGTTACAAAAATAAGATGTGATTTAGTTTTCATAATAAAACATTTAAATTGAATTGTACCTTGCCTCAGATATACTTAAGCCATTTATTGTTGAATAAAATTGTGGACATTTAAGTCAAATTTTGAAGGGGGCTTTGTATAGGGGACTTTGTATATGAGACCCTATAATTATAAAATTCATGAGGGTCATCAAGGCTAGTATAGAACTTGGTTTTGCAGTTTTTTGTCGAGATGCGAGTAATTATGAACTTAAGAGTCCATAATTATGAACTTAAGAGTCCTATTCGGCGAGTTTAGTTGTTTGGGGCTAGGTGAAATGATGGACCTATGTTAACCATTTTCAATAGAAGATAGATCATGTGCCAAATTTAATTGAATTATCTTCAAAATTGCGACCTGTAGTTTGATTACAGGTTTACATGGACGGACAGACAGACAGACGGATAGGCGGACGGACATAGCTAAATCGACCCAGAAAATGATTCTAAGCCGATTGGTATACTTTAAGGTGAGTATAGGACCAATATTATTGTGCGTTACAAACATCAGCACAAACCCAATATACCCTCCCCACTAAAGTGGTGTAGGGTATAATAATCATATTATTTTAAGTGACAAGTGAAAACTAAATTTTTGGACCTGTGACTTTTAATTTATTAAGTTGTGCTTTTTGCCTAGTGAGTTACAAGAAAAGTATCAATTCAATTTTATGACCAGTGTGAATTTAATGTATCCTCACTTAAAGTGACTGTTTATTTGAACATAACACAGGCCAACAAAAAATTTAAAAAAACCGAAAGGTAGGATTGCCACTCTAAATTCAAATTTGAATTTTTTTATAACATAGGTTTTTGTGTTATGTTTGCCTTCTACTTCTTTCGAAGTTCTTTTTTTGCTGGGTAGTTTAAAAAAATTTTTTTTGTTTGCTCATGGTATGAAACATATGAATATTTTTAAAAAGGGCTATGTCCGGTGGTTCATTACCAATTTTTATTTTTTTCCTATACGTCAAAATTTTTAGATAAAGATGTTTAAATTCAGTATTATCCTTCAGTAGTGCTTGTAAATTATTTGAAAATTAGTATTGATTTGAGTGTTGTGAGAAACATAAATACAAATTTTTATGTAAAAAATAACTAAAACTCTGAATATTAAATTATTTCCTTCATAAAAGAGATGGGAAATCACCCAGATGCTCATATTAATATCGATATATGTATTCGTTCGTCGTAGTCGAATACAACACTTTTACTTGTTTTGATGTTAAGTTTTATTAAATCCCGATTTAATGAATAACAATTATCAAAATTCCGCTTTTTCAAAATATTTTCTTCAAAATCCCGCTTTTTAATCACTCTAATCTCGCTTTTATTCAAAAACCATCTGGTCACGTTAGTTACAGATCGATTTTGAGATAAAGCGTATAATAGTGTGTAAGTTATAAGGTTAAAGGACTTACAATTTCGAACGAATATTTAAAATATTTATATGTATTGTATGAAGCTAATATTGGTATCATGAAAGCTGGGAATCTATACATTCTATCTATATTATTTATTTGACTCACTTAGAAAAAAAATCGAAAAAGAAATTAAATTTAAAAAGCTCTCATTTTCGAAACAAAATTTTTTAACTACCTTTTTGTGACAAATTTTCTATAAGCTTACGGTTCTTTTTTAATCCTGATGACAAACTTATATATACCCTCTATCACCACTGATGGTGGTGGAAATCGGACTACGGCTTCAACAAGCTGCAATATAGACAACCGGCTTTAATTTGTTTTCAATATTAATGCTCACCATAGTGATTATTTTTTTGAATACAATTTAATTAATAATAATGACCTGTTACACTATCTGAAATTAAGGATAGACAAACATTGCACTATGGGTCATAGAACGATTCTGAGATAAAACGTATAACAGTGTGTAAGTATACATATGTTAGTTACTTATACATTACGTAAAAATTATGACAAATTTGTTATCAATGCAATCTGAATTGAGATTTAAAAATATTAGTGCATTGGAAAAATAATGCGCAATAGCTCGAAAACAACAAATGAAAAACAAGAGTGCTATATTCGGCTGTGCCGAATCTTATATACCCACCATCAAATAATGTGTCTTAAATTTCTGGTGAATTTCGGAAAGTGGACCTATACTATGTCAACCGATATTTTTGCTACCACAATTTAATCATTTATTGGATTTTTTCTGAACTGATTTATCATAAATTTATCACAAATTGTATGGATATTAATATTTATTAAAATATGTTTACTGAATAATTTTCATTAATATGGGTATCAAATGATAGAGGACAATCTCTGGAACTCAAATCGATTTTTTTATTTTTCAGGACGAAATATTTTAAATAATGTCCTTTGAAAATTTCATCCTTTTATATTCTTTGGAATTTCTAATATATTTTCGAATTTCTATATTCTATTCGAACGAATAAAAGTTTTTATTCGAATAATTTAATAAAATATAAATAAACCACCTTCAAAATCTTAAGATACGGGTAAAAAATAGTTTTCGTACATTAATACACTTATAAATCACTAACTTAGTTGAATCTCAACTCATTTTAAATTTCTCAACGGGTTTAACCTGTTTTCAGACGTTTTTACAAACTGTTTTATATAAGAAATTCGTACTATTATGTATTGCAAAATTATGTATATTTTTTTGACTATTGACTTTGTTTCTTAAAACAAAGTTAAAAATGCTTTATATGGGGCAATAGGGTTAAATATGCAATAAAATCGATAATAAAACTAATACTTAGGCCACTATCGGGCCTGTTGTGCGCTGCTTCTCATGGAAGAAAAAGGTTTGTTGAAAAAAAAAACAACATTGATGACGTGTCCTATAACCGCTTTTGGCCAGTTCACTTAAAGTTATGAGCCGTTCGGTTGTAAGTGCCGCCTCATACCTTAAATATGTTTCAATGGGTGGAATATCTAGCAACTTTTCTAGAGCCTTGCTTGAGGTTGTGATTATGGTTGTAGTTTGATATTACACATAAGTTTGATAGTTTGATATTACACATAAGCTAGAATTAGTCTAATTACACTTTTAAAAAGCAATGTGTCATAGTAGGACTAAGACGACAAAAATTGGTCAAATTATTTTTTATTCTAAATTGGAAATTTTTTATTCGTTCGAAGAAAAACAAATTTTTTGCCTCGATTAATCGAATAATTTTTAGTATAAACATTTAATAAAAGTTTCTATCCCTATATCAATATATGCAACAAATTAATTAAAGGGGAAAGATCCCTGAATATAATAAAGAAATATATTGCTTTCACTTTCAAGTTGAAAAATGGAAAATAATAGCCTTTAAATATACTATTTCTTCAAATTCCTGAGAATGTCCATATGGTCAATTTCGTGTCAAGTGATTCAACTCAAAAATCGATTTGGATGAAATTTGCACCAAGATTAGTACACTGAAAATAATCCATGCTCAACTTTACGAAAAAAAAATTTCGTAACTTCTATTTTCGTAATATTTACAAAAATTTCGTGTATAATACGAAATATTATTTAATAAAACCCTTTTCTATTTTTACGAAGGTACGAAAACCTTTCTTAATATTTTTTCTTAAATTTTAGCGAAATTAAACATAATGATATTGATTATATTATCATTAAATAAAACTACAACATTTTTATAAAATTTAAGAAAAAGTATAATATTATTCACGAATTATTTTCATAAAAAAAATTAAAAATTCGTGTGGAGAATAATTTTGAACTAGAATTAGAAAAATTATTTTAAAATGAACAAAAATGTTTGCATAAATTAATATATCGTAAATTTTACCATATTTATTCAAAATTCACTTTTTTCAATTTATGTAATTAATTTTTCCAAGATTATTTTGCATTATACTAAAATATTTCGTACAATTTCGTTATATTACGAAAGAAATTCGTGGTGCGAAACAACGAACGATTCGTAGAATGTACGAAATTTTTCGTATATATTAGGCATGGATTTTTTTCAGTGTACTATTGGATAGTAGGCCAGACACAAATTTTTAGCTCTATCGGTCAAGAACTGCCAGAGTTAGAAAGGGTCAAAGTTATTGGTCCTAGCAAAAATTGTCCGAAGGAGTTTAGATAGCTATTTCTTCACTGTTAACAAAACAAAATATTTTTTAAATAAATCTTTTTTTAATTGTTTTTTCAAAATGGGCCCTTTTTTACTCCAAAAAGATGCTTATACAATTTCCTTAAAGGGCTTTATAGTCGTTTAGTAGGAATTTATCATTTGTTTCTATATTTCAGGACAAAAAAAAATAATTTTAATTTTGTTTATCCTGATAAATAAAAAAAAATTATCAACTTAATAATTTCATCCTTTATATGGAAGGATAACATTTTAATCAAGAAATACAAATTATAATATAATTTTTTCCAGCGGCTTTGGAAACAAATTTTAAGTATGTGATAAATAAAACATAAGGTTTCAATATATATTTATTTAAGAAACAAATAATATAAATTCTTAAGGATATGAAAGGATAAACTTTTTAAAGAACATTATTAAAAATATTTCGTCCTTAAAAATAAAAACAAAAAAATAGATTTAAGTTCCGGAGATTGTCCTCTGCCATTTGATACCCATATTGATGAAAATTATTCAGTAAATATATTTTAATAAATTTTAATATCCTTACAAATTTAAAGTCCTTCAAAAAGAAGGAAAGATCACGAAATGAAAAACTGAAAACGCAGTTTCATTTTAAATGACCGTTTAAGTCCAATAAAAAAATGTAAAATTGTATCACGGTGTAATCAGGGTGATGATAGCACTTATTTTATAATATTTAATATTTTTTTAATGATTTGATTTCCTGTAAATAACTTATGGTCAATTTTGGACCGATAAGATTTTATAAAGATTTTCGTTTCAACAAAACTTGTTATGTCGAATACCAATGCTTTTCTGAGAGGAACCTTATATGGGGGCTAGGATCAATTATGAGCCGATCTCCATAAAATTTGGCAGAGATATTTATTGTCCAAAAACTTGTTTACGTCAAATTTCGTTACTTTACTATCATTTTGCAGGAAGTTATGAGCGTTATAGTCAATTTATGAGGGTACCTTATGTATTATATGTATATTTGCAGAGATAGATTTTAGTTCCTCTAAGACTTGTTTATGTTGACTTTCGTTGATTTACTAGTATTGTGAAGAAAGTTGTGAGCTTTAAAGTAATTTTCTGAGGGGAACCTTATATGGGGTGTAGGATCAATTATGGACCGATATCCATAAAATATAGGAGAGATATTTTAGTTCCCCTAAAACTTGTTTACGTCGAATTTTATCATTTTGAAGCAAGCTATAAACGTTATAGTCATTTTCTGAAGGGGTCAATTATAGGCCGATCATCATGAAATATGGTAGAGGGATTTATGTTCCGATAAAATTTGTTTATGTTGATTTTCGTTGATTTACTGAAATTTTGAAGCAAGTTATGAGCTTTAAGTAATTTTCTGAGAGGAACCTTATATGGGGGGTAGGGTCAATTATGGATCGATCTCCATAAAATTTGGTAGGAAGATTTTGGTTTACATAAAACTTGTTTATGTGGAATTTCATTGACATATTGATGTTTTTAAACCGACTATGACTGTTAACACTGCAACTTGTATGGGGGCAATACCAACTAAACTTTACCTATAGATGTAAAATGTTTACCCTCTAGCTGTTTCCGTTCAGAATCTATCGTGTTTTCAACAGACAGACGGACGGACATGGCTAGATCGACTTAGAGTTTAATAAAGACCCAGAATATATATACTTTTGTGGGTCTATGACCAATATTTCGATGTGTTGCAAACGGAATGATAAAACAATATACTCCCTATCTTTTTTGATGGTGGGTGATAATAATCTTCTACTAAAATGTGGGAAATTTAATTGTTTTTATCTGAAATTGTTGCAATCACTATAAGCGAGTTATTTGTAAAAAACTGATTTGTGTAACCTTTGACCGTCAACCTCGCTTAGCGCTCATGGGATTAATAGTGACTTTAATTAAAACCCCCAGACGAAGTCCTGCGTCAACTTTTATTTGTGTAGACATGTACAATTTTTAAGAGTACTAATTTTTTCAAATATTTTTTCTGGGCTTTACTACTAATAAATGAGTAAACCCCCATATCCATAAACGCTTAATAAAATTATTGATGGTTTATTAAACAAATATTGTATGGAAAATGTACTTAATAAAAGAAAAATTATCGATTAATATTATTATGAATACGGGTGGAAGTAGTATAATTCTGATGTTTAAGAAATTTGATCGCTCATGTACAAAACACGTGAATGGTGTAGGGCAGGGGTCGGCAAACTATGGCTCGCGGGCCAAATGCGGCTCTTTGGATGTGGAGCTGTGGCTCTTTAGTTTTATACACATTTTATTTATTTTATAAAAAAAATATTTATATATTTTAAAATTTTTCGGAATCGATTAACGAGCAGTGTATTAATACTAACAAAACAATTCGCAAAAGTTTCTACAATATACATACACAACTTTTTAACTTTGCTTAATCGTTCTGTACATGAACGAAACAAAAACATATACTTTTTGAGTGAGAAAGAAAAAAAATTACACAATTAGCTTTTCGCTCATTTCCTTGCTTTTACAATCGTACATTTGAGAATAAATCCTCATTGAACCATTTGGAATTGGTATTGGATCTCTAGAAATGCAAAGTTTAAAAGCAAGTTGGAAGAGTTAGGTAAAAAGCCAACTAATAAATGAAAATTTAGAGTCATTTTTGAAACTTTAAACAACAAGTTATGATCCAATCTAAAGCCATACAAACCTATCACTCCCATTGAATTTGTTCCATGTACAAGTTAATATTGTAAGAAAATTTTTAATTCTTTAAAGTGTTAATTGAAAAGTTCCTAAAAACAAACAAACAAACTCCTACGAATTGCAATTAAATAAGATGTAGATGAGGATGTGCATACATTCCGAAATTTTCGTGTTTTTGGAATTAAAAGATATTTTTTGGAAATTTAAAATATAGTAACTAATTTATGTGGAGAGTTTGGATACAGTTAAATACTAAAAACTTGGTCTATTTGAAAACTTTAAACTTTTTTTAAAGAATTTTATATTTTTTTAACGCTTTCTATAAAAAGGTGCCAAAAAATTAAACATTTTTAAATATTGCACGTTTTAATGACAGTGATCTATGAAAGATTGATATATTTTTTGCATAAAATGTTTGGCTATAAATAAATAATTGACCAGAAAGCGTATTATGGACCCATCCTTACAAAATTTGGTAATGAGATTTTTGATCCTATGAAACTTGTTTGTGTTGATTTTCATCACTACCCAGCAAAAAAAGACGTGCAAAAAAGTAGTAAATGCATGGGTTGAACTGATAGTGAACTGGTTCATATTTAGGGGAAACATGCATGATTTTAACATTAGCGTGCCATTGGCATGCATGGGTTCGTATTTGCAAAAATAGTTCCTCATTTAAATGAGTTCTTATAACCAATGAATATTCGATGATTCTCAAGCGAATTTTCATTGGTGCACTATATTTATTTAAAAATGCATTAATGGTACTTCGATTTAATTATCAATATTTAAATAATTTTTTTGAGTGATATTGACAAAAATAGAATAAGATAAAACATAACTAACTGATTTTGATTGGATTTAAATTCATGCAGAGGAAAAATACCCATTGTGTTTTAAAATCCGTTAAGCAGTCTTGGTTTTTTCCTTCTCTTATTAATGGACTTAATATTACTAATTTTAATGGACTTAATATTACTAATTTTAACAAAAATCTAATAAAAAAATTAATGTCATTTTTAATCTTTATTGTATTGCACGTTTTCGTTAAATCTCCTAAGAGAATACCAAATTACAGTAAAATATTACAATTCCTATAGTGGAGTTACATGAGTGAATTTGGGTGCATTTTTCATGCCTTCACTGATGACAAATTTATTAGAATTTAGGCATGTATTTAAAACGCATTAAATAGAATACTTACTATAGAAATCATGAAAATATCCCTTCTTCTTTAACAACTTCAAAATTTTTTTGCTGGGATAACTAACTGATTTTGATTGGATTTAAATTCATGCAGAGGAAAAATACCCATTGTGTTTTAAAATCCGTTAAGCAGTCTTGGTTTTTCCTTCTCTTATTAATGGACTTAATATTACTAATTTTAATGGACTTAATATTACTAATTTTAACAAAAATCTAATAAAAAAATTAATGTCATTTTTAATCTTTATTGTATGAAATTCACGTTTTCGTTAAATCTCCTAAGAGAATACCAAATTACAGTAAAATATTACAATTCCTATAGTGGAGTTACATGAGTGAATTTGGGTGCATTTTTCATGCCTTCACTGATGACAAATTTATTAGAATTTAGGCATGTATTTAAAACGCATTAAATAGAATACTTACTAAAAAAATCATGAAATTATCCCTTCTTCTTTAACAACTTCAAAATTTTTTTGCTGGGTATACTTGTGTTTTAGACTATTGTATGTATTTTTGTTCTTATAAACTTGTTTATGACGAATTCCACCACTATGCTAGTATTGCCTGTTTTGAGCGTTAAAGCGTGGGGATCTAATATGGGGGATAGGATCAATTATGAGCCGATCATCACTAAATTTGGTTAAGTTATTTTTTTGTGCCTGTTTGTGTTGAATTTTGTCATAATACTGCTATCATTAAGCCAGTTCTGATTGTTAAATTAAAATTTGGAAGATAGATTTTTGTTCTTATACAACTTGTTCTCATACAACTTGTTTATCTCGAATTTCGTCGCTATACTGCTACTTTTAACCGTCTTGTCTATACCCGAGCAAAATTACGTACATCAATACCCAACATACCCGGGTATGTCATACAATTTATATGGCTATTTCATCTTTTTACACATTTCTAGTGTATAATTCAGATAATTGTTAAAACTAATTTAATAAAACGTCTGTATATATAAATTAAATAGTTTTTGATTATAAACCATTAAATTTTAGCAATTCTTTTTAGAGTTTTCTTATTGCTTTCCTATTAACAAAAATATCGTATGCTAAAAACATAAAGAAAAACGCCTTCATAACGTATAATGTACATTATGCAGAATTTGAATTTGTAAAATTTTGAATTCAAGAAGCTATTACTCAGTGACCGGGAAAGATAATTGAACAAAACTTTTTATATATTATTTATTAAGGTGTATATAATCGACTAGCTTTAAAGAAATTGTTTTTGCTTTCGTAAGAAGGGAACTTTTTTGCAAAAAAAAGACTGCTAAGTCATGGTCAAAAATTAAAATTTTAAAATTTAAACTTAAATATTTTTGTTTATATGAGAATAAAATTATTATAATCAGCATAATTTTACTTTACTAAGTCATATACAATAAAAAAAATTATTTCATCAAAATCGGCGCATATTTGTTAATGTTACAAGGTCCACAAATATTTCACATTCAAAAATATGAATAAAGACACATGACTCTGTATTTGAAACTAAATTTGTTGTTCAGTTCAATTTTTGTTCATAAGATACAAGAATATATATAATTCTAAAAATAAAACATAAAATTTATAAAGAAACTTAATTTTTTTCCGATAACTGACATATAATTTTTATACATACCGGGGTATGTTGGGTAAAAATAGAAAATATAATTATATAGATATATATCTAACTAATTTTTGGAAAATGTATAGAAAACTTTACTCTGAAAGCATAGTCCAAATTACAAGCCGATACGATATATCACTTCAAAAATGAAAAACATACACGGGTATGTGGGTATTGACATAACGGTTAAGTCAATTATGATCGTTAGAGTAATTTTTTTAAAGGGGCCTTCTATTGGGGTTGGTCAATTATGGTTCGATGTCCGCAATACATCACATAAAAAACTTGTGCAAAATTTGATCTCGATTGCTGCCTAATTAATATACATAACTATGACACTTTATACTGTATTATGGCAAATGCCTTTTAAATGATATCACTGTCGCCCCACTCTAATAAACTTTTATATCTTTATATAACAAGTGTTAAAAACGCATTCGAGTGACCCACAAAAATTCATTTGTAATGTTTTAATAAACAAACATTTTGTGGCTCTTTTAAAACCCATGTTTTGTGAACTGTAAGTTTTGGCTCTTCCGACTCAAAAGTTTGCCGACCCCTGGTGTAGGGTACTAAATGTGCACAAATTTTATCTATACTATTATTATAGTTTTATAAACTAAAAATATTGTACAGACATACTCGAAATACATATAAACACATGTATGTATATGTATGTGTGCACTATTTGTATGTAATGTATTAGAAGTAGTAGTTGGTTGCCAACCGTAGATCTGTTCTACGTCTTTTTGGTTCCTTGTCATTACTAAAGTTGGCGTTTGTAGTTATTTTTTATGTTTGAGAAGAAGGGAGAAATAATAATGTCCTGTTGCGACGCGATGGACAGACGGCATTTCTTCGTATCGTTTGGTCATCCTTATGTACGGATACATGCTGTTTAGTAACTTTGCATACGGTTTTTATCCTTTTGTTTTCTTCTTTTTCCTACGAACTTTTGTTGTTGTTATTGCTGCTGTTGTCTTGTAGATTTTATGTTGCCGTTGTGTTTTTTATTTTTACATACATATGTACATATAAACAAACTATTCTGTATCTTTTTGCAGATAAGTATCGTTGTCGTTTAGCAAGTGTCCGTCTTAACGTTGGATACATAAATACATACATACATATAAATACACATCCATTCATCCACACACACAAATGTACTTTTAAATTTGTGTCTTGTCCATACAGCATGTTTGTGTGAATATACATACATATTTTTCTTGTTGTTTTAATATTGTTTGTAATGTGTATACTTGAATACAGAAAGATACATACATACATATGTACATACTTTCTTCTTCCATCTAACTGCTGCGTGTAGGATTCTAATGTCCATCTAAATTTCGTTTTAAAATTGAGAAAAAGAAAACGAATCATACTACTCATACTCTTAGACTTATCCTTCATCCGTTTTCACAAGAACACACGCACACTTTGAAATAAAAAATAGGAATCAAAGTCAATATAAGACTCGAAGGTAGGTAAATAAATAAATATACTAATACGAAGAGTATGAAGGTTTGTGTATGATGTTTGCACATATTTAAGAATATTATTTGCACAAAATACCACTCCTAAATATATATGTTTGTATGTACATATGTTTTATATCATGTACATGACAGAGTGGTACGTTGCAAAAGACAACGTATCTAAAATTTTTGACGGGGACGAAATCCTACGATAATTGCCACCACATTTCGGAAAACAATTTTAATGATCTATAATGAAAATTAAAATATTTATGTTATAACCCGATCTTGTCAACTAATTAAAAGATCCATGTTTTACGTGCCCCCACATTCTTTTTGGGTCTGCTTTTTACGTACTAGTTTACAACGATTTTGCTCATGATATAAATCCTATATAAATTTTTTTATTTTGGCCGTCTAAGTCCAGAAAAAATATTAAAAAAGTCTAGGACGTAGAATTTTTAATTATTATTAGGAGGAAAAAATTGGATATTTAGAGTTGTAGTTATTTTTTATATAAAAAATTTTACTTGTCTTCCTTACAACACTCTAACAATCGATTCCTGTCACGAAAATATTAAAAATTACGTTGCAATAATCTTAAATCTTGTTGAATATATGTCATTTTTATCACTCACACTTTTAAGATTTTTTTAGAAAAAGTATAAATGAGAATGTAAGAAATGAATTATGTTGGATAAATACAGTTTGTAAGTATGGAATAAAATGTCAATAATTTTTTTCGAAATTATTTTTTTTTTAATTTTTTAAAAAAATCCTTTTTTTAAAATTTGTCCAGCTTACGAATGGTTATCGCTAGACTCTAAAACAGAGCAAATTAAATTTTAAGAGGGGTAACAACACGATTTTTCCATGAAATTTATTAGAGATATACATATGTATGTAGGTTCACATTATGGCAGAGCTATGTTTGTGTAGAATTGTATCGCTATACCTATAGGTTGTTGTGCTTTTTTTATAGAGACTGCTGACAAATGTGGACCGATTTTCACAATATTTAAGAGAGTTATAGAAAAATAATTTGTGTAAAATTTGGTAATTAAAAATTTGAAACATTATGCTTTTTATTTTGAGGAGCAAAATTTTCGATTAATCGATGCAGAAAATCGATTTCAGTATAAAATTGGTAGTGTAGAATCGATCGCAAAATAATCGATTTTTTACAGCAATAATCGATTAATGGTCATAATCAAAGTCGATTTACCATTCCCTAATGTAAACATTAGTTGCAAACAATTACGAAGCTCGTTAATAGTGTAGTGGGAATGGCGTAAAAATTAGCAACTGGGAGATTTTAAGTTCGAATCCTGTTCGTTTTGGACAGTTTTTATTTAATTTTTTGCGAAAAATAATCAATTTGTTAATCCCTATGGGTGGTACAAGAAATTGTGGACTGATTTCGATTTTCAACTCTGTGGATTCCCAAACCATATGTATGACAAAATTCAAAAATAAATATTTGTGCCAAATTTTTTATGGATACCATTATTTGGTAATTAGTAATATGCGTTTAAGTGATTCTCGAAAGGGGACCTTAAATGGGAGCTATGACCAATTATGGATCGACCGTAAAAAAAATATAATAAGATTTCTGTGGATAAAAGCAATATTTGTACCAAATTTTGTATGGATATCTTTATTTCGTAAAGAGTTTTATGCGTTTAAGTGATTCTCGAAAGGAGACCTTGTATGGGAGCTACGACCAATTACGGAGCGATCGTAAACAAATTTTACAGTATCATTTCTGTATATAAAAGCAATGTTTGTGCTAAATTTTGTATGGATACCTTTATATGGTAATGAGAAATATGCGTTTAAGTTATTTTGAGAAGAAGACCTTGTATGGGAGCTATGACCAATGGTGGACCGATCGTGAAAAAATATACAGTAAGATTTCTGTAGATAAAAGCAATATCTGTGCCAAAGTTTGTATGAATATCGTTATTTGGTAATGAGTTATGTGCGTTTAAAAGTTTTTCGGAAGGTAACCTTATATGGGAGCTATGACCAATTATGGACCGATTCAGAAAATTGTTTCTTTATATGAATTCTATTGGCATAGAATTTATATTTGTAAAATTTCGTAAAGATATCAGTTTTAACAATAAAATTTTAACAATGTTGATCCTGGCACCAAGAGTTATATCTGTGACAAAATTCATCAATTTATCTGCAGTAGTTTTTGTAAAAAATACAAATAAATATGTGAAAAAGCACAATTTTTTTAGAGGTTGTCTCAAATTTTTACTCATAACTCTAAACCTATTTCACCGATCTTGCTAATTTTCAATACCAGACTACTTAGGATACCAATGAATATTTTGGGTGAATTTCATAAAGTTCGGTTGCTTCTTTTTAACGTGAGCGTGTTTTATACAGACAGACAGACGGACAGACTGACCTATCTAAATCGACTCAGAATTTCTTAAGGACCAAGAATATACATATATACTTTGTTGGATCTCAAATGAATATTTCTCGGTGTTACAAACGGAATGACAAACTTATATATACCCTCTATCACCACTGATGGTGGTAGATGGTACAAAAAGCTATTACGTTGTGAACCGATTTTGCTGATTTTCAATACCAAACTGCTTAGGATAATAATAAATATTTTGGGTGAATTTGGTTGATTTCCTTTACTTAGTTTTAACGTGAGCGTGTTTTAGGCAGACAGACATAGCTAAATCGACTCAGAATTTTATAAGAACCCAGAGTATATATACTTTGTTGGGTCTTAAATAAATATCTCTTGGTGTTACACACGGAACGACAATCTTATATATGTATACCCTCTATCACCATTGATGGTGGTGGAGGGTATAACAAGGAATCGCAACAACATTAGTCTATGTATACTTGTACATAAACATATATCGTCACCTGAAACGCAAACGGCCCTAACTAACCAAAAATTCAAAATCGATTTTATAGTTGATTCTAATGTATTGCAGCAAAACAAATGTCCAACAAAAAAACTACTCCTACCAAAATTAACGATTCTATTGACAAAAAACTAAAGACCCTATCTACAAAAACATTTAAATATTAAAGGCAAAAAGTCCAATTTATATATATATAACAACTGATAGGTTTCACTATTAAACAATTTGTTTATTTACTACAAATAAATAGCATTGATAGAAACAAAATTTTCAACTTGAATAGTTTTTTGCTTCTCCTGTAAAATTTTTAACATGTTAGATAGGGCCGTTTGCGTTTTAGGTGACGATATGTATGTATGTACATAAGGGTGGCCCCAAAATTGAAGTTGCTGATGTTCCCACCGAAAATGAAGATTTAGTTCATTCTAAGATACCATTTCTCAAAATCTTTGTCCTGACGTCAATATTTGGTGAGCTGGATCAAAGGATAACAAGTAAGAGTGTTATATTCGGCTGTGCCGAATCTTGTATACCCACCATCAAATCATTGCCGAAAAGGAATGCTTCCTTATAAATAAACTTTCATATTTAAGAATCGATGCTTTTGTTATTATCAAAACAATTTTCTGATTTATTACATTTATGGGTCAATTATGGACCGATCCTTATAAAATTTTACAAAGCGATTTAAGTGTCTATAGAATATGTTCATGTCGAATTTCATGATGCTTATATTCATAGATGCTTCTTTAAGGCAGTTATTAGCGTTAAAGTAATTTTCCGAAGGGGACCATATATGGGGGGTAGGGTCAATTATGGACTGATCCTTATAAAATTTTACAAAGCTATTTAGGTTCCTATAAAATATGTTCATGTCGAATTCCATCGCTATAGATGCTTTTTTAAGGCAGTTATGAGCGTTAAAGTAATTTTCTCAAGGGGACCTTATATGGGGGGTAGGGTCAATTATGGACCGATCCTTATAAAATTTTATAAGGATGTTCCTATAAAATAAGTCTATGTCGAATTTCATCGCCATAGCTGCATCTTTTAGTCAATTATGAGGTTTAAAGTCAATTTCTTAGGGGTACCTTATATGGGGGCTAGGCGAAATCGTGGGCCGTTTTACCAATCAAACTGCATCTATATAAAATTTCTATGCAAAATTTCAGCCCGTTAGCTACTTCCATTTGGACTCTATAGTGTTTTCAACAGACAGACAGACGGACGGACATGGCTAGATCGTCTTAGAATTTAATAAGGATCCCGAATATATATGGGTCTTAGATGAATATTTCGATGTGTTACAAACGGAATGACAAAAACAATATACCCCCCATCTTTTTTGATGGTGGGTATAAAATGGTCCTTTTTTATGATTTTTATCATATTTCTTGCAAATAAACCACATGGAAATTTAGTATCATATCATTGGGAGACGATTTCAATGACATAACACAATTTTGTACACAATTCCAAACATCGTATAATTTTACCGAAATGGTTTTATTCTGTTTTTCGGAATTCGATATGTTTTGTATTTTATTTAAATATTTTTAATCGTATTTTCTCCTCGGTATTGTGCTAGCTATATTTATCTAACGTACATAATATGTACATCCGTATACTCGTATACTATATATATAACACTTTATGGTTTCATTCTATTTTAGATCAAATTTTTCAGTTTATCTAAAATATGAACACAATTTATCCTAAGCATCTACTTGTTTGTTATGCTTGCTTTATTAATAAAGGTTTGAACATACATATGTTGTTGTTTACATTATTTGGCAATGTTTTGGTAGCGTACATAGGGTTCTATAAAATCAAGTAGACTTCGATCTAGATTGAATTTTGAAAAACGGAAAAAAAATGTTTCCGTAGATTTTATTGAGTATTGTTATGTATCAATTTCAAGAAATTATATTAAATTCATCTGTGTTAGAATGCAAAGATTCTGAAAATTTCCCGAAAAATTGGAAAATTTCGCCTTTTAATATTTATTTTGTATGTGGGCGTGGCACCTTGCCAACTTGAAATATTGAAACAAAAAGTAGTATAGTTCCTTCCAGACATACGGAAGATACTGTGAATTTCAGTAAAATCGGTCCAGCCGTTTAGTAATCCATAGACTTCAAACAAACCCACAAACAAACAAATAATAACACATTAATTATACCCTTCACCTTCGTGAGAAGGGTATATATAAGTTTGTCATTCCGTTTCTAATGTCTATAATTTTCCGACCCTATAAAGTATATATATTCTGGATCCTTATGGATAGCGGAGTCGATTAAGCCATGTCCGTCTGTCTGTCTGTTGAAATCAGTTTTTAGAGGACCCCAAATATCGGCGAGATCCGAATCTTCAATAATTCTGTTAGACATGCTTTCGAGAAGATCGCTATTTAAAATCAGCAAAATCGGTCCATAAATGACGGAGATATAAGCAAAAATCCGAGACAACCTCTGAAAATTTCATTAAAAAAGAAAATTTTTTCATGCTTTGATTAATAAGCAACAACAACAACACTGCTTATTCATTGAGTATTTCGTTTCACATGTTTGGATGGCTGTGTGTTTCATTGGCATGTGTATATTGTTTTTGTTTCTTGATGTATTCAGTTTTGTATGTTTGGATGGCTGTGTGTTTCATTGCCTTGTGTATATTGTTTTTGTTTGTTGGTTTGTTTGTGTATTTTGTTTTTTGAGTGTTTATTTCGTTTAGCGTTGTTGTTGTTCATTTTGTTTTGCTATTGCTATAATAATGATATAATCGGGAAAATTAAATAGGTACATAAATTTAAATTTTATAAAATTTATATTTTTTAAATACACTATGGTGAAGGGTATATAAGATTCGGCACAGCCGAATAAGTATAGCACTCTTACTTGTTTTTATAAACATTTTTACTAACTATACCCAGTGTGCTTTGCTATCCTAAAAGCAATATAAATAAAAAAACCCACTTACAAATGGGAGATGCCACGCAAATTATTACAAGTTCGCCAATGTAAATGTAAGCTATGAAAACTGTGAATAATATTGTATTGTATTTAATTCATATGGTAGCGAACAATCCCCTCGTTGAAAGTGCACCCATTTTTCTCTAAATGTTCACATGAATGTCAAAGTACTTCATGTAAAATTTTAAGATTCTAGCTTCTAGAGTATCTCAGATATACAAATTTGTCTATATAATTCACATGAGGGTTCCAAGCCACCCCCTGATGAAAGTCCCCTTTTTTCCCCAAAATGTTCAGATGAATATGAAAGTCCTTTGTGCAAAATTTTAGGAATCTAGTTCTATTAGTTTCTTAGATAAAAGATTTTTATGTATTTAATTCACATTAGTGGTGCCGCTCTTCCCATTGGTAGTCCGCCAATTTATTACCCAAAATATTTACATGAATGCTGAAGTTCTTCGTACAAAATTTGAAACTTTTAGCTCTAATAGTTTCCAAGATAATCGAATTTTTGTATTTAATTAATATGGGAGATCCACGCCCCCTGCTGCTAGTCCGCCCAAATAATTTTATCCTAAATAATCATATTGCGACTTATGTGGCACCGACAAAATTTGAGGGGTCTAACTGTTATATTTTTTGATATATACTGCTTTAATATTTTCCCCACATTTTGTCCAAAAATATTCTTATGGATATACGACTTTTAATAGTTTTTAGTAAGTAGGCGCGGCACCTCAAATTTCGAAATAAAAAGTAGCCTATACATACATACATACATACATACATACATACATACATACATACTACATACATACATACATACATACATACATACATACTACATACATACATACATACATCTACATACATACATACATACATACATACATACATACATACTACATACATACATACATACATACATACATACATACATACATACATACATACATACATACATACATACACATACATACATAAATACATACATCATACATACATAATACCTACATACATACATACATACATACATACATACACTACATACATACATACATACATACATACATACATACACATACATATACATACATACATACATACATACATACATACATACAATACATACATACATACATACATACATACATACATACAGACATACATACATACATACATACATACATACATAATACATACATACATACATACATACATACATACATACATACATACATACATACATACATACATACATACATAGCTCCCATATAAGTTCCACTTACAAAAATCACTTAAAGCTACAAGGATAAAATTCGACTTGAATATGTTTTGTGTACATATAAATCATTCTACCACTTTTTTCGACACCAATATGTTTTGTCTTTATATGAATCACTCTACGAAATTTTTTCCGGATATGCTCCCATATAAGGTCCACTTATATATTTCTTTGAATAATAAAGCTATCGGGGTAAAGTACGACTTGGATATGTTTTTTGAGCATATAAATCATTCTACGGAATTTTTTTCCGGATCGGTCCATAAGTTGCCTTAGCTCTCATAAAAGGTTTACTTCTGAAAATCACTTAATACCACTCAATACGTTATTAAATGATTATATCCGGATAAAATTCGACAAGAATTATGTGTATAGATATATCATTATATTAAAATGTTTTCGAACTGGCCTATTAATATAGATTTTTCTGGACTTAATTAAACTTTTTGCCAAGTTATCTAAGAATTAGATAGTTAAATGGGTTTTAATTAAAAATAGCTTGCTGGTGGAGGGTATTTAAGATTCGGCACAACCGAATATAGCACTCTAACTTGTCTATTTATTCTTTTTTGCTGTCCATCCCCACACAATATCCTTTCCTCAACAAGTTTTTTATTTTCTTACTTGTCGTTTCATGCTAATAATCTTTTTGTTTAATTCACATATTTTTCTTAACAACGTCAGGATGTTATTTTACCATCTTAAAATAACACGATGAGGTTTTTTAATCTCAACTTGTATAAAACGGACACACAAAACACATGCAGACAAACAATAACTATTTCACAGGACTATATATCTACAAAGTACATGTTGTTCAAGTGAATATTTTTATGGTATGTATGTATGTATATGTAATTATACACTCATACATAATTACAAAAATATGCAAAAGGATCATTACATATCCATACATGTTTACTGAGTTTTCATTCCTATGTGTGTGTGGAAATTTAAAATTTATGACACCTGCCTTTCAATCTCGGTAAACCTCGAATATTTAGCAACAACAAAATTATTACTATTTGTCTTTAAATTTTTATAGTTTGTCACAGAATTGATTTTGCTGGTAAAGAAATTCTCAGAAAATTATGTTTGCATACACAAAACATTTAGGGCGGAAGCGAAGAAATTTTAAATACATTTGTACATGAGACAGACTCCCACGAAGAATCAAAAATAGTGCTATTTTGGATTTATCGCTGACCGTCCATGAGCTGGACCGTTTTTGATTTTTTGGGACCCATTTTGAAAAGATAGCAGAAAAAAAATGTTTTAAAAATATTGTACTGAGATCAAGATTTTCAATGGCTGGAAGGGAACTGATGTTCTTTGAAAAAATATTGTTTATATTTCCCAACGGGACAGCCTAATGTCATACATATGAGCAAAATCAAAAACTTTTAAGAATTAGATACAATTTTTTTCTTCTTACAAGATCCACATTTAGTGGTTGAATTATTTTGATTGATGCGCTCAAAAATTATAGCGGTTTAAAATAATAAAATTAAAAAATCTTTAAAGAAAATAAAAACAGTGCCCACTCGCAAATTTTATATTTCAGAAAATACGCTTTTGCAAATAAAAAATTTCTGATATTAACTTAATATCTCAGTAGGTTTGGAAGATATGCCATTTGAAATATCTCATATATTGTATAATGAAAGAAGAATGCTTTTATTTGACACTAATATTTATTTCTGAAAGCAAAAATTTTTTTCAGGTAAACGCTGCTAAACCACTATAAATGAAGAAATTGTATTTTTTTCGCAATATCTATTTAATACATTAATGTAATAAATTAAAAAAAAACACACAAAAAACACTGAAAAATAAAATTAAGTTTTGCAAACATTTTAAAGTTATCGTAAAAAGTTCGCATTTAACAATTTTTAATGAGCATTTTACACGAAGACACCTTCGTAATTATAATGAGATTAAATTTACGCGGTATTACAACTGCATTCGTAAATAGCTATGAATGTAACATCAAAAATTTCAAAAAATCAAAAAATTTGCGCCTATTCTTGTCAAGTTTGTAAAGGCCCTACTATATCCTTAGATTTCTGACATAAACAAGATATAGATTAACATCAACAAGATAAAGATTAACAAAATACGAGGCATTGCATTGCTCATACATACATATGGGCAATTTGTGTCAAGTGACCCAACCCAAAAAATCGATTTGGATGAAATTTGCACCAACGTAAGTACTATTGGATAGCAGGCCAGACACACAAATTTTTAGCTCTATCGGTTAAGAACTGCCGGACTTAGAGGGGGTCAAAGTTGGACATTTTGGTCAGGATTTTATTAAAATGTGTGTAACTTTTCACCTATTGGTCCAAAAGAGTTCAGATAGTAATTTTTTCTTACTTATTTTAAAAGATTAACCAAATACGGGGCATCTTAATTTATGAGAAATATAATTTTTTTTACATAAGCCCTTTACATCTCATTATGTAACTATAAATCTTTCAAATGTATTGAGCTTTAAATTTGATTTTTGATTTTGTGTTACAGACAATGATCGCTGCTATTAATACAAAGTATTGTAATGAAAGTCGAAGTGCTTTACGTGAGTACCTGGCGTGTAGCCCTATCTCACGGTGGTACTTTTTCAACCACTGGGTGAATACAATGCGTCGACCAGCGCCCCCTTGCCCAAACTGTCACAAAGCCGTGACAGGAAGGGCAAGAGTACAAATTCGAAGACATGCTTCTGGACATGCCTTCACCCTTTGTTAGGATCGGAGACTATCCAAACTCCTAAATGCCTTTCTATGGGTCAGGCACCCGGTTGTAATGCAACTCCACACCGAGCTTACGCTCTACCCGCGATTTGGGTTTAAACCACAGCCACCACGTTACTCCCCGAAGGGCCTCACCAACAACCAGGCTGGAAACGAAAGTTCCAGGGGCTCCTGGATCCCGTGGTACCAGATTATAGACTCCGGTCGGTCTTCGTAGACAGAACTACTCCAGTTGGGTCCCAGAAGACCCGGGACTGGTAACCCCATACGACACATTCACACATCAACATACACACATTTCGTCCGTCACCGTCCAATCTTCCCACCCGAATTCACGTTGTCTAACTATCCCCACGCCTACTCCGCCTTCTGTTGAAGACCTCCTTCGCAAAGCACGCAATCCTACGACAACTACTCTCATTAGAAAAAACACCACTAAAATCAAAACCTACATCCAACCTCGTCACACCAAATCCCTCTAAGTCCCGAATATCCTCGTACAGCGAACATTCACACAACACATGCAACCAACTCTCATCACCACCACCACAATCACACTCAGAAGTCACACTAAGGCCCCTCGAATACAAAAATGCATTCAAAGAACCATGGCCCGTCAGGATAAATCCCAGACTGAGTCCGAAATCGAAATCCGGATTCTCAATCACAAAACGGACATTCCTGACGAAGCCATATGTGACCCTACCATTCACACACAAAGTATTGTAATGTAAAAACCCTTTAAACAACGAATTTGTACGCTTTATGCAATAGTTCATTTGGAAGATGGGAAGACGTTAGCACGATAACTTCCGCGATACAAAAACATCACTTACGTTTACAAACACGCATATGGGATGGCCTCTGTTGAGTCGGCAACTCCACTTAGGGACGTATTTGGTAGTCCGAAACACGAATAAATTAAATATGCCGAAGACTTTGTTCTTATATATATTTAGTCCTTTACCTTCCAGTGAAACATATGGCCGCAACAAATGTTTTCCAGTTCGATTTATCACAATACACCATCTTCATGTCGCTCCATGAAACTCCAAATTCCTGAAACTCGTTTTTTATCTGCCGTCTCCAAGTATTTGCAGGTCCACCAGGTCTTCTAGAGCCTTGGCGGTTTAATTCGAATGCTTGTCGGGAGAGATCAGTACTGGAGCTAAAAACGTTATGTTCATTGGGATGTTCTGTGATCTCCAGAATTTATTAAGTGCACCAAAAGCTTGCTTTGCTTAATCTAGTCTGTATGTCTTCCTTGCTGCCTTAGCTCCTTGATATTAAACTCCCCAGGTAGCAAAAGTTATCAACATTGACTGGGTTTGCTTGATGTTAATTTGTAAGCCAGCTTTAGCTGCACGGGGGGAGAAGGCTTGAATTTTGGACTGCATGCTTGAGAATCGGTGTGATAGAAGACATAATCGATGTCATCTAGTCTATCATGGAGCCCCATGAAATACCATGTTGCCCAGACATAGAGTTGCACAGTACAACATCTAGAACAATATTAAATAAAAGGGGGACACAGCCTTGATGGACTCCTACGTTAATATTTATGGGTCTACTCTATGATCCTTCGTATAGATCTGTTATGAGTCTGATAATCTTGTCAGGGACATCTTTGCATCTTAGGGCCTCCCATATAGCATTGTAAACCAGTGTATCAAAAGCACAAAAGGGGTGAACGCCATTCCACCGACTCTTCCACAATAACCCTTAAGCTGTTGATGTGATCAATACATTACCTGTTCGGTCTAAAACCTACTTGCTCACGTCTTAACTGGGTTTCAATAATGGTCGCGATGCGCTTATGCAGTATATGAGCAATTATCTTGTTCACCATATTCAAAGGAGTTATTATCCTCCAGTTTGAGCAATCCTTCAAGTTCCCCTTTTTCAGAAGTTTTATAATTAGGCATTTTCTGAGCTCACAGAGAACTCACTGTGGTAAATCTGGTATGAACAGAGTTTTCCCTGAACATACCTGGACAAGGAAGGAAAATTCAATGGTATCACTTCTATAAGATACATACCTTTCATCCATCACCATTCAACCAAGCACACTTCTCATTCATCCGACACACTCATAGAAAACAACATCCGACTCACTCACTCTAGGTATACGGGCCAGCGTTGCCATATAAATGTATACAAAAATCTTCAAAAATCAAAAAATCTTTTTTTCGCTAACAAATCTTTTTTAAAGCAAATTTTTATTATAAAACTTAATTCCATTTTGATTAAAACATAACAGTAAAGGTTTAGATAATTTTTATGTTCCCGTATCCGTCAGATTTAGAGATGAGCGATCCAGTGATTTCTAAAGAACGTCGCACTAAGTGAACGTGATTTGTAAATCACTGTTCTTTAAAACAGTAACCGTGATCACGGTTTTCACTTATGAATCAAAAAACAATATAAATTTGTTTTGCGATTTTTTTGTTTAAAACCAAATTTCTTACAATAACAATGAATTTTATTGGGTCTTAGACATTTTTATGAGAATTAAATATTACTGAACAAAATATAATTGGTGACATCAGAGCGAGAGGAGTTTTTTATATAGAAAAATTGAAAATAAATAAATTTTAGAATGTAAAAAATCAAAAGAACGACATTGCAAGTGACTGTTATTTGATTATTTTAGTGACAGTAGTTACCAGTGAATTATCAATCACCGTGATTAAATCACAGTCGTGAAAATATTGCTCATCTCTAGTCAGATTAGCAAGTGTCTACTAGACATCTGCACGAGTGCTTTAAAAATGTCTTATAAGTCTCTCGTTTATTTTTTGAATGCTGCCTGTAGTGTAGCCGAAAGTAGAAAAGCAGTTGATCAACTACACACAACAGTACATGTGTAAAAGCGAAAAATACAAAAGAGACAGAGACAATATAATTGAGAGTGAAAAATAACTCGATATAATGTATAATCTGTTTCGAAATGTTTCGGGATAACTTATGAGTGATTTTTTTCAATTTGTGTGTTTTTTGTTTGTGTGTATTGACTGTTACAAGAAAAAAATACAATTAGTACAATTTAGAGTTTATTTTTAATCGACAAAAATGGAAATAATCGAAAGCTATAAAAAATTTGTAATGATGAATTTATTTTATTACGGAAAATCTAAAATTTACACAAAATAAAATTTTTATGCATAATAATAATTTGAAGCCAGTAGTGACGTAAAAATAATAAGAAAAATAATAATTTGGAAAAAAAACCTCCCCTTATAAATTCATACGTACCTATTTATGTGTATGAATTCATTATTGTTTTTAATAGTAATCTATGCACTGTTTGGGTAATAAATTTGCAACTTTCAAAATTGATTATTGGTAACTTTTATGACAGAAAGTAACTTGTACTTTTTTTATATTAAATAAAAATTTAATTTTTAGATTCAATGTCTTAATATTTAAGGCATTTGCCGATTCCTTTTTTACCGCTGGGGAAAAACTAACACGCATATGTAAATACTTTTTTATGCTGTTTTTTAAAAAAATGTATAAAGGTTATTTATTTAATATATCTACATACATATGTATTTTTAAGTTTTGTAATTTAGCCTAAACTGAACCGATTCTTGAAATTTGGATCATCATTTGGATATATTACTTAGAAGCATCAATATGATTTATTATTTTTCGAAAGTGGGTCCAGAAGTGGTAAAAAATAGGCCGAAAAATTAGTACTTTTTACCGAAAATATTTTCGATTAAGATTTTTAAAGTCTCAAAAATATGTACATACATATGTATATTTCGAAAGCCAACCCTGAGGGCTCAAAAACGGGTAATAAGGGAATTCTATGTTTGTTATATAAAATGTTCAAAAGGTATAAATTGTTAAATATTAACATTTAAATGTAGCAAGAAAACTAATGTTTTGAGGTTATTAAAAGTCAACCACAATTTGTGTGGTTTGGTCCATATTTGACGATATCTCCCATTTTAATAAAACAAATATATCTCAATAAATCGATTTTTGGTTAATATGTTTATTAAATATTTCGGCATTATATACATATTATATAGATATTAATACATGTTATATACATATTAACAAAAACTAATAACTAAAAAAATATTTCCTATGTTCAAAGATTTCATAACGTAATCTATGCGTTTAAAAGTTCTTTTTGTATATCTTTTTCCTCAATATTAAAATGTAGAAACATAATTTCATTAATAAATATATCATTAATAGAAATTCTACATCTTTTCTCGCAAATTATATTTCTGGCTCTCGAAAAAACCCTCTCCGAAGCAGCACTAGTGGCAGGTGTTGATAATATTTTGCAGCTTACTTTATATAGGAGAGGGAATTCTTTTCGATGCAAGTACCACCACTGTAGAATGTCAAAATCGTCATGAAAAGTAACATTCAACATTTCATAAGAAATTATTTCTCTCTCCACTTTATCTACTGTTGAGTTTATAGACTGTTTTAAAAAATCAGCAAATAAGTCATTGTTGTGACTTGATATTGTTCTAGTGGCCATCTCTTCATCTTCTTGTCCACAATCTAAAAGATAACTTTCCATAATTTTCCTGCATTCTGATTTTATGAGAATTTTTTCTTCGTCAGAGAATTGATTTAATCCATTTGCTGGAGGAAAAAGGTACAGCGCAATTTTATGAAAAATTTTTAAATTATTTAATACCACTGTATCCAAATAATAATTTAATTTTTGTTTAAATTGCTTTAGTATATCTAAATCTCCTTCGTAAATGGTGCATATTTTTTTTAATCGATATATGTAAATAAAAACTAAATGAATTGTTGGATACTTTTCGCCTTCAAATTTTTTAAAAGTATCTTGAAAGTGTTCTAATACTTTTATAATAGCGCTTATATGATTCAGGTTGATGTTGTTTATTCGGTGTAATTCATTTTTTTGTTGTAATTGTTGAACGACGTCAATCCAATTTTTCTCCAGAGATACGAATAAAGAATACATAGTATTCCACCTGGTTGGAGAAAAACTTTTTAAAGATGTTTGTAAGTTGCTATTTAAGCCCGAAATTTTAAAATATTTCACAAGTTTTGTACACAGTTGGTTCAATTCAGCAATTTCAGTAATTTCCTGCATAGCCTTTTGCACCGTATTATGGAGTAAATGATCAACACAGAATATGTGATCATGTGATCGAAATGCAGCAACCATGTTAGCACCCCGATCTGTAACTATTATTGCATTATTTGCCATATCCAAATTGAAATTCTCAAGAATACTGTTTATTTTCATTTTGATATTATCACTCGCAATTAAAGAATTATATGCGTAGATTTATATTACATAGTATATCTTAATTTATTTATATACATAATGTATTTTAAAAACTGTGGCAACCTTATAGCTTTTAAAATGCCATCATTTTTGCAGTGTTAATGATTTTTTTGCCATAAATAATTAAATTAAAAATTTTAACGAGTGGAAGAATTAAATTAATTATTTATTAAATATATAAATATTCGATTTAGAGGATCACGTGCAAAAGAAAAAAATATATTTTTTATACTTCAAAAGTGCTTTTTTAAACGAAATTCACGAACGAAAGATCAATAACTTTCCACATAGAAATTATAGATAAACTTACTTGTACATTTTTCTCCTTCCATTGACCTCATTCCTAGCAGTTTACTTAAGAGCTTTCCCTCAATTATGTAATGGATTGTCAAGGATATATACGTTTTCTTTAAAAAGTTATCAGTCCAAAGATCAGATGTTAGACCAAATCCCTGATTTTTAACCGATAAAATTTCGTCTTTAATTTTGTGAAAATAAATTTCATATACATTTTGTATATTTCGAGCTACAGTTGTTGAATGTGGCAAAAGCGTTGCAACATTTACATTTGGTCCATAACGTGCTCCAACTTTCACAAAATATTCGGCAACATCCAGAAATCCAGAATCCTCTACAATTTTAAAAGGTCTACAGTTTTTTACAGACCATTGAGCTATTTTTTTTGTACAAATATTCTTGGTCTCGGTATCCACATCAATATTTTGTTCGCTATTGACCTCATTGATGTCTGAATAGCATTTATGTCTCACTAAATTAGTGGTTGATTTATTCTTGTATGAATAAATTTTTTTGCAAGTTTTGCAAGCTACAACATCTTGCAGTTCTTCATTGGAAGTATTTTCAATTTTGCAAAAAATATTCCAAATTTTACTTCTACCTTTGACTTCCTTCATTTTGATTTCGCCACTTAAAATTTTGTCTCTTATCTCATTTTTATTTAAGATTCCGGTAAGACTACTAGTTGTCATTTCATCGTCAACAGAATCCATATTAACATTTAAGGACATTTCCTAAAATAATCATAGAATTATTTAAAAAATTTTGATAATCAAATTTATTTGAAATACTGATAATCAAATTCCCAGATATAAATATTTTTGTGACTATTTACTATATTGCGATTTCGTTATAACCTTGCAATACTTTAAACAAATCAAATTTTATCAAAAATTGCTTTATTTTTTCATTTATCTTTTAAGAGATTTACAATAATAAAATAGAGTATGTACTTACTTATAAATTGTTAACTTTGCTGAATATATTTTTAATAACTTTTCACCGCACTTTTCACTGCACTTTTAAAACCCACGAAAATATAAATTGTGGTGATTTTTGGTAATAGTAGCGATTTTTAAGTAGTATGCGATTTGGCGACATATTGTTTTATAGCGATTTTATTAGCTTATTTCAAATTAAAGTATACCAAAAATGTTGTTATATTTTTTGCAAATTACAATATATCTACAATGTATGAAAGCATCTGTATACATACATATGTAAGTGTAATTCCAGAAAACTTAGTATTTTTTTAAATTTTATATAAAACTGAAGAAAAATTTTATAATAACTTCCAATTGCATTTACTAAACTAATATCGTGTATTTGTCAAAAACTTCTACATTTTACACTTCTACATATTACATACTTAAATGTAAGTAATCCAATAAAGTTATATGTTTAATCTGACTATTGAATAACGAATAATGTGAAACTTAGGGCCAGTTCCTCTAAATGCATACGAACAGGCTCTTTCTTAATTTATATTGTTGTCTTCAATATAAAATAAGAAAGAAGTGCTTTTCTCCTTTAGAGGAACAGGTCCTTAGTTAGTTATCATCCTCTTAAAGCTAAGGAAATTTTTATATAAAAAAATTCTTAACTTAATTTTTCACACCCTTTACAAATTATTGTAATTACATATAAATGCTGAAATAAGTTTTTTAATCAATACTTCTTGTTTTTCTTTGACGAAAAAAAAAACGTTTATTTATTAGCTACAAAGCATAAAAGACTGTTCATACGTAAATGTTCAAAGTGATCACACTGATCACTCGTTGCTACCGAGATGTTTTTGCTATCATTAGGGTTTTTTCCCCGAATTGTATCAAACCTTACACAACTCTCAACGAACGAGACGAGTAATATTTCGTTTCTATATTAAGCATGTCGAGTGTGTGTATAACTCATCTGTTCAAACTTCACTTCTACACATGCTTGTTTAATACTTTCACAATAGTGTGCGTGTATTTTAATACAATGCAGTGCTGTGAACTTACCCTGCCAGCAATTTTGTAGTCGACTACGAGAAAAATTCACTTCTAGTTTACTTTTACAGACTGACTATAAGCTAACTACAATGTAATGCAGAGCTGTCCCGAAATTTTGTATTTGGCAACGTAAAGAACCGACTTTTAAATACTAACTACAAGCTAACTATAATGTAATGCAGAAGTGCCTCAAAATTATCTGGTGAGAATTAACTGTATTTCAACATGTTTTCTCTTGTTTCTCTATTATTATGATTTTATTTGTTGACTTTAGTAGACTGACTATAAACGAACAGCAATGTAATGCAGAAATGTTCCAAAATTTGGTATTTATTAACGTAAACAACCGACTTTTAAAGACTAGCTACAAGCTAACTATCATATAATGCGGGAGTACCCCAAAATTATCTGGAGAGCATTTTGTTTCGACATGTTTTCTCATGTTTCTTTATTATTTGGAATTTTGTTTTACATTTTTGTCATTTTCTTCTATACGTTGTGAAATTAGAGTCAGTAAATTGGAAAAATTAATTATAAAAGGTTAAATATTTCAAAACTCGGTCCCTAAATTCTAAATTCTGCTGATTAATACTGTAAACATAATACATTAACAGTTAACATTACACATAACATTTTAAAATTTATTTTAGATTTGGATCAATGGAAATCATGGAAATAATGAACAAATCATTCATAATTTTATGGATACCGGTGTTATTATTAGTTCCCCTGCAGAAAACTGATGTCTATTAATTTTAACGAACTAATGTCATAACTTGTATTAAAGCGAAATGTAATTTAGATAACTAGTAGTTAAATTTTAAATATATTTAATTAAAATATAATTAATTAATACAGTAGGGAATTCAAAAGATAACTATTGCTTGACTTTTCTGCAACTAACTTTAAGTTAGTTAATAAAGAGTTACCTTTAAGCTAATTTTTTAGTAACTAACTTTAAGCTAGTTGAAAGGTCATGCAGAGTCGGACAATTGACTACTGCGTAGGACATCGCCATGTTAAAATAGTCAGTTGGCTCCATTAAAAATAATCCAAGAATCAACCATAACTAGTTGATGAAAAAGTCGGCTTTTAATGCATTTAAAGTTAGTTGAGTTGCTGGCAGGGTAAGAACAAGTATACTCATGCAGATGTTTAGTGTCTACTCTCTATATTACTTGGTAGTTTGGCACCATTGTCTTCGCTCTGGCTTTGTAATTCAGAAGGAATACATTAGTGACGATTGACCCTATATATATATATACCCAGTGCGCTTTGCTACCCTAAAAACAATATAATTAAAACCCCTCTTACGATTTCTAAAGATTCTAGCCTTAATGGCTTTCATATACAACTTTTGTGTTTAATTTATATGGAAGATGCCTCGCCAACTATTGCAAGTTACGCTCTAGCTCTACTATTTTCCGAGTTAAATGAATTTTTGTGTTTAGTTCATATGGGATATGCCAAGTCCCCTATTGCTAGTCCGCCAAATTCTTATTTTGAATTTGGACGTGGCACCTCGCCTACTTAAAACTTCCAAATAAAAAGTAGCCTATAAATCCTTCCAGACTTACAGAAAGGCACTGTGTAAATTTCAAGAAAATCGGTCCAGTAGTTTAGGCGTCTATAGACTTTAAACAAATATACACGCATTAATTTTTATATACATAAATACATAGATATTATATTATTTATATTATTAACAGTCAATCAGGAGTTATAACAGTTATAAATAATAACTCTTATCAATGTATTTTACGTGTTAAATATAAAAGTTTTCTGACTAGATCTGGCCATAATTACGGATATTTAGTGTAAAATAATACAAATGAAAATCCAATATTCAAAGCATTCTTCTCCATTAATGTTACAATTTATTTTAATACTTGTAATAACAGGTTTTGATTTTTATACCCACCATCAAAAAAGATGGTGGTATATTGTTTATATACCACCATCTTGAAATATTCATCTAAGACCCATAAAAGTATATATATTCTGGATCCTTATTAAATTCTAAGACGATCTAGCCATGTCCGTCCGTCTGTCTGTCTATCTGTCTGTCGACATGAACATATTTTATAGGAACCTTTATATCATTGTAAAATTTTATAAGGATCGCTCCATAATTGACCCTACCCCCATATAAGGTCCCCTTCTGAAAATTACTTTAACGCTCATAACTGTCTAAAAGAAGCATATATATCGATGAAATTCGACATGAACATATTTTATAGGAAACTAAATATCATTGTTAAATTTTATAAGGATCGATCCATAATTGACCCTAATAACTGTCTAAAAGAAGCATCTATAGCGATGAAATTCGACATGAACATATTTTATGGGAACCTAATTCGCTTTGTAAAATTTTATTAGATCCCCTTCAGAAAATGACTTTAAAGCTCATAACTGTCTAAAAGTAGCATCTACAGCAATGAAATTCGACATGAACATTAGGGTGGGTCGAAAATAGGCTTTTCTCTCGGATCAACTTCTAATAGTGAAATTATATTGTATGTTAACGTCAAATGGAAGACAGTAAAATATTATTCAATTATTTTGAGGGTAGGAGCCCGCGCATCACCGCCAAAGTTTGTAAATGCGTTTATATGTGAGAAAATGGCACATTTTATTGCAAAATCGTAATGTCTACAAAATTGTCTTTCCAAAAAGATAGAAAAACTCAAAATTGGTTTAAAATGTTTTGAGTTATTAAAATTTTCCCCAAGAATTTTGTGATTCTGAAGACACATAAAAGTAAATATAAGAAATTTTTTTTTAGTTTTGAAAAATTTTACAAACAAATATTATGTTACAAACAAATATTATGTTTATCTTTATAAGATTCATAAATATGTTAGTACGAATTTTTGTTCAAATCGGATAAAGCTTACTCGGTTTAGTCTGTGGTCGAAAAAGAGCCATTATTTTAACAGCATCTCCAAAATTCCTTTTTCAAACTTTAAAAAATTTTGTTAAATGGATTTTAAAAAATTAAAGTTTTCTATGCTGTATATTATAAAGGATATATATAAGAATTAAACACAAAAAGAAAGAGCTCAATACCTCTCAGAGTTTTATCATACCTGCGATGTGAATTTGAAGGATTTCAGGAAAAACGCAATTTTTCCAATAATTAAGTAAAAGTATTACCAATTGATGCTTAATTTTGGTCAAGTAAATTGCGATTATTATTTCCGAGTCCATGGAAAGTTATTTCTGATCAAATTTCCAAAATTAAAAATCATTAACCCTCTAAACACCGGGGTTAAAATCAAAATTTTGAATATTTTATGTGTTTGAAGAAATAAGATTATAATGTTGTTAACTTGTTGATGGATAGTGATGAAACTTTTTTTTAATGAAGAATATTAAATATATAACAAGTTAGAATGCAATATTCGGCTCTGCCGAATTTTAAATACCCTCCACCTTGAACTGGTTTCATAAATTATCAAATTTAATGGATTGATTCAAATTTACCTTAATATTTTAGACTTACTTTCATTACGCTTTACAATATGCAATTAAAAACAAAACTACCACTTAACAGACTGTTACAGAGCGTACTAAATTTAACCTATGTTCTGCATTTAAAATAATTTAATTATTTATGACAAAAAAAGATAAATCGACCAGGAATCGAACCTGCAATGCTCAGTTTGTTAATTCTCGCTTCACCACTTCATTATTTTGTCCTTCGTTAACTAATATTTTTCATATAAAAATGCCATGTTATTTTCTGTACAAAACATTGCTGCTAGGGATGCCAATCCCGAATTTTATTTTTTCATTTTATTTTTTCATTTCGTCGTAGATCCAAAAAGTATACACTTTTTTGTCTATAGTAGACTCATTCTATTTAGGCCGCAAATTTGGACCAAAATTAACACAAGAAATCGTAAAAGGACCTCCTCTGAAAATCAATTTGATGCCAATATTAATATCAATACATTACAATCAGCTATTTGATGAAATTCATTTTTAAAATAGAATCGATTTGAATCTATAACAATAATACAAAAATTATATAATATTCAATTTCTGCGGCTTTTTTCTCTTAAATGGAAAGTATTTTGTTGTATGCATAGTATTTTGCAAGAAAATAATAAACCATTCCTCGATCGAAATTCATCATACCTTTTCAAATCGATTGATTTCAAATCTTTCGAATTCCATCACATACCGGAATATTTATTTTATTTCGGCTCAGTCAAATATAAAATTTATTTTTTAAATGATATCTAGAAGGTTTTGTATTTCAAGCTTTCTACAAATCTGAGTGATAACGTTAAAGGTAAATTAAATTGTTCTGAATGTAGATAACATTCCCCATACGAACCCCCTTTAAAAAATATCTTAAACGCAGGGACTGTAAATAACAGTTATTCTAAAAATTTTAATCCAAAAAATCTCTATATTGGAGTCAACGAAGACCTATACTATTATATACCAATTAGGGTGATCGACTCGATTTTTCAACCGGTTTTAAAACCGGTTTTTTCTGCTTTACCAGTGTCGGTTTTTTCTTAATGTTGATTTTTCGAATATCGAATAACCCGGTTTTTTCACTTTTTAAAACCCGGTTTCGAATACTTTTATTTGCTTTGTATTCAAAGATTATTTAAATGAAATTTTTAAGTAAATAATAATACAGCCCGTCTAAATTTTAAAAATATTCGAGTCGAGGAACTAGAGTACATTTTCTACAGCTCTTTTGGTTAAACTTTTTTGATTTTCCTAATTAATTAAAAAAATTTATTTGTAAAATTGATAACTGTTTGATAAAATTTAGCAATCTTAAGATTATATTCCAATTACAATAATTAATTTACGGCTGAAATTTTATGGAAGAGTTGAAATGCCTATGCAAATTTCCTAAACAGGGCTTTTAAAATAAGCTAGGATTACATAGTACCTTATGTTTAACAGAAGTGTCCCACTTTTTTCCTAATTTTTTTATATTAAAGAAATAATGTAAATCAGACGACTAGATCTAAAGTTATACGCTTGTATTTATAAAAAAATCTTATTTTGCTTTTAATGCACTCAATAGTTAAAGCACAC
This sequence comes from Lucilia sericata, assembly GCF_015586225.1. Lineage (NCBI taxonomy): Eukaryota > Metazoa > Arthropoda > Insecta > Diptera > Calliphoridae > Lucilia > Lucilia sericata. The sequence goes on along the minus strand of NW_023994446.1, from coordinate 121,382 downwards.
TTTAGCCTTAAAAACCAATTATAAAATTGTGATATTCATAAACAAATAATAAACGTATATTAACTATTGTGCTGATTTATGTTTAAGTTGGCAGCACTGTACAATATGGCTGTCATTTTATGTGTTAGTGTTGCGTACAATTAGGATAAAATATTCGTTGATTCGGTTTTCTTAATTTCATATTTTTGTTTATAATAGATTTTTGACAATAAAAACAAACTTTTAAGAAAAATAAATATATATATGGCTTTAATAAATGTCTATTTAGTTCAGATGTATAAATATAACATATAATTTCTAATTATTATTAAAAGTATCCGAATAACGGATATTTTGCGACAAAATATACATCACTATGACACATTTTCTTATTTTTACTTATTTTCCTTGTAATTTTTGATAAATTTTTGCAAATATTGATAAATTTCTTTGATATTTGACTAATTTTAATGCCGGCGAATATATTTTGCATTAGTATAACACTAATCAATATAATTTACATGGTTAATTACTTTATGGCATTATATTTAACCAACAAACTTTGAAAAAGCCAAATCAAATGATTTTGTCCATCATTTGGTTGACAGACGGGCACTTCCAAATTGCCTAAAAATAGTGCTGGACAATTGGAATATTGTCAAATATTCATGCATTAATCCAATAATGCCTAGATTTGAGTTTTTTCCTCAAAATATAATCGTTTAAAAATTTTCTGGGATTTTATTTACAAATTTGTAAACGTTAAAATTAGAATTTTTAGATTTTATTTTAAAAGAAACCATAATTAGTTTTCGCAATCAACCTAAAATTACCGGAAAAATCTTTATCTGAGAAAAAAATTGTTAAAAATCAACTTATTGTTGGCTTAAAGAAGGGTCGAGCCTACAATAAAATTCTTCTAATTGTCAATGGTTTATTGAAGGTGTTTTAAGCTATTTCACGTTTATAAATACGATTTTCCTGAATTTTGCCTAAAATTGTTTAATAAACCTAAAATAAGTTTTTATAAATACAGCCGATAATCTTTTAAACTGTTAAAAATCATTTCGGGCCATGTTTTGTTAATCAAATTTAAACATAGACATTAAGTTTTTCAAATTAAAATATATTTTTTTTAATTATAATGAAAAACCGGTTAACCGGTTTTTTCTGAATTTGAAAAATATCAACCGGTTTTTTTTAAATGTCAACTATTCGAACTATTCGAAAACCGGTTTTTGGAAAATGTCGAATAATCGATCACCCTAATACCAATATAATCGTATTGAAGTGCTTTTTCAGAATATATGGTGATTTAAAAAAAACGCTCTTAGCTCTACAAATAACAGTTATTTTTTAACGGAAAAATAAAAGTCTGATTGAAACAGTTAAAAAATGAGTTTTATTTTTCCGTCATAAAATAACAATTATTTGAGGAGTTTTATTTTTTCCATCAGAAAATAAAACTCATTTGGGGAGTTTTGTTTTCAACGTCAAAAAATCAAACAATGTTTTTATATATTTTTTCAGTCTCTTATTTTATTGAGTTTATCTGACCAAGTCCATTAAATAGTTGATTTGAACTGACGTTGAAAACATCTGAATCAAAAACGGCAAATGGTAATTTTCTGTTATGACTAAACACAAGCTTTTTAATTTCTTCGGAAGGCATTAGTATTGAAAAAGAGTTTTATTTTCTGACGGAAAAAATAAAACTCCTCAAATAATTTTTATTTTATGACGGAAAAATAAAACTCTTTTTTTAAAAGTTTCATTTGAATTTTTATTTTTAGGTAAAAAAATAACTTTTTCAGATGGATTTTTATTTTTAAAGTCACAAAATAACTGTTATAAATTAACTTTTTTGATATAACTTATAACTGTTACGGTCCCTGCTTAAACGTCCAAAAATTTACTTATAACCATTAGTATCACGATGACATTCAGCATAACTAACCTTTATATAAAATTACATCCCTCTTCCCAATTTTTGGAGGATCGGCCCATATTTGACCCTAGCTCCCATATAAAGCCTTTTTTTAGAAATTTAATTTTTCATCAATAAATTGCTTAAATACATCGGAATTAAGGTAAAATTCAACAAATTTTTTATGAAAAATAAATAATTTTTAAAATATACCCATGGTTTAGGGTATCGTATAGACGGCCATGTCCGACTATTGTTTTTATTTAGGAAGTATGTATGTAGTTATCAAATTTATGATATTATGATATTCTAAAAGTTTTTATTTAAGAATTGGAATTAATTGGATTGCTTTAATTTAAATTTATCTTCTGTCGATTAATTTCCACAAGATTAAACAATTTTCTTCACAAACATAAAGATTTAAGATTTTCATGTATAAAATAATTAAATTTATGTAATCCCGAAAAATTGGAATTTTCAAAATCCCGAATCCCGGGATTTGTAAAAGTCAGTCCCGTTTGGCATCCCTAATTGCTGCTGAATAACTTTTATCAACACTGATGTTGCTGAATAGCTTAAGAAATTAACAGTTACATTTTCTCACTGTGCACATATTATTTGATCTTGGCCCAAGATCAAATATTATTTGATCTTAACCCAAGATTCTTGGGTTAACAACAATTTTTTACACAAACAGGAAAGAGAATTTCTATGTGAACATTAGTTGCAAACAATTACGAAGCTCGTTAATAGTGTAGTGGGAATGGCGTAAAACTAGCAACTGGGAGATTTTAAGTTCGAATCCTGTTCGTTTTGGACAGTTTTTATTTAATTGTTTGCGAAAAATAATCAATTTCTTAATCCCTATGGGTGGTACAAGAAATTGTGGACTGATTTCGATTTTCAACTCAGTGGATTCCCAAATTATATGTAAATTAATTTCGGGGAATATGTACATTTGTATGGGAGGTATATGTAATTTTTTTTATATAATTCATTTTATTTACAATCTATCCATTAAGGATAATATATGTAGTTGAGAACCGATTTTTTTCGATTTTTAACAATCCTGGCACCAAGAGTTATATCTCTGACAAAATTCATTAATTTTTCTGCAGTAGTTTTTGTAAAAAATACAAATAAATATGTGAAAAAGCACAATTTTTTTAGAGGTTGTCTCAAATTTGTACTCATAACTCTGAACCTATTTTTACCGATCTTGCTGATTTTCAATACCAAACTGCTTAGAATACCAATGAATATTTTGGGTGAATTTCATAAAGTTCCGTTGCTTCGTGTTTTATACAGACAGACAGACGGACATATCTAAATCGACTCAGAATTTCATAAGGACCAAGAATATATATACTTCGTTGGGTCTCAAATGAATATCTCTCGGTTTCACAAACGGAATGACAAACTTATATATACCCTCTATCTCCACTGATGGTGGTGGAGGGTATAAAAATTTGATTTTGACCCCGGTTTTTAGAGGGTTAATGATTTTTAATTTTGGGAATTTGATCAGAAATAGCTTTCCATGGACTCGGAAATAATAATCGTAATTTATTTGATCAAAATTAAGCAACGGTTGGTAATAATATAATTTTTACTTAATTATTTGCAAAAATTGCCTTTTTCCCGAAATCCTTCAACTTCACATCGTAGGTACGTTGAAACTATAAGAGGTATTGATCTCATTTTTTTGTGTTTAATTCTTATATATATCTTTTATAATATCCAGTATAGAAAACTTTAATTTTTAAAATCCATTAAACAAAATTTTTTAAAGTTTGAAAATTGAGTTTTGGAGAGGCTGTTAAAATAATAGCTCTTTTTTGACCACAGACTAAACCGAGTAAGCATTATCCAATTTGAAGAAAAATTCGTACTAGCAAGCACGGCGATGCGCGGGCTCTTACCCTCAAAATAATTGAATAATATTTTACAGCCTTCCATTTGACGTTAAAATACAACATAATTTCACTATTAGAAGTTGATTCTGACACAAATGTAGGCAATACAGTTTTTTCAACTATAAATATTAAGTATTTGCTTTATTTTTTTATTATTTTAACACAGAAAAAATTCATACATTTTGAACATGATTGAACATGACTTTTTTCCCAAACCATTTTCATGCAGAAAATTAAAAGTTCATAAAATATGCATTTGTACATGATGGTAATTTTTTGAATTTTTACTTTTTTTCAACGATATTCATGAAATATGTAATTGCATAAAAGTCCATTATTTACAATTCCGTTTACATAGTTACAGAATAGTAATCCTATATTAGCGAATTTCGTATAAACATAGTTAACATCCATCAAGAAATAAAAAAAATTCCAAATTTCCAAACATTTTTTAACAAATAGAAAAATAAATTTGAAATATCAAGGCTAAATATGTCTAAAAAATAAAAATTAAAAAATTCATACCATTTAGGAACTTATTCTTAAATATTATTAACTTTTTTGTGTGAACAATCAATATAATAATGTTTAAAACTTTATTGACAATTGAAATTTTGGCGGTAAAAAATAACCTGATTTAGAAAATGGTGGTTAGTGTATTTTGTTTTCTCCTGTTCTGTATTTTGCTGAAAAAATATGGTCACCGTACGTATACGTGAAAGAGTTCAGTATTTGAGAACATATTAAACTTTTTTAAAAAAAAGGTCCAAATTTCCCAAATTTGTACGTTTACGGGTAAAAAGGGGAAAAACGGGTAAAAAACGGCTTTCTTAATTATCTTACACAATATTAGTGATACAAGAAAAATTTTAAATGCACCTTTATCTACTCTTAAAATGAGCAGATGGCTGTGGTACTTTTTATAAGGGGTAAAAATGTGTAACAAAGGTGATTTTGGTACCTTTTTTGGCCCTTTATAACTTTTAAACTAATTAACATAATAAATTTTTATAAATATTTTGGATACATCTCCCAAAATTATGAGACACCTCTTTCGTACTTTTTAAAAATTCAGTCCTTTTTGGGTGTAAAAGGGAGAAAACTGTATTTATGGTACTTTTTTTAGCACATTAAGAAAACTTTTTCGGTTTATTGAATTATTCCTATTAAATTACGGACTAACTCTGTAATATTTATTGTAATAAAATTTTTGCTATTTCACTGGGGAAAAAAGTACCAATAAGGGAAAAAACGGGAAATTTAATTTTATTCAAACTCATTGAGCCAATTTTTATAAAATATGAAAAAGTAAAATATGAAAAAGAAAAGGGGAAACATTGTACTCTTTTTATTAGTACTTTCCACTTAGGTAAAATTTATTTCACTTTTGGTACTTTTTCTTTCTTCAAATGATACTCTTTTTATGTTCTTTAATATGAACTCAAAACACATGATTATTAATCATACACGGTCCTCATTGAATAAGATTCTTTAAGAGACAACTTCTTAGTACTTTTTATCTCATAAATTGTACTTTTTTAATTTTCTAAAATATTCAACCTAGGAACTCTAATTTTAACATACATGGTCTTGACTGAATAATATTCTGTAAGTGGGAACTATTTGGTACTTTTCTATTCTTCAAATGGTACCTTTTAGATTCTTTATAATGGTTAACCGGAACACATGGTAGTTATTAAATGAGAATTTATTGAGAGAGATTTTTGTACTTTTTCGATTTCCCGATATTATATTAAATATTTTTACGATATTGAACATAGATATTGAAAATAAAATTTAAAATGTAGGCCCCTTAGAGAGTGAGAATCTACTGAAAGGGATTTTGGTACTTTTTCATTCATCAAATTATATTTTTTGAATTGTATATAATATTGAACACAGAAACATACAATTTTTTATTCAATGTTAATCTATTAGAGGTATTTTATAGTACTTTTTTCAAATATTACTTTCGAAATTTTCTATAATGTGGAAGCTAAATGAATGAAGCTTCTTACTGAATGCGAATTTAATCACGTGATATTGAACGTATAAAACTGAAAATGTTTAATCAATTTTAATTTTCTATAAAAGTAAACAAAATTTTGTATGTATTTAATTTAAGTTAGGGTAGCGAAGCACCCAGGGCACAGTGGTATAGGAAAAAAAAAAGAGGGAAATAATTCGGTAACTTCTAAACGGTTAATCCGATTTTAATGAAATTTGGTGTGCACAAAGAGGAGGTGTTGTCGAGTTTAGGTTTTGAATTTGGACCTTATAGGCCAACCAGGGGCCCGGCGGGGGGTCCTCAAATTAGGACACCTCGGCTATGTTAAATTTTTAAAACGATCCTATTTCTTCATTTGAGTTCCGATTTAAAAAAAATTTCGTATATAGAATCTCCTCATCGAGCACTATAAAAAATGTTGTCATAGCAGTAAATTATCTCTTATAGTTTAGGAGATATTCGCATTTGAAAATTAAAATTTTAAAATTTTTACCGTCTTTACTTTAGTTTTTTTTGATAATAGCAGGTCCAAATATTCCCGATTTTCGCCATTTTGTTTTATTTGCTTAACAACAAGTTTATATATCAAGCAGTGAAAGAATTATGTAAAAATCATGACTGAGTCCAAAGTTATAGGCATTTTAATTTAAAAAATTAAAAAAAGGCGATTTTTTGTCATTTTTTTGGGAAAAAAGTATCTTTTTCTTTTTAAGTTATCTAAAAAGTTTCTAAGAAGATGTATATAGAATTTATACTTTTTGGAAAGCTGACTTTACATAAAGTACGATAAATGAAACAAAACCTAAAAATTTTTGATACCGAGGGGACCAGGTCCATCCAAAAAAACCCTATTTTTTATGGAAAATTAAATTTTGAGCAAAAATTCTCAAATCGCATAGTCGATATCAAATTATAGTGACCTGTTTTATATGACCCAATATGTTCTTAATCATTTTGTAACGGGTTTCGATAACCCCGCCCCTGGTATGGATATAATAGGCAAAAAACTAAAAAATCCCATTTTTGGGATTTTTTAAAACTTTTTTGGGAATTCCGGGATTTCTAATAAGAAAATTCGAAATTTTGATTTAATTTTGGATTTTAAGTAAAAAAATCTACCTAACTGTAAAATTTCATCAAAAAATATTCATAAATAAAATTTTTATTGCAATTAGAAAAATTTGTATCTTCGCAAAAACTGAATAAAAAACATTTTTTAATTTTTTTTAAAAAAAGTATTCCGCGAATTTTTTAATTTTCAAAAATTATATACAGTTTTGAAAAATAGACAAAATTACCTTTCCATTGATATATAACATGCCTACCTAATGTTTTTTAAGTGACAAATTAATTAGGGAAAACTCAACATCTTTTAGAAAATTTGCCTAGCACTATTATTTTCATCCATAAGGTTAACTCTTAAATTTGTTACATATATGGATGAAAATAATAGTGCTAGGTAAATTTTCTAAAAGATGTTGAGTTTTCCCTAATTAATTTGTCACTTAAAAAACATTAGGTAGGCATGTTATATATCAATGGAAAGGTAATTTTGTCTATTTTTCAAAACTGTATATAATTTTTGAAAATTAAAAAATTCGCGGAATACTTTTTAAAAAAAAAAATAAAAAATGTTTTTTATTCAGTTTTTGCGAAGATACAAATTTTTCAAATTGCAATAAAAATTTTATTTATGAATATTTTTTGATGAAATTTTACAGTTAGGTAGATTTTTTTACTCAAAATCCAAAATTAAATAAAAATTTCGAATTTTCTTATTAGAAATCCCGGAATTCCCAAAAAAGTTTTAAAAAATCCCAAAAATGGGATTTTTTGGTTTTTTGCCTATTATATCCATACCAGGGGCGGGGTTATCGAAACCCGTTACAAAATGATTAAGAACTTATTGGGTCATATAAAACAGGTCACTATAATTTGATATCGACTATGCGATTTGAGAATTTTTGCTCAAAATTTAATTTTCCATAAAAAATAGGGTTTTTTTGGATGGACCTGGTCCCCTCGGTATCAAAAATTTTTAGGTTTTGTTTCATTTATCATATTTTATGTAAAGTCAGCTTTCCAAAAAGTATAAATTCTATATACATCTTCTTAGAAACTTTTTAGATAACTTAAAAAGAAAAAGATACTTTTTTCCCAAAAAAATGACAAAAAATCGCCTTTTTTTAATTTTTTAAATTAAAATGCCTATAACTTTGGACTCAGTCATGATTTTTACATAATTCTTTCACTGCTTGGTATATAAACTTGTTGTTAAGCAAATAAAAAAAAATGGCGAAAATCGGAAATATTTGGACCTGCTATTATCAAAAAAACTAAAGTAAGGACGGTAAAAATTTTAAAATTTTAATATTCAAATGCGAATATCTCCTAAACTATAAGAGATAATTTACTGCTACGACGACATTTTTTATAGTGCTCGATGAGGAGATTCTATATACGAAATTTTTTTTAAATCGGAACTCAAATGAAGAAATAGGATCGTTTTAAAAATTTAACATAGCCGAGGTGTCCTAATTTGAGGACCCCCCGCCGGGCCCCTGGTTGGCCTATAAGGTCCAAATTCAAAACCTAAACTCGACAACACCTCCTCTTTGTGCATACCAAATTTCATTAAAATCGGATTAACCGTTTAGAAGTTACCGAATTATTTCCCTCTTTTTTTTTTCCTATACCACTGTGCAGGGTATGCTAGTATATATTATAAATCTCTTTGTTAGTCTGTTCGTTTGTTTGTTTGTTCGTCAATCACTAAACGGCTGGACCGATTTTTTTGGAACATAGTTAGATCTATACTTGGAGAGTATTATAGGCTATATTTTTTTAGAACTTGGACTAGGAGGGGGTAAAATGTGTGAAAAACGTGCAAAATGAGTGCTTTTGATAGTAAATACTGATTTTGTCTATCCTTAAGCATAAGCATTTTCCATTAACCTCTTCATTTGTTAGAAATATATACTAACAAAGTGCCGTTGCCAAAATTGGACCGGAAGGGGACAAAAAAAAGGCCAAATGGCGGAAATCTGACAAAATTAGTACTTTTGTACTTTAAGAACGATTTTTCTCTATTCTAAAGCCAAAATATTTGTTCAATTCACAATCAAGTTGTATATTGTACCTACTAAAGTGTAGTAACAGTGATTGTGAACAGATCTTTGCAACAAGTCATAAGTTTATGTTCCTAATTAAAAAAAAAAACAATCAAAACAAATATAGATAACAATGTCAAAAGATAAAAAAAATCAAAAAATATTAAATTAATTAAACATGCGAAATAAACCAAATTAATTTCTTTGAATTTTCAATTCTTTTATTTTCTTTATTCCACATTTTAAACTAATAAATAAACTGTTTTTAATAAAATTTTAGTTTTTTTGTTTTGGTAAACAGCTGTTTGTTTTTGATTTCAGTGTTACCACTTTATTGTTTTTTGTGCTAAAATCGTTTGCATTTTTGGTTTATATGTTGAAATAAACAACTGGCAACACTAAAATTTCTTACAACATTCGAAAAACATATGAAAAATTGTCGTAGGAGTTGTATAGAGCTTTTGCATAGAAAATACCAACAACATTGTTATGACTATTGTAGCAGCTGCTGACATACAACGCATACAACGCTACAACATCGATTGTGAATTGAACAATTATAAACTATGATTTTGATAGTCTCAGACATATGTATGTATGTACATATATTTAGAAATTCCAGACTTAGGGAAAAAACGGGTAAATAAGGGAAATCTGTATTTGCTACGCAAAAGGACTCAATAAATGAATAAATAAAACAAATAAATAAACAAGTAAAAATTTATAGTTGGGCATGGCCGACCATAAGATGCCCTACACCAGTGATTATGTTACAAATGTTGATTAATAATAAAGCATTTAAATTAATTTTTACCTTAATTCAGAAATATTTTAACAATTTATTGACAAGTAAGGGATTTTCTAAAAGACGGTTATATGGGGGTAGGTGGTTAATATGGGCCTATCCCATATTAACCACGTACGTCTACATTAAAGTTATTTATGTAGAATATCGCCGTAATATTAGTGTTTATAAGTGAATTTGAACCATCAATTCCTTTTATGAAGGGGACTATATATGGGGATGTGATCTAATGAGGACCGATCATTACGAAAATCAGCCGTGTCATTAAAACTTATATAAAACAAAGTTTTGCCGATTTTTGGTGTGATACAAGAACATTTAACATATTTATGACCTCAAAAGCGATATTCAGTGCTGCGATTGTATGGGGGCTATGCGAAATAATGTTCCGAAATAATGATCCTTGAAAGAGTATGTGCCAAATTTAATCAAATTATCTTGCAAATTGCGACCTGCAGCGTTCGCATAACATTTTTAATTACACTTAAACGACTGGAACGATTTTCTTTAAATTTAAAACATAGTTAGATATATAGGTGTATGGTGTGATATGCTATATTGTTTTCCAAAACTTGGATAAGAAGGGACAAGAAGAGGTATGTGGATGAAAAAGTGACAATATTCGTACTTTTGGGAGTAAATACTAATTATTGTCTATACTCAAGCAAAAACATTTCTGATTAAGCTTTTAAAGTGTCTGAAATATGTATTATGTATACGGTGACCAGATGTTCTGTATTATACAGAACAGTACTGTATTTTCGAGCCCTGTTCTGTATAAATTATTCTTTGCTAGAAAACGTTTCACGTTCTGTATTTTATTTAGTGTTCTGTATTTGTTCAGTATTTCGTTATTTTTTCACTTTTACTTAAAAACGCATAGAAAATCGCATACAAAATACAAAAATGTTTAAAAATTCTGACACAAATGTAGGCAATACAGTTTTTTCAACTATATATGTATATGTATTTAGTAATTGATTTCTTTTTGTGCTTTATCAATTAATAAATTTTTATTTTTCAAACACAGAAAAAATTAATACATAATGAATTTTTCCCCAAATCATTTTCATTCAAAATATTCAATGTTCATAAAATGTATAAACTTGTACATGACGGTAATTTTTTTAATTTTTATTTTTTTCAACGATATTCCTGAAATAATTGCATAAAAGTCCATTATTTACTATTCTGTTTACATAGCATAGTAATCCTATATTAGCGAATGTGTGTTTGTATTAGGGATGCCAAACGGTACTGGCTTTTACAAATCCCGGGATTCGGGATTTTGAAAATTGCAATACCGGGATCCCGGGATATTTCGGGATCCCGGGATTTTTCGGGATTCCGGGATTTTTCGGGATTTCGGGATTACATAAATTTAATTATTTTATACATGAAAATCTGAAATCTTCATGTTTGTGAAGAAAATTGTTTAATCTTGTGAAAATTAATAGACAGAAGATAAATTATTTATTTTTCATAAAAAATTTGTTGAATTTTACCTTAATTCCGATGTATTTAAGCAATTTATTGATGAAAAACTAAATTTCTAAAAGAGGCTTTATATGGGAGGCATGTAATTTTATATAAAGGTTAGTTATGCTGAATGTGATCGCGTGGTGGTTATAAGTAAATTTTTGGACGTTTAAGATATTTTTTAATGGGGGCTAGGGTCAAACTCGACTCAGAAAGCGATTCTGATTCGATCGGTATACTTTAAGGTGGGTGTAGGACCAATATTTTTATGGGTTACAAACATCAGCACAAACGTATAATACCCTCCCCACTGTAGTGGTGTAGGTTATAATAAATATAACGTACAATCCTTCGAATATCAGTTTAGATCATAAATGAACCTTTTCTTTGGAACATGTTATCTACATTCAGAACAATTTAATTTACCTTTACTGTTATCACTCAGATTTGTAGAAAGCATCCCAGCAAAAATAAAATGAAGTACTTCAAAAGAATACCATTTATCACCACTTTAAAAGTAGCACTAAGTGAATTTTTTTACCTTCTGAGGAAGTGATGTTTAAAGACTTCCGAAGATTGGAAAATAATTATATTTTTTCAAAGCTGAAGATATTTTTTTGTTCTTACATTCTTGGGAGATAAAAAATGTTACTTTTGGGCTTCTGTTTTATTATATGTATTCTATAATAATACAATTTCACTTCCGAATAACTTCCAAAAAAAGATCATAAAAATTACTTCTTGAGAATGACTTCAGAAATAGTGAATTTGGAATCAAATAAAAAGGACATCCCTCCTATGACAAGCCTGTGTTAAAATCATCACTTCTTCAGCTCTTTTTCAGTACTTCCATGGAGTAAATTCTACTTCTTTTTCGCTTCTTTAGAAGTTATTTTTTTGCTGGGTTGTAATGCAAAACCTTCTAGATATCATTTAAAAATTTATTTTATATTTGACTGTGCCGAAATAAAATAAATAAATATTCCGGTATGTGATGGAATTCGAACAATTTGAAATCAATAGATTTGAAAAGGTATGATTAATTTCAATCGAGGAATGGTTTATTATTGCAAAATACTACGCAGACAACAAAATACTTTCCATTTAAGAGAATCAATTTAGAAAAATATGATAATTTGTATGAAAAGCCGGAGAAATTGAATATTACACAATTTTTGTATTATTTTTGTAGATTCAAATCGATTCTATTTTAAAAATGAATCTCATCAAATAGCTGATCGTAATGTATTGATATTACTATTGGCATCAAATTGGTTTTCAAAGGAGGTGCTTTTAGGATTTCTTGTGTTAATTTTGGTCCAAATTTGTGTCTACTATAGACAAAGAATGTGTATACTTTTTGGGTCTACGACGAAATGAAAAAATAAATTTGTATGTACTATATTTGGTATCATACCACTTTAAAAAATAAAAGGTTCAAAATGTACAAGAATAGCTGTGCTGAATTTTGTTCTGTATAAGTCAAAAATAAACAAAGATCGTAATTTTGAAGCGAATTGAATGAAATTATGGCTCAAAAAAGAATTTAAAAAATTTTTTAGTAATAAATCCCGGGATTCATTTTGAAAAATCCCGGGATTCTGGATATCCTAATCCCGAAAAAATCCCGGGATTTATTTTGCAAATCCCGGGATTCGGGATTTTCTAATCCCGAAAAATCCCGGGATTTCGGGATTGGCATCCCTAGTTTGTATGTTTAGACTTTATAGACAGCTAAACGGCTGAGCTGATTTTTCTGAAATTTTCACAGTGTCTTCCTGTATGTCTAGAAAGAACTATTGGCTACATTTTACTTCAAAATTTCAAGTGGGCAACGTTCCACGCCCACATTCAAAATAAGTATTAAAAGTCCATATCTCAGAAACTGCAAGAGTTGGAGTCCTCAAATTTTGTATGAACAACTTTGACATCCATAACAATATGTAAAATGGGCGGAATGGCTATAGTGGGCGTGGCACCTTCCATATGAAGAAAATCTTAAATCAATATATGTCGGAACCACTTTAGTGTCTATATGATTATTTAAGGAAAAGGGGGGCGTAATAGCAGTAGGAGCCGTGGCACAAAAATTTTTTTCAATGAAAATTTTTCTGATGAATAGAAACAAAATTAAAATGATTATGTAATTATCAGTGTACTGTTGTAAAAATAAAACACGGAGGGGGTAATATTGTGGTCTTGGGATGTTTTCCATGTAATGTGATCGCAGAATTTTATCAATATAAAGTAAATAAATGGAATAAAGGATCGTTTTATGAATGAAAATGTCTTGCACAATATAAAGCTGTACTATACTGTGGAGATAATGCCTCTAAAATGAAGAGATAAGCAGGAAATCGTTTTTGCTCAGCAGCTTATAATTTGCAAAATTATAGACTAATCGATATAATTTTTTAAGAAATTTGTGTCTCTGATTTACATCTATTAAAATCATCCATAAATTTTTGTTTTAATAGCTAGAAAAACTTTTTAGGAGCCATTTGGATATTAATTTGCATAAAAGTGCACTACGAAAGAGAATGATAAAAAAATACTATAATATCGTATAAATTTAGTTTACATTACGTTAATTTACTCTTAAAATGTATTCAAATGAAAGTATTTACTTAATCAATAGCAATTTTTGTTAACAGTTTCTAAAAATTCACTAAAATTTTATATATTCAAAGTAATGTGCTTTAGTTTTGTCGCTGCAATTTTACGCTAATTTATATTTTTTGATCAAAAACAATGTATTTTCATTCTAAACAACATTTATTTCATTGTTTTTATAATTTCTAGACTATATTCTATCTAAACTAATAATTTTAATTGCAAAATAACCTATTTTAATAATTTTATTGAGCTTTTTTTTAACAAGTAAAAGTTCGAGCATTAGTTTTGTCCACTACTGTAGCTTCTTAAAATTTTGCACGAAAAACTTTAATATTCATCTGAACATTTTGGGGAAACATGGCGGACTTTTATCACGGAGGCTTGGAACCCCCTTATGAATTAAATAGAAAAGTTCGTATATTTAAAAAACTATTAGAGCTAAAATCCTCAAAGTTTGCAAGAACAGCTTTAATATCCATGTAAATAAATTGGCGTTGTCTGGGAAACTAATAGACTCAAAATCTTCAAATCTTGCACGGAGAAATTTAACATATGTTTGAACATTTTGGGGAAAATGGCCGGACATTCATTAGGAACCTCCCATATGAAATAAGTAGAAAATGTCGTATGTCTGGGAAACTATTACAGCAAAAATCCTTTGACATCAATGTGAACATTTGGGTAATAAATTGGCAAACTATCAAATTGAATTAAATAAAAAATTCATATATCTGAGAAACTTTTAGAGCTAGCAAATTTTACATGAAAAACTTTGATATTTAGAGAACATTTACAGAAAAACTTTCAACGGGACCTTGGCATCTCCCATATGAATTAAATACAAAATTTCGTACATCTGGGAAACTATTATATTAATAAAATTTTTTATAGGTTACATTAAAATCTAAATTAACGTTTAGAAAAATTGTCGAACTTGCAATAATTTTTATCTGGAGAACTATTATAGTTAGAATCTTCAAAATCATAAAGTGTTTTTTTATATACATACATTGATTTTAGGGTAGCAAAGCACACTGGGTATAGCTAGTAAAAAATAGAAATTTAAATGTAGAAAAACAAAATCTAAAACAGGAAATCATCAGCAAACATAGTTAACATACATACAGACAGAGAGTTTTATAAAAATTCATATAATTTTATTTGTTTGGATTTTCAATACAAAAAACTATAATTCTGGTTGTGAATTAAAATTCTACCACAAACAAAAATAAATGTCATTAATAAACAAGTTAGAGTGCTATATTCGGCTGAGCCGAATCTTAAATACCCTCCACCAGCTACTTTTCTAATTGATCAAATATTTGTAGAAAAAAGTTTTCTCATGTCTCAAATAGAAAAATCCCAAGATTTAAACAGCTTAAATCTATTACAATTCCGAGATTTATTGAACATTACAAACGCCATTTTCTTTATATTTTAATAGCGCTTAGCGATATTTAGTAATTTGCATGTATGCGTGTGTGTGAAAGATTTAAGGATTTTCAAAATACATATATATATAATTTTGTTCTACACAAATTGATAATGCAACTAGTTAAATACGGTTAAAGCGCTTTTAAGGGCAGGACCTAGTATTGGTTCTGCCCTTATAGACCGACCGATCGTAAAAAATTCTTTAAGCTAAATTTCTGTACACGAAAGCTATATTTCAGTCAAATCGTAATTTTGTAATAAGTTATGAGTGTTTATGTGAGTTTCTGAAGGAAAACTTGTATGGGACCGACCGCACCCATGTTAAGAACCGATCGTGAAAAAATCTTGAAATAGAATTTTTGTATACAAAACTAATATTTGTGCCAAATTTTGTATCAATAGCTTTATTTGGTAATGAGTAATGTGCGTTTAAGAGATTTTCGTAAAAGGACCTTGTATGGGAGCTATTAACAATTGTGTATATAAAGATAAAATTTCGAAATTCTGTATCTATATCATTATTTGGTAATGAATATTGTGCATTTAAGTGATTTCCTGGAGGGGACCTAGTATGAGAGCTATGACCAAATATGGACCGATCGTAAAACAATTTTATAGTTTAATTTATGTATATAAGAGCAATATTTTTGCTAAATGTATGTATTTCAATATTTGGTAATGAGTTATGTGCGTTTAAGAGATTTTCGGGAGGGAACCTTGTATGGAAGCTATGACCAATTATGGACCGATCGGAAAAAAATTTCTCAGTAATATTTCTGTACAGATAAGCAATACTTGTACCAAATTTTATATGAATATCTTAATTTTGTAATGAGTTATGCGCGTTTAAGTGATTTTCGGGAGGAGACCTTGTATGGGAGCTATGACCAATTATGGACCGATCCAGAAAATATTTTCTCTGAATGAATTTTATTGACATAAGATTTTAGTTTGTAACTTTTTGTGAAGATATCGACATTGTGACGGAAGTTATTAACAAAAAATCCATTTTCCCGGAATATGTACTTTTGTATGGGAGGTATATGAAATTGTGGACCGATTCTAGCAATTTTCAGCAGAGATTAATCTCTAGTGTAGGAACTAATGTATGGTGATTTTCATGAATTTATCTTGCATAGTTTTCTAGAAAATTACATCAGAATGTGTAAAAAATGCTTATTTTTTCGAGGTTGTTTTAAATTTTGATTCATAACTTTTCCCGGTGTGAACTGATTTTGCTCATTTTCAAACTGCTTAGGACAACAGTGAATATTTTCGGTGAATTTGGTTTACTTCCTTTGCTTAGTTTTAACGTGAGTGTTTAAGGCAGACAGACGTACATAGCTAAATCGACTCAGAATTTGATAAGGACCCAGAATATATACACTTTGTTGGGTCTCAGATGAATATTTCTTGGTGTTACACATGGAATGACAAAGTGATATATACCCTCTATCACCACTGATGGTGGTGGAGGGTACAATAAAGAATAAAATTTTCAGTTTGCTCAAAATAAACGGAATTCTTATAAACAAATTTGCTAAAAGTATTTTTAAAAAATTTACTATGTCGCGTAAACCCCGCTATTAATTCGAATATGTAAGTACAAATTTTAAGTATTTTGACACAATAATATTTCTCACCAGGGTGTTGAATTCACACAGTATCCGTAAATGTGGAGGTGTAAATTCGTGTACGTGAGAGTCGGACTACTTGTTATACTTTGTTTAAAACTTTATTGACAATTGAAATTTTGACGGTTAAAAATAACCTGATTTTGAAAATGGTGGTTAGTGTATTTTATTTTCTCCTGTTCTATATATGGTCACCGTAATTATGTAGCAAAGTTCCGTTTTGAAATATGAGAAAAGGCGAAAAAAACTGGAAAAATTTGTACATCAATATTTTAAGTCTGATTTTTTTCGTTCTAAAGTAAAAATATTTTAGACGATGAGTTTTTAGTTTAAGAGATATGTGTATTCGAAAGTCCACCCTTAGAGGGAAAAACAGGAAAAAGAAATTCAAACTAAACGGACAAAAACAATTAGCCGTTCCTTTGCTACATTTTTTGTATTTTTATGAAATTTGAGAAATATATATTTTTTTATTAATATTTTTCCGTAATCGGTCAAGAAATGTGTTTTTCAAAAATGTTTTTGCAAAACATCATTAAAGAGGGAAAGGTTCCTCTCTGACGTGATTTTCTTAATAATTGTTCTACAACATCGATTTCTGAAATGATAAAAAATATATTAAACAAAATACATAAATTTGAATAATTCAATGAAGAAAGAGGGTATGGGTAGTATTTTTGGTACTGTGTTGGCATCTTTTATAAATATTATTCAAATTCAATTCAAATTTGAGTAGGGTAGAAGGGGGACCATACGCCACTTTTTTTTTGAGGCGGCCTCAAATTAAAACCACAATACATATTCTTAATTTTTTTCTTGGTTCGGATACTTAGATATGTTGGCTTTAGTTTTATTCCTTTCAATCTTTATTAAGTCATCCTCATGTACATATTTTTTTTAATTTTCCGCACTGACCAAAAACGGCGATACCGCCCCATCCATGGGGTAAATGCGCCAAGGGGATGGGGCAGATTTGTCATTAGTAAAATATGTGTTTACACAATTGGTATAAAACAATAACAAAGTAAGATGAAACAGCTGGATCACCTTTTTTTATGTGTTTACATAAAAGTACATCCCTGATCTAATGCGACTTGCTTGTTTCATTTCAAAAAATGAAGATCGCCATACGACTGTCAAATTTTTCATCCGTATTTTCTCTCAATGTGTGATGATTTCGTTACATATTGTGTTTAGACGATCGCATCCGTTCTCATCAACACAAAATTTTGACAGATCATGATACTTGTGTGCTAGTGTGAAGGGGGCTTAAAAGATATCAAGCGTATGTTCAAAACACATGGTTGGTATTTGAAAATGTAAACAAAACAAACCAAATAAAATAAAAATTGCAATTTTGACAATTTTTTAAAGAAATAAATTAGAGTGCTATATTCGGCTATGTCGAATTTAGTAATTTCTTTATACATACATATGTATGTAGTATGTATGTATATTGAAGTCATATTGATCAGTTCATAAAAAATTTATGGACCTTTTATGCAATGTCTATTTTTGTCAATGAAATATGTAAGTTTAAATAATATTCAGAAGTGGACTATATATGGTAGGAATGACCAATTATTGAACAATCAAGAAAAAAATTGCGAAAGTAATATATACTACATGAACAGAACAAAATTTCTTGTTAGATATTAATTCGATATCTTTATTTCTTAAATATATTGTGAATTTAAGTGATTTTCAGAACTGAACCTTATATAGGTGAAGATGTACTGTTTTCAGCGTACTTTTATTTTGCACATGTACTTCATTTTAGTATTTGTACTTCTTTTTGAATTATACCATAGTTTTATAGTGTAAACAAACAAATATTCTATAGAATTGCTATTTAAGTACATAAGAGAGAATACTCATCCATTTAAAAGTGGACTTATTAAACTTAAGAAGACAAATTTGACTATAAGAAGTTTGGATTTGTCATGTATGTACATATATGCGTTTAAAGTTATTGAAATTTTATTTAGAAACCACAGTACTGAAAGTTTTTAGTGAATTTTCGACATTAAAAAAACTGCAAATCTGAAGGCATTTTGAATATTAGTATAGTTTGTAATGCTAATGCAGCCCCGCTGTGGCAATATTTGTAAAATACAACATTTGCAACGAGAGAGCAATAGAAAGATAACAAGTAAAAGTGCTATATTCGGCTTTGCCGAATTTTATATACCCTTCACCATAGTGTATTTAATAAATATCAATTTCATAAAATTTAAATTTATTTCATTTTCCGGGCTATATCATTATTATAGCAATAGCAAAACAAAATGAACAACAACAACGCTAAACGAAATAACCACACAAAAAACAAAAAACACAAGGCAGTAAAACTAACAGCATCCAAACATACGAAACTGAATACACCAAGAAACAAAAACAATATACACATGGAAATGAAACATACAAAACGAAATACTAAAAAACACAAAAACAAAATACACAACGCAATGAAACCAACAGACATCCAAACATACGAAACTGAATGCACCAAGAAACAAAAACAATATACATACACAAGGCAATGAAACACACAGGCATCCGAATATAAGAAACGAAACACTCAAAAAAAAAAAAAAAAAACAAAATACACAACGCAATGAAACCAACAGACATCCAAACATACGAAAATGAATACACCTCGAAACAAAAATAATATACTCAAGGCAATGAAACACACAGCCATCCAAACATATGAAACAAAATACTCATTGAATAAGCAGTGTTGTTGTTGTTTTTTATACCAAAGCATGGAAAAATTTGTCTTTTTTATGAAATTTTCAGAGGTTGTGTCGGATTTTTGCTTATATCTCCGGTATTTATGGATCGATTTTGCTGATTTTAAATGGCGATCTTCTCGAAAGCATGTCTAACAGAATTATTGAAGATTCGGATCTCGCCGATATCTGGGGCAGTGTTGCCACAACAAAATTTTTTTTCTAACCAAAATTCGAATAAAAAATAACCAAATTAAGAAAAAAGTAAACAAAATCATTTTTATTTGTTTCATGTTTACATTTGGACATTAAAATAACAAATTCATTTTCTGAAGTGGAACTTGTAACTATGTTAAATTTCGTCGCTAAACTGGTATTATGAAGACAGTTATGAGCGTTAATGAAATTTTCTGTACGGGATCTTTATGAGACGTATGGTCAATTATGGACCAATTCTCATAAAATCTGACAGAGATATTTTAGTTCCTTTAAAACTTGATTATGTTGAATTTTGTTGCTATATTGCAGTACATTATGAGCTTTAAAGTCATTTTCTGAGGAGACTTTTTATGAGGGATAGAGTCAATTAAGTACCGATCCTCATAAACTTTGACAAATACATTTCCAATAAAACTTTTTTATATTGAATTTCATCGCTATAGATGCTTTTTTAAGCAATATAGTAATTTTCTGAATAGGAAATCGTTGACCGATATTTCGCATTTTCAATACCAATCAAACTGGGTCAATTAAAAATATTTTGGTAAAATATTTCAGTTTTCTATCTTGTTTCTTTTCGACTCTATCGTGTTTTCAACAATAAATATATGTCTCTTCGCGGATTCGTTAACAAATGTAATTAATATTTATTTAAAAAAACAACTGAGTTTTTAACGCGTTTTAGCGCAATTCAAAAATACTCCACATATGACTTTTTGGAAAACAATTTTAAATTATAAAATTCTTCCCATTTTATGTACAGATTTGGAGATTTCGTTCGAAATTTGGGTTTAAGGGGTATATTTAACCAAATTTAGCATTACATTCATAACTTCAGCAATATTTGTAAACGTAATCTATCCAAATTATCCGACAAATTGACCAAAATTTAGAATTTAAGACGGTAAAATAAAAACTAGTATACAACATCATCTAGAAAATGTAAATAAAGAACTAAAAGTCATGGTGAGATAGTAGAACTCAAATATCATGAGTATCAAATCTTTGCATATATCGCGATTATTGTTCGTCGTACGAGTTTAGATGTTATTACAACTTTTGTATACAATACAATTTCATTTTCGTTAGCTGTGTTACTTAAAAATATCAGTTGATTAATACTTTAAAGATATTGTGATACTATTCTTGCATCAATTAGCAGAAAATACTTTACTAATTCTTATTAAATCATTTATCTTAGAATTTCGGCAAATTAGCACAGTATCTGTTTATGCAAAATTTCAGATAGGTATAGAAGTTGCAATTATATTTTAAATTTAATTTGGAGGACATAATCTGCTAAGTACGTAGACTATTCCCACCAAATTCCATAAAAATCGAAATGCGAAATGCCTACTTCGTTTTTTCATATAATTATCGCCAGTTCTTTACATAAAAAGTTCCAATAGAAATATTAAAGGAAGGACGGACGAGTTTGAATCGACCAAAAAAGTGATTTTAAGTTCATGGATGCACCAAAAGGAGAGAGAAGATTCATTATACACGGTGTTAGATTGACTAGTGTAAATAAAATAATATTACGGTGTTGTTGTGATTTAAATTAACTCATTTAATATGTAGAAAACTCATAGGTACTTTTGCTAAATCCTAACCAATTAAGATATCGAAAAATACCCTTGTGCACATAAGTATAACCAGTAAATGTACAAATTGCAGTAAAAAAAATTTCGAATAGTAAAAAAAATTCCACATATTACCAAAATTCAAAACAGGACGACGATATGTATATTTACATAGTTGATTTAAAACTAGAGATAAAAGAAGTTTTTTTTTTTAATTTTATTTTTAGAATAAAAGCAAACAGCATTTAGTTCAATTCTTTGCAAAAAATAACCAAAACGAAAAAATTATTCACATGTACACATGCAAAATAAAAATAACCAATTTTGGTTAATAATAACCAAAGTGGCAACACTGATCTGGGGTCTTCTAAAACCTGATTTCAACAAACACACAGACGGACAGACAGACAGACGGACATAGCTTAATCAACTCCGCTACCTATAAGGATCCAGAATATATATACTTTATGGGGTCGGAAAATTATATTATAGAAATTACAAACGGAATGACAAAAAAGGAGAGTTCGTTGATAGATTTTTTTATTTTACTGGATATTTTTTTCCAGTAAAATATATAAAACATATTTACAACATATGGTTGTTATTTGAAAATGTAAACAAACAAATCAGAAATTTGGTAAATTTGACATTTAAAAAAAATATAAGTTAATAACACACGAATATTAAAAAAGTATTTGTAATTTGATTAATTTTATTTGTAATAAATTTTTTCTCAAACGAGATTGTTGTGAAAAATTGTCAATCAAACAATGTCAATCTAGAGTTTTAAAATTTTTTCTAAAATAAACATTTCTACTTTTTTACTCAATTGTACTGCTTTTTTAACTACGATGTAAGTATATACATTATTTGCTAATTTCAAATCTGGCAAGAATTATACTCACACAACAACTTTACATACTTTTATATACTCCAATAATGACTTACATATCGCCACTTGAAACGCAAACGACCTTAACTAACGATTTTATTCGATTTTATTGTTAACTCTAATGCATTGATCAAATCAAATGTCCACAAAAAATTGGACTCCTACGACCATTATTTTAACAAAAAACCAAAGACCCCATCTACAAAAACATTTAAATATTAACAAGTAAGAGTGTTATATTCGACTGTGCCGAATCTCATATACCCACCAGGAGTGCTCCCCTATAAACATCAGGGTGATATTTGGAATATGGTTTAAGTCAATTATGGATCGAGCTCTTTTGAACTAACAAAATATTAATTTTTAAAAACCAAATATTTTATTTAAATTTTTAAACCGTGAGCGTATGAGTAATTTTCTGAAGAGAACCTTTATATGCGTCAATTGTGAACCGATACTCATAAAATTTTGTACATAGATTTCGTTTGTATATAACTTGTTTATGCAAAATTTCAGCGCTATACTCGTATTTTAAATAAGGAAAACTCGTATTTTAATAACGAAAACTCTTTCCTGAAGGGAACCTTTTATAGGGGCTAGGGTCAGTTATAAATCAGTCCTCATTAAATTCGGAATGAAGAATAATGTTCCTAAGTATAAACTTTTTTATGTCGATTTTAATCGCTGTACTTCCAATTATCTGAATTTTCTTCATAAAATTTTCTAAAGAGGATCTCATATGTATGTGGAGTATGGTCAATTGTTGACCTATCCTCATAACTTTTTGTAGACAGATTTTGGTTCATATAAAACTTGTTGACATTGAATATCATCACTGTACTCATATTTTTATGCCAGTAATTACTGTTCATGTAATTTTATAAAGGGGCTTACATGGGGGGTAGGGTGAATTACCGACACTTTCCGCATGAAATTCGGAGCGAATTTCATAACCGTATTTCATAACTCATATTTTTAAGCCAGTAATGATCATTTAGTAATTTTCTGAAGGGGACCTTGTATGGGCGGTATGGTAAATTATGGACCGATCCTCCCTAAATTTGTTGGAGAGATTTTGGCACGCATTAAACTTATGTGCCTCAATTTTCGTCATTACATTCATATTTTTAAGCCAGTAATGAGCATTATAGTTATTTGCAGAGGGGGACCTTATATGCGGGAAGGGTCATTTATGGGCCGATCCAAAAAAAATTGGTACAGAGGTTTTGGCTCGTAAGAAACATACGTGTGTAGGATTTCATTGCTTTACTGACGAACAGACGGGCGGACATGGCTAGGAAAAACCAACGTATCTCATAGGGCCATATATAATTGGTAGACTACATAATTTGTTTATTTGTTATGGGTTTATAATATCTCGATCCTCATAAAATTTAGTATGCAGTTTTCGAATTTTATAGAAATTAAAGACTGTTATGAGCGTTACAGTTAAATTTTGAAGGGGACCGTCTACAGGGAGAAAGGTTAATTATGGACCGATTCTTATTAAAACTTAACAAAAATATCTCGGCTAAAATAAAATTTCATTGCTGTTTCGGTTTTTATCAAACTAGTTTGTGGCATAGCTGTAAAATTTCGATTACGATTAATAATCAATTAAATTATTTTTCAAAAATAATCGTAATGATTATTTAATTGTCTGGTATAAAATGTCTGATTATTAATTGATTACGATTAAAATTAATCTAAAAATATTCAGGATTAATTTAAATTAATGAAAATAATCAAAATTAATCAAGTAATTAATTTGATTATTTTCAAGGATTTATTTTGATTATTTTTGATTAATTTCAATATATTTAGTATAATTTTCTACTTTTTTAAATTAAGTGTAGTGGAAATTTTTTTTCAAGTTATGACACTATTCAATTATATGACTGTTTTATTGAAAACAATAAATTTATCAAGTTTATTTCTATTGAAAATCTTGATCTCAGTACAACATGTTAGAAAAAAAAAATACTTTAATCTTTACGAAATGGGTGTCAAAAAATCCGTAATTTTTACCTGATTACGGGAAAAATAATTAAATTTTTTTTTCGTTTTTTTTTTTTTTTTGGGAGGAAATTATACTAAATATTTATATGGAAAATAATCAAAATTAATCCTTGAAAATAATCAAGTATTTTTTTGATTAATTTTGATTATTTTCATTAATTCCAATTAATCCCTGATAATTATACCCACCACCAAAAAAGATGGGGGGTATATTGATTTTGTCATTCCGTTTGTAACACATCGAAATATTGGCCATAGACCCATATAAGTATATATATTCCGGGTCCTTATTAAATTCTAAGACGATCTAGCCATGTCCGTCTGTCTGTCTGTCCGTCCGTCTGACTGTTGAAATCACGATAGGGACCACACGAGAGAAGCTAGACAGTTGAAGGTTTGTTTGGTATTGAAAATGGGCAATATCGGTTCTCTTTTCGGATAGCCCCCATACAAGTGGAACTCTAAAAAACAGCTTTAACGGGCATAACTGCTTTAGAAGTACGAGTATAGCAATGAAATTCGACATAAATAAGTTTCATATGAGCCAAAATCTTTCTACCAAATTTTTTGAGGATCGGCCCATATATGACCCTACCCCCATATAAGGTCCCCTTCAGAAAATAACTTTAACACTCATTATTGGCCTAAAAATTCGAGTATAGCGATGCAGTTCGGTATAAATAATTTTCTTACGAACCAAAACCTTTTAACCAATTTTTTTTTAGGATCGGCCCATAAATGACCCTACCCCCCATATAAGGTCCCCTTTTGAAAATGACTTTAACACTCATTACTGGCCTCAAAATGCAAGTTTAGCGATGAAATTCGGGATAAGTACCCAGCAAAAACTCGGTAATGGGTTGTACTTCCATAACCACTTACTTTTCAATGACTACTACTTACCATCTGCATTACTTAGAAGTACTCTAGTAATGACTTTCTTATAATCTGATATAGAAGTACTTTATTTTCGGCTTTGTCATTTTGTTTGCACATTTTATTTAATTGCGTTTTAAGAATTGTGTTTTACAAAAAATAAAACAAAATTAGTTTTGTATGTGAAAACCATTATTTGACGCGCAATAAAATATCTAAGCAGTGGTGCAGTGTGTAGAACATTTGACTAACAAACCGAAGTCCCTGGTTCGTATTCTAGCTGGCTCTATTTATTATTAAAAAACAAAACAACTTACTCAACAACTGTTTTGTAAGAGAAATTGCAAGTACTTCTTTAACTCCCTATTTGTAAGCGAGCGTAGAAGTACTTGCCTCCAATGACATCACCGTGTTAAAATAATGACTTAAAATGCTAACGAAGAAGTAGTGAAAAGAGGTTTTATTAGCTTTTTAACTCATTACTTTTCAATGTAAGTTTTTCCTGGGTAAGTTTCTTACGAACCAAAAAATACGAATATAGCAATAAAATTTTACACAATTAAGTTCCTCGCGAGCCAAAATCGTTTTAATAACTTTTATGTGGATAGGTCCATAATTGGCCCTACTCCCCTATTGGGTCCACTTCAGGAAATAGCTTCAACGCTCATTACTGTCTTAAAAATACGAGTAAAGCGATGAAATGCTACACACGTAAGTTTCTTACGAGCCAAAACCTCTGTACCATTTTTTTTTGGATCGGCCCATAAATGACCCTTCCCGCATATAAGGTCCCCCTCTGCAAATAACTATAATGCTCATTACTGGCTTAAAAATATGAATGTAGTGACGAAAATTGAGGCACATAAGTTCAATGCGTGCCAAAATCTCTCCACCAAATTTAGGGAGAATCGGTCCATAATTTACCCAAACGCCCATACAAGGTCCCCTTCAGAAAATTACTTAAACGATCATTACAGGCTTAAAAATATGAGTTATGAAATACGGTTATGAAATTCGCTCCGAATTTCATGCGGAAAGTGTCGGTAATTTACCCTACCCCCCATATAAGCCCCTTTATAAAATTACATGAACAGTAATTGTTGGCATAAAAATATGAGTACAGTGATGATATTCAATGTAAACAAGTTTTATATGAACCAAAATCTGTCTACAAAAAGTTATGAGGATAGGTCAACAATTGACCATACTCCACATACATATGAGATCCTCTTTAGAAAATTTTATGAAGAAAATTCAGATAATTGGAAGTACAGCGATTAAAATCGACATAAAAAGTTTGTACTTAGGAACATAATTCTTTATTCCGAATTTAATGAGGACTGATTTATAACTGACCCTAGCCCCTATAAAAGGTTCCCTTCAGGAAAGAGTTTTGGTTATTAAAATACGAGTTTTCCTTATTTAAAATACGAGTATAGCGCTGAAATTTTGCATAAACAAGTTATATACAAACGAAATATATGTACAAAATTTTATGAGTATCGGTTCATAATTGACGCATATAAAGGTCCTCGGGGGAGTTTTCCCGTTTTTCCTACCGAGCGCGTCCCCGGGTGGCGGATAGGTGGTGGTGATGGACCATCTGCCCTCCCCCAGTTTTAGTTTGAATCAAGCTGAGGGAGGGCAGATTGTCCACCACCTGGGAATATTATATTCCCCGCGGACCAAAAACTGGAAAAAACAACATGGGAAATAAAAATAAAAAGATGAAAGTTACGGTGCAGGCCTAAATAACCCAGTACCGGCGGCAAGTGTTAATCCACTCGCGAGTCACGTGTCGTCGTCATCCTGCAATCGTGAGCAAAATACTACTACGGAGGTGGGTACCTTGGCCTCCGTGGCGGACAATGCGTCAAGTGTACAGCATGCCATTAGCAAAAACATAGGGGTGAAAGAGAAGGATGTACTCGGAGAGAGCTCTAAGCTACCTCAGCATTTAAACATAGGTGAGGATTCCGACTTTGAATGCTCAGAAGATAATAACAACACCATTATAGCAAATCCCAAAAAGGATGAAGTAGGGCAAATGGTGAAACAGGTGAGTGATAGTATAGCTAAACTACCTATTACTAAGAAAAGATTATCTGGAGCACAGAGGAGGAAGCTGAAAAAGATGCTTCAGGAAATCATAGTTAGTCAATACAACGACACTCCAAAGAAAAAATCGGACTCTCTCACAAGATCTGAGGCAAAGAGGATCAGGTCTCCCGAAGAGTTGACAATGAGAATAAACCTAAGAAGAAAAAGAGCTCCCCGTCTTCTAATACACAGTCGAAGCCAAGCCATACTTCACTCGAAGGAACCTCAAGTCAGAATCCTGAGAGTAAAGGTGACAACGCCAAGATAGATATCCCGAAGACGATCACGTCGGCGAAATCAACCTCGAAGGTAAGGGTATCTCAAAAGAAACCCCGTAAAGCGAGGAAAGAGAGGCCATACAATGGAAAAGGAAAAGAGCCGCCATCTTACGCCAAAGTTGCCAAAAGAAGACACCGGGACGATCTCTGTTATGCAGTTTACGATGCCGGTAATCCGACAGGCAAAATTCCAATAGACCAACAGAGTAAGGTAGAAGATCTGGTGAACAATAAGAATGTGCGTGATGTTGATGAGGTTGGCATCTCACCAATGTGTGAGCACCCTAAAGAACTTGTTGGAAAGAATCCCTGGGACGGCGCTAAGCTGGGACTGGCAATAAAGAGCGAGCTTCCGGTGCTCTTAAAGTCCACTGTCTACATAAAAGGATGGGGCAGTAAACTGGCTAACGAACGTATACTGGAAATTCTTGGTGGCCAAAATGCTGAGCTGGCCGTAGAAAAATGGGACGTCTTTTACAGGAAAGAAGAACCTGAGGGAACTTTATTTGCTAGTCTTGGCAAGAATAAAGGTAGGGCTTACTTCGCCTCTAAAGCTGTCATATTCAAAATTGGGAAGGTGTCGATTGGAATGGCTGTTACAACAAGCCTCGAAAAGGACACTAAAATACCTAAGACCACAGCATCAGTAGCAACTACTGATAACGTTAAGGAGTCAAATCCTAAAAGCGAGGAAGATACCACTAACTCGCCAAAAGAAGGTGCAGCTGCTCTTTCCAAAATTGGGGAGGTGCCGATTGAAAGGGATGTCAAAACCGGTCCCGATAAGGACACAAAAAAACACATAAGACGGTACCCAAAGCATCATTAGCAAGTACTGGTAATTTTGAGGAGTCAAATCCTAAAATCGAGGAGGAAATCACTCACTCGCCAGAAGACAGAACAGGAGTGCTGTCCAAAATTGGGAAAGTGTCGATTAAAAAGACTGCTCTTCCTATGCCTGATAAGGACACCGCAGTGCCATCAGTGGTACCCAGTGCATCAATAGCCACTTCAGGTTACCCGGAGGAGTCAAATCCAACGAGCGGGGATGTGATCACTAGCCCGCTGGAAGACAGTTTAAATGGATGACAATTATTGAGGTTATCCAAATAAACCTCCATCGGAACGAGACAGCTACCAACGCTCTGATGGCTAAAATTAAGACAGGTAAGATACATATAGCTTTAATCCAGGAACCTTGGACGATTCGCAACAAGGTTTCTGGATTAAATCACGTAAATTTCCAACTTTTCTACGCTGATACAGGGTCTCGACCGAGAACATGTATTAAGATACATGTTCATGTCACAAGAATTTATGTTTTCTCCTCTCATCAGGATTATCCACATCGGATGCAACGGTACTGAAGCAAGGTCGTGGCAACATATACCTTGCATCTGTTTACCTGTCTTTCTATTCTCCGATACTACCACCAACGTCGGA
Organism: Lucilia sericata; assembly: GCF_015586225.1. NCBI lineage: Eukaryota > Metazoa > Arthropoda > Insecta > Diptera > Calliphoridae > Lucilia > Lucilia sericata. Next base: position 92,329 of record NW_023994446.1, on the reverse strand, counting down.
GCTGACGAAACTGGTCGAAGAGGCACAAAGGCAAAATAAGAAAATTGTAATAGGTTGTGTTGCCAACTCCCACCATGTAGCTTGGGGTAGTACAAACACCAATCGCAGGGGACAAGCCCTTATGGATTTCCTTAATACTAAAGACTTGATCACATCGAACTTAGGTAATAAAGCTACCTTCGTCAATAGAATCAGAGAAGAAGTATTAGATATAACTATATGTGATATAACCATATTCCAAATATCATCACCCTGATGTTAATAGGGGAGTATTCCTTTTACGGCATACGGTTTGATGGTGGGTATATGAGATTCGGCACAGTCGAATATAACACTCTTACTTGTTTTTAGATTATTTTTAATCGTAATCAATAATTAATTAAAAAAATTGAAAATAATCGTTAATTAATCATTAATTTTACTTTTTAATATAAATAATCTAATTAATAATGATTACGATTATTAATCATTATTCTACAGCTTTGGTTTGTGGTCCGTTATCTCAATCTGCGGTTATCGTTTAACCTCTAGATATTCTGCCAGATAAAAATATTTTTGTATGAAAATTGTCAACCTATCGTTCCTATAAAATATAACCAGACATTGAGAAAATGGGGTATGTATGTTAAAGTTGTTTTTCGGAGGGCACTTGTATAGGGAATATGTGAAAAATTTAACTAATAATGTTCATTTTCAATACTAAACAAACCTTACCTATAGGAAATATTTGTATAAAATTGCTCTAGCTCTTTCCGTTCTATGCAAAGTATAACAAAAATACAACAAAAACGTCCATTTTGAAAAAATAGGAGAAAATTAAGTGCCAAATATTGAAAAAATATTATTCTTAAGTTAGAAAATAATTTTTTTGATAGATATCCCACTCGCATACCATTATGGGACTATAAAGCCCTTCGAGGAAATTGTATAAGCTTTCAAAAGCCCCATTAAAAAAAATTTAAATAATTAAAATAGCTATCTGAACTCCTTTGGACAATTTTTGCTTGGACCAATAGGTGGAAAGTTCACTGATTTGAATAAAATCCTGTTTGACCAAAATGTCAAACTTTGACCCCCTTAGTGCAGATTTCGTCAAAATCATTTTTTTTGAGTTGGGTCACTTGACATGAATATATTTTAATGATAATGTTATTTTTTTAACTATAACTCAATTGAGTGGTAGTGTAGAAAAGCACAACACTCAAATAGTTAAAAATTTTAACAGTAACTAACAAAAGGCTGCAATAATTTTCTTTGCCCTATTTTTCAAAAAGAAAATTAAAGAATTTATAAGACAATAAATGATTTAATTTTGTTAAAAGATACATCTATTAAAATGGAAAATATGGATTTTGATAGCGATGAAAAATTGATGGACCCTACATATGCAGCTATCCCAACAACATATCATGCTTTAAAAAGAAAGGATTTCCCGTATTTTTAGTCTCAACAAATATCTACAAATAAGGCCAATGTTTTTTGCATTTCTGCTCCAGTAGAACGATTATTTTCTTTTAGCGGAATGGTGGACTCTCCTCGGAGAAGTAAATTAAGTGATTTCAATTTCGAAAAACTTTTTTTTACTTAAAGCCAATAATGGCTGTTATTTTATTAATATATATATATATATATATATATATATATATATATATATATATATATATATATATATATATATATGTACACTGAAAACAATCCATGCTCAACTTTACGAAAAAAAATTTCGTAACTTCTATTTTCGTAATATTTACAAAAATTTCGTGTATAATACGAAAAATTATTTAATAAAACCCTTTTCTATTTTTACGAAAGTACGAAAACTTTTCGTAATATTTTTTTCTTAAATTTTAGCGAAATTAAACATAATGATATAAATTAAATTATCATTAAATAAAACTACAACATTTTTATAAAATTTAAGAAAAAGTATAATATTATTCACGAATTATTTTCATAAAAAAAATTAAAAATTCGCGTGGAGAATAATTGTGAACTAAAATTAGAAAAATTATTTTAAAATAAACAAAAATGTTTGCATAAATTAATATTTGGTAAATTTTACCATATTTATTCAAAATTCACTTTTTTCAATTTATGTTAATTAATTTTTCCAAGATTATTTTGCATTACACTAAAATATTTCGTACAATTTCGTATATATTACGAAAGAATTTCGTGGTGCAAAACAACGAACGATTCGTACAATGTACGACATTTTTCGTATATATTAGGCAGGATTTTTTTCAGTGTAGTTTATTTCTGTTTTTATTGTAATTGTGTCATCAAAAAGATGGATGGGGGTAAGAAATTTTCCACAAATATTCTCTATAGGTAAGGTTTGTTTGGTATTGAAAATTGGCAATATCGGTCCACGTTATCGGATAGATCCAAAATCTTAATACCAAATTTTATGAGGATCGGTCCATAATTGATCATACCCCCCCATATAAGGTCCCCTTCAGAAAATAACTTCAACACATAAGTTTCATGCGAGGCAAAATCTCTTAAGCAAGTTTTATGTGGATCGGTCTATAGTTGGCCCTACCCGCCATATAAGGTTCCCTTCAGATAATTAATTTAACGCTCATTACTGGCTTAAAAGTACGAGTATAGAGATGAAATTCGACATAAGAAAGTTTCTTACGAGTCAGAACCCCTCTACTGACTTTTATGAGATTCTGCATATGATTGACCCCCATATAAGCTCCCCTTCAGAAAATAACTATAAAGCTCATTACTGGCTTAGAAATACGAGAAAAGCCATGAAATTCGACACACATATGTTTTATATGAGTTAAAATCTCTCTACCAAATTTATTGAGGATCGGTCCATAAGAAAATTACTTTAACGATCATTGCTGACTTAAAAATACGTGAACAATTATGAAATTTATAGGAATGTAAATCTTCCACCGAATTTCATGCGGAAAGTGATATTTGATGTAAAGATGTTTTATATGAACCAAAATCGGTCTAAAAAAAAAAAATTTATAAGAAACGATCAATAATTAATCCTATCTCTCAAATAAAGTCCTCTTCAGTTAATTTGATGAGCAATATCATCCTGATGTTTATATGGTGGGTATATGAGATTCGGCTCAGCCGAATATAACACTATCACTTGTTATACCCTACACCAGTTCAGTGGGGAAGGTATATTGGGTTTGTGCTGATGTTTGTAGCATACAAAAATATTCGTCCTATACCCACCTTAAAGTATACCAATTGGCTTAGAATCGTTTTCTGAGTCGATTAAGCTATGTCTGTCCGTCTGGCTGGCTGTCCATGTAAACCTTGTGCGCAAGGTACAGGGAAAATTTTCAAGTTAATGGATATATAATTGGATATATAACTTTGTCATTCCGTGTGTACTACCAAGAAATATTCATCTGAGACCCAACAAAGTATATATATTCTTGGTCCTTATGAAATTCTGAGTCGATTTAGCTATGTCCGTCCGTATGTCTGTCTGTGTAAAACACGCTCACGTAAAAACTAAGTGAAATAAATTATTGAAATTTGGCCAGAATATTCGCCCTAGGGAGTTTGTTATTAAAAATTAGCAAAATCGGTTCACATCGGGAAAAGTTATGAATCAAAATTTAAATCAACTTCGAAAAAAATAAGCATTTTTTACCCATTATGATGTAATTTTCACAAAAGCTATGCAATATAATTCCATGAAAATCATTATACATTTGTTTTTACAAGAGAACTTTATTCTTGTTGAAAATTTCCGGATTCGGTCCTATTCCCGGAAAATGAGTTTATTGTTAATAACTTCTCTCCTCTTATGAAAACCTCTTAAACGCACATTACTCATTACCAAATAAAGCAATTGATACAAAATTTTGCAAAGATATTAGTTTTGTATACAAAAATTATATTTTAAGATTTTTTCACAATCGGTTCATAATATGGGTGCGATCGGTCCCATACAAGGTTCCCTTCCAAAAATCACTTAAACACACATTACGTATTACTAAATTACGATATAGATACAAATTTGACTGAAATATAGCTTTTATATACAGAAATGATACTTGGTCATATCTCCCATACTAGATCCTGCCCCGAAAATTTTAATTTCCTTAAATCTTTCACACAAATTATTAAATATCGCTAAAGCATATCTTAGGGCGCTTTAAAAATATAAAAGAAAATGGCTTTTGTAATGTTCAATAAATCTTGCAATTGTAACAGATTTAAACTGTTTAAATCTTGGGGGTTTTCTATTTAAGACATGAGAAAATTTATTTCTACAAATATGTGATCAATTAAAAAAGTATTAATATAAAAGTAGCTGATGGAGGGTATTTAAGATTCGGCTCAGCCGAATATAGCACTATAACATGTTTATTATATCCCACTAAGTAATCGCAAAGCACTTAAAGGAAAAAAAATACAAGAAAAACGTCCATTTTGAAAAAATAGGGGAAAATTATGTGCTAAATATTAAAAAATTGGTATTCTTTAGTTAAAAAATATTTTTTCATAGATATCCTACTCGCATCCCATTATAGGACTATAAAGCCCTTCAAGGAAATTGTATATGCTTTCTTTTAAGCAGAAAAAGAGGCCCTATTTGGAAAAAAATTAAAAATTAAAATCTTATTTTTGGGAAGAAAACCTCTAATTCCGGCAGTTCTTGAAAAAAATTTTTGTCTGACCTACTATCCAATAGTACTAATAGTACCTTAGTGCAAATTTCGTCAAAATCGTTTTTTTAAGTTGGGTTACTTTACATGAAATTCACAATATGTATGATCTTATATAGAAATGTTAGAATAATTCGTTTAAATTTCAGTTTTTAGTTTTTTTAGTTTAATGTTATATACCACAGCAAAATATGAACTCTCCATATTAAGGAGCAAAAAGAAAAGTTTGCGCCATTTGTTGAAATTTTCACTTTTTTCAATTTTAGCTTGCTTTTCATATACTGCTGGTATCAATTGTTAATTTTTCTGGTTTTAAGATATATTTATAACTGCCCAGCAAAAAATCTGAAATTTTTGGTAATAGCCAGTAGTTATTTCATACATTACTTGGTAATGAGTGTTCATTATCATCCACATTATTTTATTTAGCTGAATAGGTTATTACTGGTAAAGAACAAAACAATTTGGATTTGTTATGGCTCAATTGTCTAGGTCGTTTATTTAACAAACAGGGGGTTCGTGGTTCGAGCCCTGCTGGATACTGTTTATTTTTTTTCAAAATGACATTCATTTATATATTTTTGTAAAATGCCGTTCTCAAAATTACAAAAAGCAACATGTTAATGGAGCATCGAGTAAGCGGCTGGAGTGAGAAACACAGAAAACAACTGAATGCCTGGGTTCAAATCCCGGCCGAGAATTTTTTTTATTTTTTGTTTTCTACATACAAAGTCGGCCCAAAATAACTAGCTATCACATAACATATTTGTAGGTTTATTTGTAACTAGTTATTTCGCAAAGTTTTTGTAATCAAATTAGTAACCATTTATTAATTTGTTTAAGGTAGGTACATATTATTTGAACCTCGTCGAACAAAAATAATTAGTTATTCACCCCAAAAGTAATTAGTTTCCACGAGATTCCAATATTACTTTCTAGATTACTAGGTAATGAAAATTTTTGCTGGGTGAAAGTAACAAGTGGTCAATAATTGTTATATGCCGCAATAAAATATGAAATCTCTATTTTCAGAAACAAGAAAAAAAGTTTATGCTAATTTGCGCAATTATTTTCGACGATTTTTTGAAAATTTCGCTTTTTTGAAAAAGTAAAAAAATGTACCCCTTTTCTACAAAAAAGTAAATAAGATTATTGCAACAACAATTCAAAAATTGTTATATACCGCAATAATATATGAATCCCTATTTTATGAAACAATAAAAAAAGTTTGCGCAAATTTGAGCAATTATTTTTGACGATTTTAGGAAAATTTCACTTTACTGAAGAATTAAAAACATAACCGCATTTTTACCAAAAAAAAAATAAATAAAAATTTTACAACTGAAAGTAGCAAGTGTTCAGAAATTGTTCTATACTGCAAAATAATATGAAATCTATATTTTCAGGAACAAAAAAAAGTTTGCGCAAATATACGCAATTATATTTGGCGATATTTTTTAATTTAATTAAAAATGTACAAAAATATCGTACCTAGAATTCATTCACAAATTAAAAAGAGTTTTTATACACTTTTGCAAAAAAAGAGGGGTACTTATGTGGGATCTAGGGACAATTATGGACCGATCATAATAAAACTTGTTAAATTGATTCACATTCATATAAAACTCGTTGATTGCGCTACTAATATTTTTAAGTCAATTATGAATGTGAAACTGATTTTCATAAGGGACCTTATGCTGGACCTAGGGATATTATGGACCGATTATAATAACATTTTGTAAAATGATTAATTTTCATATAAAACTCGTTCATGTCAAATTTCATCGCTGTATTCAATTATAATTTTTAAACTGGTTGTCTTAAAGGGCCTTATTTGGGACCTAGAGGCAATTATGGACCGACCATAACAAAATTTGGTAATATTATTAAGAAATACATAAGACACGTTCATTCAGAATTTTATCAAGAAATCAACCTTTTTAGTAATTTATGAGCATTAAAGTGAATTTTTAATGAGGACTTCATATGAGGACTAGGGTCACATGTGGTCCGATTTTCCACCATGATTTGTGAGTACACAAAACTGATCCTTGCTAAATTTCATCTTGATTCTTGCATAATTACCATTATTATGTGGACATAAGTGCAATTTCGAGGGGTATTTGTATAGGGTTCATCCTTACGAACACTAACACTATCAAAAAAAATCAGCCATTAACTCAAAAAACGCATCTAATAATTTTGTCCAGGTTTTCAGTCAAAATGCCTGTCTGTGCGCCATTGTCAACTATCATAACAAATGATAGGTTTCACTATTAAACTATTTGTTTAGTGAATATAAATGAATCGCGCTGATAGAAACAAACTTTTAAATTTAAATACATAGTTATTTGCTTCTCCTGTAAAATTTTAACAATGTTAGATAGGGCCGTTTGGGTTTTAGGTGACGAGATGTATGTATATATGTACTTACAAGGACACAGTGTTGTTAATGGTTTAAAGAAAAATTTTCGGACTATTCGACACAACTTGTGACACGATATGAGACGAAAACAACAATATAGGTTAGCACAACCCACAATGTGGACAACACAATGTTAGAATGTCCTTCCGATTGAAAGTATTACGCGTTCTAAAGTTTTAAATGAACTGATTTGCAACTTGTTCATCTGTTGGAATACACAGTAACTGATGCAGTTGTTTTCTTTTTTGTTTGAGATATTTTTCATTCATACATAGTGTTTTTCTTAAGTTTTGTGTCGGCGCCGTGACTTCATTTTTTTGCTGATTTTTTCCGTATATGGTGATAGCACATGTTCTAAACCCCTGGCGGATTTCAATTCAGAAAGAAGCTTACTTGAATCAACGGAATGCAAAACAATACGTTTTCGTCCGTGTGTAAAGTGGTCTGCACCGCGGGAAATATTTTGTTTATTTTAAAATCCATTAAATGTACCAGTGAAATGTTTGAATTTGAAAATTTATTTTCTGTGTACATACACACAAACATATGTACATCGATTTGTACACACAACTAAATACATTGAGTTTTAGTAGAAGTGTGTTCGTCTTACGATGGATTGTATAAATCGCGATGCGTTTGAATGTGTGTTAACCGCTCGAATACAATCGAGTCTTTGAAACGGTTGATGTGCTAGAAGCAAAAGTATACTTTCTATTAGTATACATACATATGTACACCAACATACATGCATATATACATAAATACATACAAACACACATATGTTCATGTAAATACTTAAGACTGGAAAGAGGAGGGAGAAATAGCACAGAGGCAGAGAAGGATTGAATATGGAATTTTGTTCATGTTTGATGTATAACATCAACGTTGTCCACCGTCATCTTAATGTTAATACAGTAGACTTGTTCTCGTTCTTATAAAAACAGAATTGTTGCCGGTCGGATTTTTCAGAATCTGTTCTCTTTTCTTGGATTTGGATGGATTAAAAATAATAACCGGAATTTTGAAATTAAAACAGCCGATATATACAAATTAGATGACACTTACTAATAAAAAAAATGCAATTTTGTGCAGTTTCTCCAAAAATTAATGGATATACGAATCGGGCCTTTTGTTTAAATATAAAATATTAACTTATTTCAATTTAAAAAACAAAATTAAAGTTTTTTTAATATTTCATTTTGATTTGTACAATGTTTATAATTCTTAAATAGTAAATAAGATTTTAGGCATATAATATTCAACTTACTCGATAGTGATAAAAGCCTCTTCTTTTGTAAATATATTTTTCTCTCTTTTTTCTTTTGTAAATATTTCTACACTATTTTGTATATAATTTTCTTCCCTATTTTTAAGTTATTTTATTTTATTGTTAGTATTAGTTTGTAAGTCTGAAGAGTTTCTCCTTTTTTCCCTTTTTCGGAGAATTTTGAGGATTTTTCATCTGAAATGAAATTAATATATGAAAGAAATTTTAAATAGTATGATAAGCCCATGAAATGTACATTAGTATGTAAGGGAAAAGTATTAATATAAACTTAGTCTTAAGAGCTATATGTAAAACTGAAACTTTTGGATAATAAACTTGAAACTTGATAGTGATAAAACACTATATATGTTCAAATGTGATAATAAAGTCATATATTTTGTAAATGCTCAATGCATTGTTAAAGGTCAAGTATTTCTTTGACATTGTGAGTAATCAATTAATAATTTTATTGTTTTAATCATCTACTTAATTGATTTTTCTTTTGATTAATAAATTAACAAAAATTATATTTTATTTTTATTAAATATAAAATTTATACAATTAATGAAATAATCAATTTTAAATTTTGTCTCAATTGTTCATATTGATTGTTCTGATTAATTCGTTAAATGGAAAAAGATATATTTTTTTTTAATTTTGATAATTGATATCATTATTTTGGTGATAGGTGCAAAACTTGCGTGATAAAATTATTTTGATAATTGAAACGTATTTTCATTTTTTTCTGTGTAAATATTCGTCTAATATAGACACGGGGTTAAGGAACGAAATTTTATATTAGCGTTTTAAAACAAATTTTCATAATTTTTTATACCCAACATCAAAAAAGGATTTTGTCACTCCGTTTGTAACACATCTATATATTGACCGTAGATATATTTCGGGTCCTTAATAAATTCTAAGCCGATCTAGCCATGTCTGTCCGCCTATCTGTTGAACGAACGATATTCCTTATAGGTAAAGTTTGGTATTGCAAATGAGGAATATCGGTCTTCGATTTCGCATAGCCCCCATACAGCGATGAAATTCAACATAAATAAGTTTCATATAAGCCAAAATCTCTACTAAATTTTATGAGGATCAGTACACAATTGTCGGAATTCAGCAAACATTTATGAAGGGACAGGATTCTACACAGCAAGGTACATTTAATAACTCAGCATCTTTTGATAAATATTGATCATTGCATTTGCAAATTGCGCAAACAAACTAAAATAACACAATATTTTAATAAAATTAACCAAAATTGAGTGTTTAATTTTTCATTTAATTCAACAATAGTTTATTTTTATCAATATTTTCGGAAAAAAAATAATAATAATTTAAATAAAAAACCGTACTATAATGAATTTTCATTTATTTCATCTTATTTCGTTATATCAAGGTTTCGCTAATATACATATATTTAAAACGAATAAGTAGCTACGACTAAGTATTTTGCGATCCCCTTGAGATTAGTTTGTCAAATATGCTTTTAAATACTTTTCATTGAGTTCTTGCAAACTAATTTGTTATGATCTCTAGCAATTGTATGTATATTACATGTTTCTATTATTCCACCTCTTTTACATTTACATACTTCATTAAAATAATATATTTTTAAATTTATTTATTTTTAATATTTTCATAAGTAAATGGGCCTATACACAACACAATGCTCGAACCATATCTCACACCAGCATGCTACTACAATATTAATTTTTTCAGAAATTGTGTGTGGTAAACGTCGTTGCGAATAATACAAATATTTGGGAGAACTAACCTATTTTGTTCACCGCAAACATGAATTCGACCTTTTTTGGGCTACTTGAATTTAGTTTTTATACCCTACACCACTATAGTGGGGAGGTTATTATGCGTTTGTGCTGATGTTTGTAACACCCAAAAATATTGATCCTACACCTTAAAGTATACCAATCGGCACAGAATCACTTTCTGAGTTGATTAACTATGTCGATTTCCGATTTGAGCCTTTTAGATCGCAACAACGTCAAATATACTACTATCTTTCCAAAAATCGGCACAACTAAGTTTGATATAAATATAAATAACGCTGTCGATTCAGAAAACGACTTTAATGTCCACTATTCACTAATAAACACTAGTATCACGGTGAAATTCGGTACAAATGACTTTTATATAAACATAAATCCTGATTCGATAAAGTTATGTCCGTGTAAACACAGCTCGCAATTTTGAAGATATTTTGTTAAAATTTAGCACATACTCTTCTCTGGATCCAATGACGAAGACTGTTAAAAATTATTAAAATCGGTCCATTATTTCGCCTAGCCAGCATACAAACGTACAAACAAACCCGAAAACCCCTTCACACAAAGGGTTTTGGAGCTCATAATTGTGTTAAATCTTTTAGTATCTCTACAATATGTAATCGGCACAATTCTGTTTTATATAAGTCTAAATAATACTGTCGATTTTCGTAATTATCAGGCCGTATCGTCAAAAAGTCGCACAACTATGTTTTATACAATCCTTTATGACCTTGCTGAATTTCATAATAATCGACCCTTATTGTCTTTCATATATGTAAATCCATCTACCAAATTTTACAGTTTCTTTCAGTAAATTAGTTTCTCTTCAATAAATTTGGAACCTAGGAGATTTTCAACATAAAGTCTTTATTATTGAAAATGAAACACATTTAATATTCTTAATTGGTTTCTTACTTGTTTTGATTTTTTTTAAGAAAGTATCGGTACTATTCAATATGATGAAAAAATTCAATGTAATGAGTAAATTCGGACTTCCCTAATGATGACATACTCATGTGAACAGTCAGAGACATGCATGCATACATTCATGCCAACGGTGTATTGAAAAAAAGGCGCGAAATGTCGCAACGTCATTTTGGGTTTTGTTAGTCACTTGACTGAGCAGGAAAATGCTGAAGTACCATATGAGGAGTAAGAGTAATTCTTTTCTGTTTTGTTGTATTTTTGAACTGAGGAGGAAGCAAAAGAACAAGATGAACAGGCAGTGTGCTAGTTTATTTTCTTGAACGAGTTGATTTGTATTGTGTTTTGTTGGTGGTATTTGAAGGGAATGAGGATGTTTAAATCTTCTTTTTTTTTTTAAATTTGCTGCAGTGATATCAGTTATTATGAGTACGTCGCCCTTTGTCGCTGTGCGGTGACTGCCACTGCAACGGTTACGACATCGTCCACTTGTCGAGGACATGTGAGCACACGTTTGAAGGCAAAAGCCAGCACTCTCTAATATAAAAGATGTAGAAAACGCGATTTGGCGCAAAAATTGCTTTGACTTTCAATGCAATAGAGTTACCCCACGTCCGAGCTTACAATTACCTCATATGTATTCGCTAACATAGCCAATTTTTCGATTGTGCGGCATTCCTAGCATTAATGAAATACACTATAATAAATAAACGAATTATGTTCTTGCAAAGCGATATTGTTGGCAACTCTTGTACGTCCACTTGAATGCACATAATCGCGGATTCTCATCGAAATGGAAAACTGCATTCGTGCCAAAAGACGTATATGAAGAAATCGACAAAAAGAAACACAATGTGTAAAAACAGAAAACCTTTTCGACCGTTTTCTGCATTGGCATTGTTTGACTTGGCTTGCTTGCTGATGACTGTGCTCTAGTTGAATTGTGCTTATGTTGTACTCATACAATGAGGAGAGCTATGGCAGCCGTTACATGGACCATGGTGTGAGATGTGATGAGATGACTTCCGTTGAACAGCCAAAACAACCGTTAGTTTTTTAGTTGTGTCTGACTACTTAATAGCGAATAATATATCGTCACCTAAAAAGCAAACAACAACATATAAACAAAAAATAGGCCCTATCACTACGAGGTAGCCAGTAGTGTTTTAATAACGAAAATATTTGTCTCGGCTCATTTTGGTGCAAAAACCTTCCGCGGCAAATGGGTTTTCTAAAACCTTTCACAAAAATTTACTTGAATTTTTAATATTATAATCTACATATTTGTGTGCAAAATTGGAAATGTGGGAAAACCGCCGCACCAATCCTTGATTTTTCTCCGGGTAAATGTCGGGGTCAAAAAATTTAAAATTTTGTTAAGAGTAAATATCGAAAACTTTAACTCATTTGGCGCGGAAACGCTCGAGAAAAAGTGATATACTTTTTCGACTTACATTTTTATGCTCTATTTTATAAAAGTTGTAACCCTAGTATACATACGTACAACAGTATACATACGTACATACATAATAGAGTATAAGTTTATCCTGATTACTCGATTGCCCGATTACAGATTTAAGTTGGTAATACAATTCCTATTAATATTCGATTTATATGTGGAAAATTTAATAATATTCGATTTATATGTGGAAAATTTTGAGGTTACGCCAATATTCTAGAGGCAGTTACTAACAATAAATCAATTTTTTTGGGATAATATGAGTAAGGATTCGGAATATATGTATATATACATAATTTATGCCAACGATGACCAAACAAATAAGAAATAAACAAGTTAGAGTGCTATATTCGGCTGAGCCGAATCTTAAATACCCTCCACCAGCTACTTTTAATTGGTCAAATATTTGTGGAAATAAATAGCTTAAATCTGTTACAATTGCAACATTTATTGAACATGCTTTAGCTATATTTAATAATTTGCATGTATGCATGTGTGTGAAAGATTTAAGGAAATTAAAATATATTGTTGTACACAAATTATTTATAGCTATATCGTTATTTGGTAATAAGTAATGTGTGTTTAAGAGATTTTTGGAAGAAGACCTTTTATGGAAGCTATGACCAATTATAGACCGATCGTAAAAAAAGTTCGCAGCAACAAAGGCAAAATTTTTAATTTCAGTATCTATATCGTTATTTGGTAATGAGTAATGTACATTTAAGTGATTTTCGTATAAATATCTTGTATGGGAGCTATGACTAAATATGGAACGATCGGAAAAAGAAATTCTCTGTAAAATTTCTAAAGATAAAAGCATTATTTATGACAAATTTTATATGGATGTCATTACATTGTAGTAGCCTGGAGAGATATGAGCAAACATATTTTGTATATTAATTTTGCACCGTTGTCCAAGTTTGGAGATGTTTTTTGGAAATATTTTATATAGGACCCCTATTATTTATTAATTTCAAAAACATATTCTTGTTCTACTCGGATCCTCCTTTCAGAAAAATAGTATCACTTCCCAGCTATTTCAATTTTCGTTTATTTTGTCTCACTGTGTTATATACAATTATGTGTTTTTCTCAAGGGAACCTTGTGTGGGAGCTATGTGGACCGATCGGAGAAAAAAATTTACAGTAAGATTTCTGTATATAAAAGAAATATTTGAGTCAAATTTTTTATGAATATCTTAATTTAGCAATGCGTTATCTGCTATGACGAAAGAAAGACCGATCATAAAATTTTAAAATAACATTTCTAAGTACAAAAGTAATATTTGCGCCAAATTTTGTATGGATATCGTTATTTCGTAATCAATTATGCGCGTTTAAGTGTTTTTCTGAAGGAGACCTTGTACGGGAGCTATGGCCAATTGTAGACCGACGGAAATTATTAACAATAAACTCATTTTCCGGGAAGATGAACATTTGTATGGGAGGTATATGAAATTGTAGACCGATTCTGCCAATTTTCAACAGGAGTAAAGCTCTAGTATGGAAACAAAAGCGTGATGATTTTCATGGAGTTATATTGCACAGTTTTTGTGAAAATTACATTAAAATATGTAAAAAAATCTTAATTTTTTTCGGAGTTTTCTTATACCCTTCACCTTCGTGAGAAGGGTATATATAAGTTTGTCATTCCGTTTGTAATTTCTATAATATAATTTTCCGATCCCATAAAATATATATATTCTGGATCCTTATAGGTAGCGGAGTTGATTAAGCTATGTCCGTCAGTCTGTCTGTCTGTGCGTCTGTGTGTTTGTTGAAATCAGTTTTTAGAGGACTCCAGATGTCGGCGAGATCCGAATATTTAATAAATCTGTTAGACATGCTTTCGAGAAGATCGCTATTTAAAATCAGCAAAATATCGGAGATATGAGCAAAAATCCGAGACAACCTCTGAAAATTTCATAAAAAAGAAAATTTTTTTCATGCTTTGATATAAGCAACAACAACAACACTGCTTATTCATTGACTATTTCGTTTCATATGTTTGGATGGCTGTGTGTTTCATTGCCTTGTGTATATTGTTTTTGTTTCTTGGTGTATTCAGTTTCGTATGTTTGGATGCTGTTGGTTTTACTGCCTTGTGTATTTTGTTTCTTGTGTGGTTATTTCGTTTAGCGCTGTTGTTGTTCATTTTGTTTTGCTATTGCAATAATAATGATATAGTCGGGAAAATTAAATAAATATAAATTTTATGAAATTGATATTTATTAAATACACTATGGTGAAGGGTATATAAGATTCGGCACTGCCGAATATAGCACTCTTACTTGTTTTTTTTTTTAATTTTGATTCATAACTTTACCCGATGTGAACCAAGTTTGCACATTTTCATGACAATAATATTTTAGGTGAATTTTGTTAATTTTAGTTGCTTCGTGTTAACGTGAGAATGTTATATACAGACAGACGGACATTGCTAAATCGACTCAGAATTTCATATAGTCCAAGAATATATATACTTTGTTGCTCAGATGAATATTTCTGGACGTTACACACGGAATGACAAAGTTATATATACCCTCTATTACCACTGACGGTGGTGGAGGGTATAAAAACAACATATTATTGAATGCTAACTCGAAACATTACATATAGACCAGGAAAATTAGTAAAAAAAAAACCAGTAAGAGTGCTATATTCGGCTGTGCCGAATCTTATATACCCACCATCAAATCATGTATCTTAAATTTCAAGTAAATTTCGGAAAATGGACCTGGCTGTATTGTATAAATTGATGTTTTTGCTATCACAATTTAAACATTTATTGGATTTTTTCTGAACTGATTTATCATATATAAATAGAAATATAGTCAGGGTGATGGTAGTACTTTCTTTATTATATTTAATACATTTTTTTTAATGATTCGATTTCCTGTAAATTTACTTATTGTAAATTTTGGACCGATCCTCCTAAGATTTTACGAAGATTTTGGTTTCAGTAAAACTTGTTATACTGCTTTCTAAACCTTATATGAATAATATAATATTAGACAAAAAGATTTTAGATCCTATAAAACTAGTTCATGACGAATTTTATCGATATACTGGTATTTTTAAGCCAGTTATGACCGTTAATGTCTCTGAGAAAGGCCGTTTATATATGATAAGGTCAATTATGAACCGATTCTCAAAAAATAGTTAGAACAATGTTCCTATAAAACTTGTTTTTAAAACTTGGTTTTAGTTGAATTTCGTTGCTTTACTATAATTTTGCAGCAAGTTATGAGCGTTATTGTTATTTTATGAGGGGAACTTATATCGGGGGTAGGTCAATTATGAATCGATCTTCACATAATTTGGCAGAGATATTTTAGTTCCTCTAAAACTTACTTTACTGGGATTTTGAACAAAGTTATGAGCTTTAAAGTAATTTTCTGAGGGGAACCTTATATGGGGGGTAGGGTCAAATATGGGCCGATCTACATAAAACGTTGAATTTCGTTGCTTAACTATCATTTTGAAGCAAGTTATAAATGTTAAAGTAGCTTATATGGGGGGTAGGGTGAATTATGAGATATTTATGTTCCCCTAAAACTTGTATATGTCGAATTTCATTGCATTGCTATCATTTTGAAGCAAGTTATGACGGTTGTGGTCATTTTCTGAGAGGGACCTCATATGGGGGGTAGGGTCAAATATGGGCAGAGACATTTATGTTCCCCTAAAACTTGTATATGTTGAATTTCGTTGCAGTGCTATCATTTTGAAGCAGTTATGATCGTTATAGTCGTTTCCTGAGAGAGACCTTAAATGGGTCGTAGGGTAAATTATGGACAGATTCTTGTAAAATTTGGTAGAAAGATTTTGACTCATATAAAACTTGTTTATGTAGAATTTCATTGACATACTTATGTTTTTAAACCATCTATGAATGTTTACACTGTTTTTCGTGGGGCCACTTGTATGGGGGCTATGTGAAAACATGGACGGATATTAATAGAAAATATTTACGCAAAATTTCAGCTCCTTAGCTCTTCTTGTTCGGACTCTATCGTGCTTTCAACAGACAGATGGACGGACATGACTAGATCGTCTTAGAATTTAATAAGGACCCATATTATATATACTTTTGTGGGTCTGTGACCAATATTTCGATGTGTTATAAACGGAATGACAAAAACAATATACCCCCCATCTTTTTTGATGATGGGTATAAAAACTGAGATAGCTTAGTGAAAGTTGGCACTGGGCTTAGCCTTGATAACTTGCATTTTAGGTGACGATATGTATGTACGCACATACATATACAAACACACAAATATGCTTATACTTGAATTTGACTGCACGTCTTGATGTGTTCTTCAGTGTGAATATGTATTCAGTGAATATCAAACGAGCAAATATGTGCAAACCACTTACCATCATATTCAACGGTTGTGCATCTGTATGAATATGTCCACATGTTAGTTTTTATTTGTATGTATATATGTATGTCCTTTGTCTATATTTCATTTTACTATAGTGTACTCTTGCTACTAACGCCACACTCCTACTAAGACCCACGATTATGTTGATAATGTATACATATATGTAGATGGTGTTGCTGCTGCTGCCAAAGGAAATGTCCTCTGTATTCTGATGTATGCTTAATACCGTCCAGCGCTAATTTCCATCTCAACATATCGTAATACAATGAGTACCAACCGGCACGTACTTATTATTAAGGAGCTTTTTTAAAATCTAAGTACAATAATATATCTAAGTTCCAAACAAAAATTATTAAAAAATATAAATAAGTATTTATTTATAGTTAAAATTTGTTATGGATTAAACAGTTAAAAAATAAAGCAAGTCACAGTTCTATATTCGGCTTAGCCAAATCTTATTTACCTCCGGTTATAGTTTAACCGTTAGATATACTACCGGTTAAAATAATTACACCACTATAGTGGGGAGAGTATTATACGTTTGTGCTGTTGTTTGTAACACACAAAAATATTGGTCCTACACCTTTAAAGTATACCGATCGATTCAGAATCACTTTTTGAGTCGATTAAGACTTGTCCGTCCGTCCGTCTGTCCGGCTGGCTGTCCATGTAAACCTTGTGCGCAAGGTACAGGCCGCAATTTTCAAGATAATTTGATGAATCGAGCTCAAATTTCTAATAAGTTTTATTTATATATAGATGTATGTTTGAACGTTATACACTACAAAACTGCTGAACAGATTTTCTTGAAAGCGTATTCCTGTATGTCTGGAATAGGTAATAGGCTACTTTTTATTTTGAAATTTCAAGTGGGCGAGGTGCCACGCCCATATTAGAAAATATTAAATCCGTATATTTGTGATAATATAACAGTTAGAGTCCTCAAATTTGTCGGAGCCACTTTAGTGTCAATATGTTTATTTATGACAAAAAGTAGGCGGACTAGCATTAGGGGGCGTGGCACCTCCCATATAAATTAAAAACAAAAATTCGTTTATCTTAGAAACAATTACAGTTAAAATTTTGCACAAATAACTTTAACATCATGTTAACATTTTGGGAAATAAATTGGCGGACTACCCATGAGGGGAGCGGCACCTCCCATATTAATTAAATGCAAAAATTCGTTTATCTGGGAAACTAATAGAACTAAATTCTTCAACTTTTGCACTAAGAACTTAAATATTCGTCTGAACGTTTTGGATGAAAAAGATCGGACTTCCATCTGGGGTGGCTTGGAGCCCCCATATGAATTAAATAGAAAAATTCGTATATCTGAGAAACTATTAGAGCTAGAATCTTCAAAATTTTACTTGAAGAACTTTGACATTCATCTGAACAATTAGAGTATAACGGGCGGACTTTCAATGGGGGACTTGGTACCTCCCATATTAATTAAATACAAAATTTCGTTTATCTGGGAAACTAATAGAACTAGATTCTTCAAATTTTGCACAAATTATTTTAATATTCATCTAAACATTTTGGAGAAAAAAGGGCGGGCTTTTATCTTGGGGGCTTGAAACCCCCACATGAATTTAATAGAAAAATTCTTATATCTGAGAAACTATTAAATGTAGAATCTTTAAATATTACATGAAGTACTTTGACATTAATGTGAACATTTAGGGAATAATTGGCGGACTTTAAATGGGGGACTTGGCACTTCCCATATTAATTAAAGACAAAAATTCATTTATCTGGGAAACTAATAGAACTAGATTCTTCAAATTTTGCATAAATTACTTTAATATTCAACTGAACATTTTGGGGGAAAACGAGCGGACTTTCATATGGGGGGCGTGGAGCCCCCATATGAATTAATTAGAAAAAATCGTATATCTTAGAAACTATTAGAGCTAGAATCTTCAAATTTTACTTGAAAAACTTTGACATTCATCTGAACAATTATAGTATAACGGGCGGACATTCAATGGGGAACTTGACAACTCCCATATGACTTAAATATAAAATTTCGTTTATCTGGGAAACTAATAGAACTAGATTCTTCAAATTTTGCAGAAATTACTTCAATAATCATCTGAATATTTTGGAGGAAAAAGATCGGACTTTCATCTGGGGAGCTTGAAGCCCCCACATGAATGAAATAGAATAATTTTATATCTGGAAACTACTGGAGCTAGAATCTTAAAATTTTAAATAAAAAACTCTGACATTCATGTGAACATTTAGAGAATAACGGGCGAGCTTTCAATTGGGGGCTTGGCACTATATAAATGAATTAAATACAAAATTTCGTATATCTTGGAAACTATTATATTATTCAATTTTTTCATAGATAGGTAGAAATTGGCGAACTTTCAGTAATTTCCTTGGCATCTCTAATGTGTAACTTATTGTAAATCTAGAGAACTATTGCAGTTAGAATCTTCAAAATCGTTAAGTGGGTTTTTTATTTATACTGCTTTTAGGGTAGCAAAGCACACTGGTAAAGCTAGTATACGTATAAATGACACTGCAGATTTTCGCAATGATCCGGCCTTATTTGACCTTAGCCCCCATGCAAACCCCCCTTCAAATTGACTTGTGACCATTTGTATCGCAATGAAACTCAACATAACTAACTGATATTTAAAAATATATCCTTTTCCCAAATTTAATGAGGATCGGCCCATGTTTGACCTATACTCCTATATAACGCCTCATTTAGAAAATATGTTTTTTATCAATAAATTGCTTAAATACTTTGGAATTAAGGTAAAATTCAACATAAAAGTTTCTTTATGAAAAATAAAAATTTTTAAAATATACTCATGGTGTAGGGTATTAAATGGTCGGCCATGCCCGACTATACTTTCCTACTTGTTTCTTAAATATTTCTCATGTAAGTGAATGACCAGAGGAATTTTTAATAACTTTTGCAATTCTTGACGGATTTTTGTGTTTTATATCTTATTGGAACATCTGAAAAATTACAGAAATTTATATTTGGGACTCAAGTATACAGTCAAAAGGACTAAAAGATGAAAATGTGGAATATTGGTGGGTGATACGACTTTTTTATTTCCACATTCGGAATCAGCACACCAAATAATACTATTTAAAAAGTTTTTTCATCGTTGGCCTGTGTTATTATTTAAATGGATAGTGTTTTTTAAACTTTTTAACTTTGGTGTTAAATTATACCCAAGTGCCTTAAAGAGTTAATTTTGCTTTTACATCGGATATGAATATATTTTATATTATCTAGACTATAAAATTTATTTCAAATGTATATCAGTAAAGAATTAATACGTATTCTCTAAAATATTACAAAAAAAAAAAAAAAACGATTTTCCCGAAATCGTAGGTACAGCTAAACTGTAAGAAGTATTGATCTAATTTTTTTTACTGTTTTGATCCTTTATCTATTTTGCATAATTCCCCATGAGATCTCATAAAAATTTTAAAATTTGTTAAAAAAAAAACTGAAATTGGACTGTGGAGCATTTTTTTGGTCACCGATTTCAAAGGGAGCCGAAAAATTGCAACTGTATTTCAACTTTATTACAGCGAACAGATTGATCAAACGTGAACTATCATAGCATTTTGCTAACATTTCAACTTTCATATTAAATTTAAAATGTTTATGATTATGACTTTTTGGTTTTAAACGATTTTAAAGTGAAATCTTGTAAATTTTTTTTTAAAAAGGTCCAAATTTACCAAAAATCGGGTAGTTAATAGACCGTAACTCCTAGGGAACAAAGAGATCAAAAAGTCCTACACTGTGCTGTAGCCCTAACCCTCCCCTACACGTGTATACCCCATTATATATCCTCCCGGTTCCGTCGGTGTGCACCAGAGTAATTTTTCTGACCCAAAGTCTGTTATTTTGTGAGAAATGTATGAATAAAACATTTGAAATGTGTGTGTTTGTTTGTATTTTTGTTTATAAACCGATAAACCGATGCACAGTATATCCTATAAGTTTGGAATAAATATATATAATATATAATAAAATAAAATAAATACACCAACTATTATTGTTTTGAAATTTGTGATGGGCGCGGTGCCACGCCCACATTAAAAATAAGTATTGAAAGTCGTATATATAAGAAACTTCAATTGCTAGAATCCTCAAATCTTGCACGGAAAATTCTGACACCCATATGCACATTTTGGAAAAAATTGGCGAATTAGCAATAGTGGGCTTGACACCTCCCATATGAATTAAAAACTGAAATTCTTATATCTTAAAAACTTTAAAAGCTAGACCCACCAAATTTTGTACGATTAACTTTAGTTTTAATATTAATGTTTAGAACAAAGATGGACATACTAGGAATTAGGTTGGTCATGTCGGTTTTTTCAACCGGGTTTTTTTACTGTCGGTTTTTTCTAAATGTTGATTTTTAGAATATCGAATTATCCGGTATTTATACTTAAAAAAACGGTTTTTTAAAAAACTTTTATTTTAGCTTTGCATTCATGAATAATAATACATAAATGTTGGGCCCAGGGTCTAAAGTACACTTGACAAATAAAAACCGTCTTTTTCAAATGTCAACTATTCAAAACCCGTTTTTTGGAAAATGTCGATATAAAAATACGTATGCCGCTAAAGTCCATGGTACGAGAAACAATATGGATTCCACACTAATGAAGACCTTATCAATATTTTTTCAAATCTATACATGTCCAATATTCAATAAAAATAGAAAAGTGCTTCTATTGAATTAGACGAAGAAGCTAAACAAATTCTAGAAAATTAAAATCAAATTACTGAAGTTATTTGATTGATTGTAGTTTTTAAGTACTCTGAGCTTTTATATAAACGCAAATTAGTTTTTAATTAAAAAGTCTATGCTGTATTATTTATTTTAAAATCATACAATAAGGATGGATATAAGCTATTAAGAAAATAATAAAAAAAGTAAAATATTATATAACACAAACATACGACTTTTTTGTTACAACTCCCGAAATTACCTTTATCATTTAAATTCCTTTACCGAACCGTTACTTTTACGTTTAGAAACGATTGCCAACCTCGTATATTGAAAAAATCCAACCTTGGGGCCTTGTGAATATAAGAAGAGAAAAGTTTTAGGGGGGGGGGGGGGGGGGGGGGATTGGTGTTGGTTTACTGGGTTGTTAAAGTTAAAAAATTATTTTCTAATACAAGTTACTAGCTATACCCAGTGTGCTTTGCTACCCTAAAAGCAATATATATAAATAAAAAACCCACTTAACGATTTTGAAGATTCTAACTATAATAGTTTTCCAGATATACAATATGTTACATATGATGATGTCCATCAGATTATTGCAAGTTCGCCAGTTTCTATCTATAGCCAATTTTTATCTATCTATGAAAAATTTTAATAATATAAGAATTTCCAAGATACACGATATTTTGTATTTAATTCATATATGTGGTGCAAAGCCACCCATTGAAAGTCCGACCGTTATACTCTAAATGTTCAGATGAATGTCAAAATTCGTCAAATAAAATTTTAAGATTCTAGCTCTAATAGTTTCTCAGGTATACGATTTTTTCTATTTAATTCATATGGGTTCTTCAAGCCCCCCAGATGAAAGTCCGATTTTTTCCCTTCAAAATGTACAGATGTATATTTAAGTCTTCGTGCAAAATTCGAAGAATTTAGTTTTAGTCCCAGATAAACAAATTTTTGTATTTAATTAATATGGGAGGTACCGCTCCCCTCATGGGTTGTCCGCCAATTTATTACCCAAAATGTTTAAATGGATGTTAAAGTTATTCGTGCAAAATTTTGAAATTTAAACTGTAATTGTTTCCAAGATAGATAGATAGATAGATAGATAGATAGATAGATAGTTAGATAGATAGATAGATAGATAGATAGATAGATAGATAGATAGATAGATAGATAGATAGATAGATAGATAGATAGATAGATAGATAGATAGATAGATAGATAGATAGATAGATAGATAGATAGATAGATAGATAGATAGATAGATAGATAGATAGATAGATAGATAGATAGATAGATAGATAGATAGATAGATAGATAGATAGATAGATAGATAGATAGATAGATAGATAGATAGATAGATAGATAGATAGATAGATAGATAGATAGATAGATAGATAGATAGATAGATAGATAGATAGATAGATAGATAGATAGATAGATAGATAGATAGATAGTTCTCGCTCTCTCTAGTATTATGTTTCTACCTGTGGACCTGGACTTATAAATCGCACTCTTTTAAGTTATGGACGCAATCGTCGTCCGCCCACGTGCCTGTGGACATCATAAGTTCCGAATCAGAGTCAGATTTGGACGACGATTTGCTTCCACAACTTAAAAGAGTGCGATTACTGCGAATACTAATACATACTTTTTTATTATTTTTGTAATAGGTAGCATTGTATCTCAATGTTGAAGTAAAGAAAAAAACAAATGAAATTACAAAATTTTCAGGAAACTTTTCACTTTTGCGACTTACCTATCATTCCTAGGAAGTTCATATGTTCTAGAAAGTTGTTTATTGAGATCTTAGGTACACTTTTGTAGTTGATTGTTTTCTTACATTTTGAACGGCAAAAAATACTTTTTGCGATTCTGATCATGAAGATAACGTTTTTTGCAACAACATTCCTTCAGAGAGTAAATCGAAATTCCGAACGGTTTGCTAGATATGAGCCTGAGAAAATAATCACTTTTTTCAAAAATGACACCGAGGCCAAAAAAATTTGGGTGCCTATAACTAAAAAGTGCATGACTTTGGGCAAACTGGAAGACACGGGTCTTCTTATTTTTGGTCTTTTATCATATAGTGGTGTCCGTATATGGTTATTTTTTTCATGTTGCACTGTGTTATAGATCAATTTCACTGGTTTTACACAGGAACATTTCTAATAGTACATCTAATGAAATAATCTAAGATTTGGATTCCGAAGATATATGGGTCCTTCAAAAAACTGATTTTAATAAACAGACGGACAGACACGAATGTCGAGAGTTTAACGTGAACACCTGCCATGACGGCATAATTTCACGGTGGTTTTTTCATCCACTAGACTAGAGACGGTCTACCTCGTGCCCCTGAATCTTTCTATGAAGAACACAGGTGGCAATTTTTGTACATGGCTGATGCGGTCCATGTACAAGCACTTTGCTGAAGAACTCTAACTATCTAATCTCTTGCCATAGTAGCCCCGTTGCGGAATGACAGGCAGCATGGGATCAGTCCTAATTCAAACCCCGACAAGGAAAAAGCAATCACTGGTCTAAAGTCAATAGAAGGGGCGACAAACCCCAACATCAGGTGAAATAAATCTCCCGGTATACCGGAAGGTGACCACCCTTATGATGTCATGAAAGATTGCATTATTTAAAATGCAATCTCTATCAACTAATGACCCATTCCAGTGCATTCCTTAACCTCTTAAAGCCCGCGCAACCACACTACTGAGATGGCTCTGTTTCATTGGCAACAGCACCTAGAGACGTATTTGGTACCCCGAAATATCCAGCCAATAAATCAGGATCCCTCTGTATGTCAGATAATGTGAGAAAGGATGTAAAAATTTCCAAAGTCAATTCGAACCCAATAATTGCCCCGACAAGTTGAGGGAACGGACCTCAACCATATGTCGCGTAGCATGAAACAATATGAATCCTGTTGAGATGGCAACAGCACCGAGAACTTCCCTGAAGTAAAAGGTCTACTAAATCAGTATTAGTCTCCTGTCGGGCAGAGGAGTCTTTCCCGATCGTTCACCAATTACATCAATCCCATTCTCAAACCATAGGTATTGGTAGCACCTCTTTACCCCGGGATTGCAATACACCAAGATGGAGATTTCATCAAGGAAACATGCCCTGGGGGAGACGGACAGACAATTGGCACGGAACTTTTTTAACAATCGCAAAAAAATAATACTGTGATTTTTCAGATCTTTTAATGCTTTATTCGACTTTGCCAACTTGCATATTTGCAAAATATGTCAATATGGTGTATTATTCAATCGCCTATTCATAACTGTCATATTCCAAAAAATATAAAACGATTGGGGTTTTCATTAAAATAAATAAAAATATATGCACAATTTTGCAAACGTTGTACACTATTATACGCAGTTTAAAAAACTCCTTCAAATGATACTACATATTGTATATTTTGCTTCAGATAAAACTGTAGGTTGGTTGGTTGGTAGTTCAGGCTGCAATAGATGCACACGTGGGTCCTATTGGTCCCTTTGTGTTACCTGTAAGTGTATTAAAAGAAAATAGGAAGAGGACATATAAAGTTATGGTAAGAGACAATAGTGAAGAGGCATTAAGGGGTATTATTAGTAGTATAATATATTGAAAGACGGAGATTAAGATAGATAGATAGATAGATAGATAGATAGATAGATAGATAGATAGATAGATAGATAGATAGATAGATAGATAGATAGATAGATAGATAGATAGATAGATAGATAGATAGATAGATAGATAGATAGATAGATAGATAGATAGATAGATAGATAGATAGATAGATAGATAGATAGATAGATAGATAGATAGATAGATAGATAGATAGATAGATAGATAGATAGATAGATAGATAGATAGATAGATAGATAGATAGATAGATAGATAGAGAGAGACTAAGAACACAACGTAAAAGAGGAAGAGTCTCGGACTCGAAAAAGCTACTAACCAGTGCTATTTGAGTTTGTCTCGTCAAACCAACCGCAGTGCCTGATAAAGGCGTTCAGGTTACCTATTTTAGTCCCTGATAATTCTGAGGTGTCCTCCAGAAATCGATGTCCCAGATACCGAAGTCGGATGTCCTCCAGTGCCAGACAGTGGCAAAGAAGATGTTCTATTGATTCCTCTTCTTCCTCATCTTGACGGCTTCTGCAGTAGTCGTTATAAGGTAATCCTAGTCGAATTGCGTGGTTACCAAATTTACAGTGTCCTGTGATGACAGCTATAGTTCTGCTGAGTTGGGTTCGGCTATGTCTCAGAAGATGGTCCGTGCGCTCTTTATTAAGCTTTGGCCTTATCTTCTTTGTTTGAGTACAAGTTGGCTCATTTTCCCATCTTGCCTGTGAGAGTTCATAAAACATGTTATCTATGAGTCTTTTGCATACTCCTATCGGAGTACCACAGAAATGGTCTATGTCCGAGTCGGGCAACTGTGAATCCGCCTTCGCGAGCTCATCAGCGATACAGTTGCCTGTAGAGTCCCCGTGTCCTCGTACCCATACAAGTACGACGTTTGAATGTCTCGTCATCCTATTTAAGGATATCCGGCATTCCTGGACTAGTCGTGATGTAGAGTATACACCTGTCAGGGACTTGATTGCAGCTTGGCTGTCGGTAAAGATTAGGATATCTCTGTTCGATATCCTATGATATCAGAGCCATTTTGCTGTTCTTTTTATGGCCGATATTTCGGCCTGGATTGAATTACAATCATTACCGATTCTAAAAGTAATCCTGATTCCAAATTCTGGAATGAAAATACCGCCCCCTACTCGTTCTCCTCGTTTTGAGCCATCTGTGTACACGGATAGGCTTCGTGGAGAGCGATCTTCCTCCAGTCCCGTATTTTCCGAGATGATGAAACTAAAGCTTCTCTGGAGGAAGGACTTGGGGACGCAGTAATCAATATTTATCGGTAGATTTCCCATCCTATCGGTAATACTAGCATGTCCATATGGTCTGTACGACCATGCGTTTATTGCATTCAGTCTGAATGCCGTCGTGAGTGCTATTTTGCTGGCCAATAAGTCCGTCGGGATCCAGTTAAGCAGCACGAATAGGGATTTCGTCGAAGTTGATACCAGCGATCCAGTTATTTGGATCGACATTCTCCTTAGAACCTTGTCAAGGATTTTACAATTTGAGTTTATATTTAGTGCTTTCCACCAAAATGTAGCTCCATAGAACACAATTGGCTTGATAACCGCTTCAAAAATCCATTTCACTAATTTGGGTTTTATCCCCCATTTTGCTCCTATAGCTTTTTTGCAAATGTACATTGCCGTTATGGCTTTTGTTGATATTGCTATAATGTTGGGTTTCCATGATAATTTACTATCAAGAATAACCCGGTTTTGCTTGGATTTACACCCAAACCACTATCGATATTCCATCAACTTAGTATTCTGAGTGCATCTTCCAGCCGCTGTGATATTGTATTCAAGTGGATTCCTGATACTGCTACCGCAACATCATCTGCATATACAACAGTTTTATATCTCATGGAATCCAGTGTCTTGAGTAAACAGTTAATGGCAACATTCCACAATAGTGAAGAGAGAACACCTCCTTGTGGTGTGTCTCTGTTCACCTTTCTATGGATCGTTGCTGTGCCCATATTGGAACAGATGATCAGATGTTCTAGAAGTTCTCTTATAAACCTTGCGATCGAGGCTTCTACATTAAGTTCTTGTAGAGCTGATAGAATTATGTCAGGTTTTATATTATTAAAAGCACCTTCTATGTCCAGAAAGGCCAATAGCGTGTACTCTCCAAATTCGAGTGATTTCTCTATGTGACCAACTAGAGAATGCAGTGCAGTCTCAACCGATTTGCCTTTGGTGTATGCCTGTTGAGAGTGCGATAGGAGAGACGGGTTCAGTGACGCTCTGATATGAGCGTCAATGATTCTCTCTAAGGAAGATAGACTAATCGATCTATAGTCCTTAGCTTTGGTGTGTGTGACTTTCCCACTTTTGGGGATGAACGTTACTTTGCACCTAATCCATTGGTCAGGTATATAGGACCAGGTGAGGCAGGCTTGATATATAGTTCGTAGCCAAGGTGTGACTATTGTTCAATTCACAATCAAGTTGTATATTGTACCTACTAAAGTGTAGTAACAGTGATTGTGAACAGATCTTTGCAGAAAGTCATAAGTTTATGTTCTCAATGGAAAAAAAATAATCAAAACAAATATACATAACAATGTGAAAGTATAAAAAAATCAAAAAATATTAAATTATTTAAACTTGCGAAATAAACCAAATTAATTTGTTTGAATTTTCAATTCTTTTATTTTTTTATTCCACATTTTAAACTAATAAATAAACTATTTTTAATAAAATTTTAGTTTTTTTTTGTTTTGGTAAACAGCTGTTTGTTTTTGATTTCAGTGTTACCACTTTATCGTTTTTATGCTAAAATCGTTTGAATTTTTTGTTTATATGTTGAAATAAACAATTGGCAACACTAAAATTTCTTACAACATTCGAAAAACATATGAAAAATTGTCGTAGGAGTTGTATAGAGCTTTTGCATAGAAAATACCAACAACATTGTTATGACTATTGTAGCAGCTGCTGACATACAACGCATACAACGCTACAACATCGATTGTGAATTGAACATATATCTATGTTGTGTTGTAGATCAGCAGGTATAATACCATCCGGGCCTGGGGATTTATATTGGTCAAAGGTGTTAATTGCCCACTTAATAACATCCTCGTCAAATTGAAAGTCGGTGGGATGCTGATAAAAGGTGCCTGATCTTGCCATTGAGTTGTCCATCTACCGTCAGGCTTCTGAATGAAGCTTTGATTTTGTGATTTTGTTAGGATTTTACGCAGGCGACTGGTCTCAGAGGAGTTTTCAACATTATTGCAGAAATTCTTCCAAGACCTGCGTTCCTAACCTGATTTTTAAACCTATTCAAGGAGGACTTCTATAAAGACCATTCTCCTGATATTTTGGCCTGATTGAATAACTTGCGGCATTCTTTGCGGGTTTTCGCTATTTCGGGGGACCACCAGGATGGGGTTCCTTTCCTCCTTGGTATGGAGGGTTTACAGGTAACTTTAGTAGCTTATTGGAAAGAGCGGCTAAGTTTATTTACCGCACTTTCTATATCTACTGTGTTATTTATAACCGAGATCTGCTGAAGTAGACAATTCAGGATCCGGCTTTGCTCGGTCCAGTTTGTTTTCCTTCTGTTTAGAAAGGGTAGATTCCTTTCCTTAATTAACTCTAATGAGAATTCGAGATAACGATGATCTGAAAAAGAACATTCATCCGAAACATTCCAATTGCGGACTAAATGAGAATGGCTTGCACTTACAAGCATTATATCCAGTACCTCCTGTCGATTTGCAACTACGATGGTTAAGTATGAAATCTATAATGTACTCACCACGTGTGTTGATGTTGCTGCTACCCCAGATCGTATGGTGGTCATTTGCGTCTGCGCCCAAGATGACAGGAGTGCGGGTTGAGTTTGCTGCACGAATAGCCCGGGTGACCGTAATGCTGGGAGGAGGGTCAGTCTGGTCGTGAACCATATTGCAGGAAAGGATCCACAGGGTGGATTCCTTTTTCTCCCATGCTGCAGTTACTGTATCTTCATCACTGTAATCAGATAAAATGAAGATATTTATGGGGTTTTGGCCAATATATAAGATCTAATTTTACCTGTGCTTTTTACATAAAAATGTTTGTAGTTTGTTTGTTGCATTGAGTCCAAGAATGTTGCCGTTATGGGTCCACGGCTCTTGGATCAATACTAAATCCTCGCCTTGATCTCTAAGGCGGAGGAGTAATGCAGCCGAAGCTGCTTTAGAGTGGTGAAGGACCTATCTAGTGACAATTTCTATAGATAAAACTGTACATTTAAAAAAATATTTAAAAAGGACACTTTTTGTAACCAGTCCAGATAACGAACGGCCATCGAAAGGCTCAAAATACTTTGGGAACCATCATAAAATAAAATAAAGAAGTTTGGTAAAATTTTAAAATGAACATGAAAAATATTCATACTAATGTACATACCCAATAAACCAAACGATATTATAACGATATTGAAACGATATCACTTAGGTAATAAAGATTATCATAAGTAATATCGTTCTCGTATCGGAAACGATAGTATTTACGGACAAAATTGTACCTTTCCTTATAATATCGTTTTTCCATGAAATTATAATAACGTTTTCGCTATCATAATTTGCAAAAATAACGATAGTAAAATCGCCTTTTCCAGCTTTTATTCTGTTATCTTTTGTTATCAAAATCTCATTTTAAAGGATATTTAACTAAATATTTCGCTAAAGTAAAATAACAAAAGCCAGAAAAAGAAAAGACGTCATATATATATTCTTAGATACATTCAATGAATTATATTTTTCATAAAATCATGCAAATACCTGAAACTTTTTCAACTTACCACAAAATTTAAATATCAAAATTCGCATATTTCTTTCGTTTTATATTATTTATCTAAATTAAATTGATTTTATTTGAATTCCCTTAACAGCTTTTCATGAAAATTTCTATTTAAATTATTTTTATGTTTGAAATATTTTTCAAATGTTTGTATTTTTATTGGAAACAAAATATATTAAAACGATATTATAAACGATATTATAATAATATCGATATTATAATAATATCGATATTATAATAATATCGTTTTCAATTATAAAATATGATATCATAATCGCCCTAAAAAAGTAATACCGTTTTCGCTATCATATCGTTCTTTGGTTTATTGGGTACATATGTCCGTATTAGATTCTACATAATTTGTCAAAACTATGCCTGTCTATTGCGTATGGGAACATCTCTGAAATTGTAAATTCTATTTGAGCAAGTCCTTATATTTGTTAAATTTAAAAGTGTATGTATTGATGGTGTAATATGATGGAGTAATACGTATGTACATATGTATATTAGGGTATAACCGATATTAAACCCTATTACTACTCTGTAGCCAATAGTGTAAATGTCGTTATAACCCTAATGTATATCCACGTTCACATTCATATGTCAGTATTTTCTATATGTTTATGTAAGATGACGCTCATTCTATTCATGTTTTGTTGGTCACAAATACAACCAAACTCGCAATAATATTTAATTTCTTAGTCGATTGCTTGTCTAAAACATGCGAGCAAATGTTTGGTTCAGTACACAAAGGACTCTAAACGAAAATCACAAAATGCGACAAAACGCCAACGGCTACCCGCGAAGTGAATTCTACATCGTTGACGTCAAATGGACCGACCCTTTTGCCAATATGTATTTTTTATTTTATTGTATATATGTATGTATGTATGTATGTATTTGTCTTACAACGTACAAACTCACACAAACAAAGACGCAGATTCTCATACACAGACCCACATACACACATGGAAATGCATACATAAGTTGTATAAGTATAAATAAATACACATAGTTCACTTTTTTATATATAACAAATGCCTTCTAAACACACGTCTTCCTTTAACAACCCACCAATATTGGCACCAACATGTGGACTTTGCCCATCAAGAACTTGTTTGCCATCGTCCATTGAATTTTTATACGTCTGTACGTCAGAGCAAGTATGAATGTGTCTCAAAATATGTCTGTATAATGGACGTGGACAAAAAAAAATCAGAATCAACAGCAGCCGCAGCAGAAATATTAAGAGGACACCATAAGAAACACAAACATCCTTCGTTGGATTTGTACGAATGTACATATGTCTGTGTCTACTTTCTACTTGTATACAAAAGAGTGTTTTGTACGTTTTACTCTAGATATGTATATATGTTTATCGCGAATTCATCTATTCGTTTCAAAGTTTTGTACACATACTTGTCTTTACTCAACCGTACTTACATATAAACATACATATCGTCTCTTAAAAATAAAAATGGTGCTAAAAATAAAAAAATCGTAAATCTATCAAAGACGATAAATTAAGAAATTAATTTTTTTATTTCTTTATAAACACAAGTTTACAAATTAATATTTTTTGTTTGCTCATGGAATGAAACATATATATGTATATTTTTGGAAAAGGCTATGTTCGGTGGTTAATTAACAATTTTTATTTTTTACTATAAGTATGTCGAAATATTGAGATAAAGTGGTCATCTTTCTTCAGTAGTGCTGGAAAAATATTTGAAAATGAGTATTGATTTTTGGGTGCTTGCACCTGTTTTGGAAACCTAACAATCAACTAAGAAATAAAATGCAATAATATAAAATTTTGGACTTTCTTAGCCCACATTTTGCCACTTTTTTTGTTTTTTCCATATATTGAGTATTAAATCTATTTTCTGAAGAGGGCCCTATGTGGGTGGTACTGTAAACTATGTTCCGATCCTCATAAAATTTTTGTATCGAGATTTTGGTTCGTCTGAAACTTGTCTATGTAAAATTTCATAGCTATACTTGAATTTTTAAAAAAGTTATGACCAGGGAAACTGAAAATATGATCTGAAAAAGTGTTTTATGCCGAATTAATATACCCACCATCAAACCGTATACCGTGATAGGAATGCTCTCCTATAAACATCAGATTGATATTACTCATCAAATTTACTGAAGAGAACCTTATATGAGAGGTAGGAGGAATTACTGACCGTTTGAATAAAATTTTTCATAAATTTTTTTTAGACCGATTTTGGTTCATATAAAACATGTTTACATCGAATATCAGTTCCCGACACAGTTCCGCATGAAATTCGGTAGAAAGATTTACGTTCCTATAAAAGTTTCTCTTTTTCGCTCGTAAGAAACTTACTTAAGCTGGAAGTCCATACTACGCGTCTTCGCGGCAAAGCATTTCATGCTTTTCATACATTCTTCGCATCAAGTTACATGCTACGCTTCTTAAGCGTCAAAGAATTTCGCGTTTTTTATGCTTTTATTTATATTTTCACAATTTAACTCGTTTTAGTTTATTAAAATTGATATATACACATTAAAAATAGAATATAAATTATCAAAATCAGCTGACATATTCGTGCGCTGCTTATGACGCTTACAAAAGTAGAAAGTAGTTCTACTTTAAGCATTCTGCGCGTCTAGGCATCCTACGCTTTTGTGCTTGTAACTTCTAGCACACAACAACATTGATTCTACTTTTTTGACAGCCGCGTAGAATGCGAAGAAGCTTAGAACGCGTGGTGTGGACCTCCAGCTTTATGTCAAATTTTACTCTTAAGCCAGGAATGATCTGGAGGGGACCTTATATTAGGGGTAGGGTCAATTACGGACCGATCCATATAAAATTTAATAGAGAGATTTAGGCTCGTATGGAACTTATGTGTGTCGAACTTCATCGCTATACTCGTACTTTTAATACTGTAATCATTTTCTGAAGGGGACCTTATATGGGGGGTAGGGTCAATTATTGACCGATCCGCATAAAATTTTGACTCGCAATGAACTTATGTGTGTCTAATTTCATCGCTATATTCTTATTTTAAAGCCAGTAATGAGCGTTAAAGTCATTTTTTGAAGAGGACCTTATATGAGGGGCAGGGTGAATTATGGACCGATCCACATAAAATTTAATAGACAGATTTTTGCTCGCATGAATCTTATGTGTGTCGAATTTCATCGCTATACTCGTATTTTTAAGCCAGTAATGAGCATTAAAGTAATATGGGGCGTAGGGTCAATTATGGACCAATCCACATAAGCCAGTAATGAGCCTTAAAGTAATTTTCTGAAGGGGACCTTATAAGGGGGTAGGGTCAATTATTGTCCTATCCATATAAAATTTGGTGGAGAGATTTTGTCTCGCATGAAACTTATGTATGTCGAATTTTATTGCTATATTCTTATTTTTAAGCCAGTAATGAGCATTATAGTGATTTATTTGGGCGGTACGGTCAATTATGGACCGATCCTCATAAAATTTGGTAGGGAGATTTTGGCTCATATCAAACTTATTTATGTCGAATTTCATCGCTATACTCGTACTTTTAAAACAGATACGCCCTTATTAAAATATACATATATTTGTATTTTTTAATTACTTTGTTATGTGCATTTAGGTGATTTCAGAAGTGGACTTCATATGAGATCTAGGACCAATTATGAATAGATCCTGAAAAAATTTCGCAAGGTATTTTATATATATGTACTTCATGATGAATTTTATACCGATACCTTCAATCAGTAATGAAATATGTACGTTTACGTGGTTATCGGAAATGGGAGCTATGCTATGTATATAAGAAATATATTTATGTGGAATATTATTCAAATACCTTTATTTCTTAATTAGTTATGTGAATTTCGGAAGTATGGGAGATATGACCAATTATGGACCAATACAGATTTTTGATCGATTGTTTTGAGTATGCACATAAGTTATCTCTCGGCAAAAAAATAACGTGTGGCAGAATTCATCGAATTATCTTCGGTAGTTTCTGAGAAAACTACTCGAGAAGTAGGAAAAAACCATAATTTTTTCGAGGTAGTCTGAAACTTTTTAACTGCCGGTTTCTCTAAATGCGAAAGAACATTTTCTTTCTTACAAATATATTGAAAACAACAAATAAATTTAAAATTTTGTTTTTGTTTTCAATATATTTATAAGAAAGAAAATGTAGTTTCGATATTGTGAAACAGGCAGTAAGTTGTGATCCGATTTTGCTGATTTTCAATACCAAACAGCTTAGGACAATAGTACATATATTCGGAGAGTTTAGTTTCCTTTGCTTATTTTTAACTTAAGCATGTTTTACACAGGCAGATAGTTAAATCGACTTCGATTTTTTTTTTTTAAAAATCCCTTTTTTGCTCAGAAGAAAACTTATAAAATTCCCTTTCAGAACTTTATAGTCCCATAATTGATATTCGCAAAAATTGCAAAAAATAATAAGCCTAATATACATATATACATATTTGAATCAGTCTAGTTAGTACATTAAGATGTATTTACATTATTTGAATTGGACAGCTCATGCCTTATCTGTTCATCTACCATACAGATTCTTTTCTGATCATTTTATCAATCAACATATGTACATGAGGGTGGTCCCAAAATGGAAGTTCTAAGATACCATTCCTCAAATTGAGGATTATTATATATTAATTGCAACGAATTATAATAAATTCATGTATGTTAAAATGTAAAAAATCTAAACATTTTACGAAGAACTAGAAAATTTCAATTACTCTTTTAAAAAATAAAGAGCCTAATATACATACATTCATACATACATACATACATACATACATACATACATACATACATACATACATACATACATACATACATACATACATACATACATACATACATACATACATACATACATACATACATACATACATACATACATACATACATACATACATACATACATACATACATACATACATACATACATACATACATACATACATACATACATACATACATACATACATACATACATACATACATACATACATACATACATACATACATACATACATACATACATACATACATACATACATACATACATACATACATACATACATACATACATACATACATACATACATACATACATACATACATACATACATACATACATACATACATACATACATACATACATACATACATACATACATAAATATATTTAAATCAGTCTAGTTAGATTATGAAATACATATTGTTAATATAGATCATTAATTCAATGAGAAATAAAATAGGAATTAATTTATTTATACTAAATTTTTCAAATATCCAAAAATTTTATTTTTGGCGCGGTTTTAATTTGTGAGGAAAACTACAAGAAAATCAAATTGGAAATATGGCCGTGCTCTTTCTTTTGTATGTAAATGCACTTTTTAAATGCATTATTGAAATTTTTCTTCCATTTTAGCCCAAAACTTACATTTCCATAGTCAAATTATTTGTAGAATATTTGATAATTTTAACTTTTAAAATTTTCTAGACATATGAATTGTGGTACTAGATTTGTCTAAGGGGTAACATCCTCATCCGATATTTCTGGACCTTTATTTAATTATTTATATTGATGTTATTGTTGCTCGTACAAAATTTTAAGAATATATAGTTTCCTTATTATCAAATACCAATTGAGGTAATCCTGCACGATCGCTTACAAAGAGGTAGTTGAGTAAGTAGTTTTGGCTTAAAAAAAAATGAGCCAACGTGAATACGAACCAGGAACTTCGAGTTTGTTAATCAATTGTTCTACACACTGGACCACTGCTTAGCTATTCCAGTGCGCGTCAAATATTGGTTTTCACATAAAAATACAATATTGTTTTCTTTTTGTGTAAAACACAATTATTAACACCTAATTAAACGCAGCTCATTAACGCTTTTCTAGTTCGGGCACATAACGTGAAATATCTCAAACGACGCGCATTTACTCAGTAGTCATCAGGTGTACAAAGGTTTCAATACGGGGTTTCCTGCTATAAAATGCGTAAAAATTAAAAAAATCGTAATCAGGACTTTACCACCATAGAACTCATCAGTGGGTGATGGTATACGTATTTATTATAAATCATACAATTCTCTCTAAAGATCTAAACAAATAGTAGAAGAAACTTTACCAACATATTGTTGTTCGTGCCCATAGAACTTCGAAGAAAGTCGAATTTTTGGTTTTTCACAAACATTTAAAATATTAAATTAAAAAAACTCACATGTATCAAAGTATCATAAATACAAATTTGTTCAAATTATTTTATTTAATTCCAACTGTATTTCAACTTTATCACAGTCAAGAGAGTGATCAAACTAGCAGAGCATTCTGCTAAATTTTCAATATTCTTAGCAAATTTTTAGTTTTTTAATTACAAAAACTTTTTTTTAAAGATTTCAAAGTGAAATAAATTTTGCATAATTATATGTCCTTTAGAACAGTTAAAAATTTCTTTTTACAAAAATGTCCAAATTTCCCGAAAATCTCAAAGTTTATAGATCATAACTACTAGGAAACAAAAGAGGACAAGAAAGGTCCTAAGAAAATGTATAGAACGTCCGTAATTCATATATACACAATAGCACGATACATAACTTGAATGACTAATTTATAGAAATCCCTTCCTCAAAATTTTGTGATGAACGACCACATTTGACCTATCCTGTTTTTCATTATTTATACATACGTACATATATACTCGACTATACTTTCTCATATTTTAAGTAGCAAACAATAATACAAAATTAAGGAAAATTAATTAAGGTTAGGTTAGGTTGATAGGAGGATGTATCTACATCAAATCCGAAGAAATACACCTAGGCCACTATCGGGCCTGTTATGCGCGCCTTTTCATGGAAAATGTTTGTTGGTAAAAACAAAATCCTTATATAGTATTCACTAAATGTATTATCGTCCGATGTTCAGAAACTCAGTTTCCTGGAATAAATACGGAATAATATCACTTCCATGATATTTGGATCTAATTTCGACGAAAGCCTGACAATGGCAAAGAAAGAGCTCCAGAGTTTCACTGTCCTCTCTACATGCTCTTTATTCGTTTGAATCCGCACGACTAATTTTGTATAGGTGTGCCCGTAATCCTGTGTGTTCATTTTAAGGAGGCTTCTCGTCCTGCTCCCGTTAGGGTCACCCCATAGGATATTTGTGGTTCTACCAACGGTTTCATTATTCCAAGAGGACTTATGGCCTAATTTCCTTCTGGCTGTCGGTGAATATGTTAAGCCCTGTGGTCGCCATATTTATTCTAATCCAATTTACGCATTTCGTTATTGCTTCTTCTGCGTGGAAGCTAGTGTTGTGATTAGGTAAACGGTGGTATATTTCTGTTTCTGGGTCTTCAATATAAAAACCCAAGCCCACTTTGTCTCTCAATTTAGAGCCATCCGTAAAGCAACGGTTTCCATGACCAAGACATTCTATCTGGGATCAGCGTTTCAAAGTTTCCGACATATTTTGTCTCTGGTATGCGATCGGGCACGTCCGATGATTGTGTATAGCCTTCCAATGTGTCCAGTATACATTGTTGACGTGTCCTATAACCGCTTTTGGCCAGTTCGCCTAAAGTTATAAGCCTTTCGGCTGAAAGTGCCGCCTCATATCTTTTATGTTATAATGGGTGGAATATCTAGCATTGTTTCCAGAGCCTTGGTTGACGTAGTGCTTATGGCTCCACTTATACCCAAGCAGCATGTACGCTGAACTATCTATAGTAGTTGATATTACACTTTTTTTCCAGAGAAGTCCACCAGATTATTGAAGCAAAACTAAGGATTGGTCCAATGTGTCATAGTAGGTCTAAGGGCCCATTTCATGCCTATGGTTATTCTACATAGCGGCCAGCAACGATTTGCCTTGTTAATCCATTCCTCTATGTGGTGCTTTCATCTTAATTTCCGGTGAAGTATTACACCTAAGTATTTAACTCTGTCTCTGGTATCTTTTTGCCCAGGAAACAGGGCTCGATATACTCAGAAATTTTTGTCTTTCTTGTGAAAATACATACATATTTCTGTCTTCGCCGGGTTAACATTGAGGCCTCTAGGTTGAACCCAGCTCAAGGCCGTGTCCAGAGTCTCCTCAGCCCTTCTACACAAGTAATTTGGATCCTTCCCCTTAGAGGTATTACGACATTGTCTGCATAGCAGACAGGTCTAAGTCATTTCTCGGTTAGGGTCCTTAGGAGGCTATTTATCGTGGTTACCCAGAGTAAAGGGGACAAAATGCCGCCCTGTGGTGTACCGCGAAATACTCTTTTCCTGATGGTTATATCGTACATCTCGCAGCTTATCCATCTGTTTCTTAGCATGTAGTTGATCCAGTTACAGAGCACCCGGTCAACATGAAACTGGTCTAAGGATTGGACAAGAGTATCAGTTTGTTCGTTATTGAAGGCGCCTTTGATGTCAATACATACCGTCAGTGTATACAGTTTTCTTTCGAATACCTACAACTTCATTCAACGCCGTTTCTACCGATCGTCCCTTTACATAAGCATGCTGCTTATATTTGAGATCTCTGTCTGGTATACTGCTTTTAACAATACTATCGATCCCTTCCAAGTAGGAAGGACTTATCGGTCGATAGGACTTAGGTGTCGTATAGCTAGGTTTTCCTGGTTTGGGTATAAATATTATCCTTGCATCCTGCCATTTAATGGGGATATATGTTAATTTCAAGCATGCAGTAAAAATCTTTGACAGATGTACGGAAACCAGTACCGCCTCCCTCTGCAAAAGTGCCATTCGGTCCTGCAGCCTTATCCATGCCAATATCTCCACTTAGTTATGAGTTTTGGATAGAAATTTTTTATCTTCGATACGTCATTTACGCTATCTACCTGTTCACAGAAAAGTTTACTACGATACTCATCCCAGTCTTTTTACGCCGTGCCTGGCTAAATAGTTTGCGAAGAGTCTTCCCAAGGTTCCGTATCTCCCCTGTTACCCAAGGTTTCTCCTGAGCAGATGTCCGCTCTCGCAGAGGGCAGCTGTCCTCGAACGATTCAACCAGGGCACTTGTGAACGTTTCTACTTTGGCGTCTATGTCCTCTTTATTTCGCCATTGAAAAGTGTCCTGTCCTAAACGGTTTTTTAGTAAGGTGAGCGTAAAAAAGTTGGAAATTTACGTGATTTAATCCGGAAACCTTGTTGCGAATCGTCCAAGGTTCCTGGATTAAAGTATTTTACCTTTGTTTATTTTAGACATCAAAGCGTTGGTAGCCGTCTCGCTCCGAATGAGGTTTATTTGGATAACCTTAATCATGGTCATCCATTAAACTGTCTTCCGGCGAGTTGGTGGTCACCTCCTCGCTCATTGGAGTTGACTCCTCCTGGAAGCCTGAAGTGGCTATTGATGCAGTGGGTACGATTGATGGCACTGCGGTGTCCTTATCAGGCCTAGGAATAGTAGTCTTTTTAACTGGCACCATCCCGATTTTGGAAAGCTCCGCTGTTCTGTCTTCTGCCGAGTTTGATTCCTCATCGTTACCAGTACTGGCTAATGATGCTTTGGGCACCGTCTTGTCGGGGCCAGTTGTGACAGCCCTTTCAATCGGTGCTCTCCCAATATTAGAAATGGCAGCTGCACTTTTTTCTGGCGAGTTAGTGGTAATCTCCTCGCTTTTAGGATTTGACTCCTTAACGTTACCAGTAGTGGCTAATGATGGTGTGGGCACCGTCTTAGGAATTTTAGTGTCCTTGTCGGGGCTTTTTGTAACAGCCCTACCAATCGGCACCTTCCCAATTTTAAATTGAAATCTTTAGAGGCGAAATAAGCCCCCTTGGCAAGACTAGCCATGGAGTTCTGGTCGATACCTATTACAAAGAATGTTCCCTCAGGTTCTCCTTTCCTGTAAAAGAGATCCCATTTTTCCACGGCCAGTTCAGCGTTTTAGCGCCGTCCTTGGGAGGGGGGATAATTTACATTAAGTTATTCCAGGTACCAGCACATTGATGAGAAGCCAACCTCATCAACATCACGCCTATGCTGAACTCGCAGCTCATGCTCTCTATTGGTTGTTTACCCTTTAAAGCAATTATTGTTGCCAGACCTTCTACTTTATTCTGCTGGTCTATTGGAATTTTGCCTGTTGGATTAGCGGCAACGTATACTGCATAGCAAAGATCGTCCCGGTATCTTCTCTTAGCAACTTTAGCGTAAGATGGCGGCTCTTTTCTTTTTCCACAGTCTAGCTTCTCCTTCCTCGTTTTCGGGACTTTTTTGAGATACCCTTACCTTTAAGGTTTATTTTGCCGACGTGTTCGTCTTCGGAATATCTTGCTTGGCGTTGTCACCCTTACTCGCAGGACTCTGTCTTGAGGTTCCTTCGAGAATGGTATGGCTTGGCTTCGACTGTATATTGGAAGACGGGGAGCTCTTTTTCTTTAAGGACCAAACTTTTGTTTAAATTTTTTTTGTTATGTTATCGCTCGACTACTAAGTATTCGAATATAAAATTTGTCTTTATAAAGGGTTAGAATTCGAAAGAATTCATAATCTCGAGGTCGTGGAGCAGGCTATAAAAGTTGTATACATATATGAATCCATAAAATTAGTACGGACAATTTTGACATCCAAATACACATTGTGGAAACAAATTGGTGAACTAGAAATAGTGGGCCGTGAGAATGAATCAAAAATTAAAATTTGTATATCTGAGGAACTACAAAACTAAAGTCGCCAAATTTTGTACGAGTAACTGTAGTATCAATATAAATATTTATGGCAAAAATGGCCGTAGGAATTACTGGGTGTGGCAATATAACAGCTAGAGAAGTTAAATTTTGTACGATCATCTTTGACATCCCCATAATAATTTGGGAAAATCCATATTAAATCAAATAGGATCACATATCTTTTTTATTAAAACTTCCGAAATTACCACTTACAAATAGGGAGTTAAAGAAGTACTTACCACGCACACTTACAAGGTGGTAGTTGAGTAAGTAATTTTGTTATTTAAACATAAAAAGAGCCAGCGAATATACGAACCAGGGACTTCGTGTTTGTTAGGCAGTTCTTCTACTCACTACAGCACAGCTTGGCTATTTTATTGCATGTCAAATTATATTTTTCATTTACAAATAAAATTTTGTTTTCTTTTCGTGTAAACACTTTGTATTTACAGAACTTATTGAAAATTATTTTTGACTTATGCAAAACAAAGTAAATTGAATTATTTATTTCTTTTTAACACATCGAAATGTTGGTCGTAGACCCAAAAGAATACACAGTCAGCAAGAAACCCTAAGAGGACCATGATACTCATATTAATATCAATACATTGCAATATTTTGGTGGTGGGTATTTAATTTCGACACAGTCGAATACAAACTTTATTTTTCAATACTAGAAGATTTAGCATTTCAAACTTTCTACAAATCTCAGCGATACCGGTAAAGGTAAATTACATTAAAAGCGAGTCCCGCTTGACTTCCTAATTTGAATATAATTTGATATAATTTAACACAAATGTTTTGTTGCTTGGTAAGTATTGGTCCACATCCACGATTGTTCATAGCCCCTATACAAGCAGCTCTCCTGAAATGTTTAATAATTAATTTTATGTATATAGGAAGAAATTATAAGGCGGACATTGGGCTATATTTAATCCTAGCTCCCACATATGCAGTGTTGCCATTGCGGTGCTTTTCGAATATTTTTTGGTGCCTTTTAGCTTCGTAAAACCGGAGATTTTGTAAAAATACCCGGAAAAACGGGTATTTATAGCGCTTTTAGCAATTTTTCACGATGCTTTTAGTTATTTTTTAAAATAATCTTAATTTTGTACAACTTCTTCAGAAGTCTTTTAATACTTTTTTCAATCATGAATTATTCGCCCCTATTATCGTTTTCGTCATCAATTTTAATTTGCTCTCGATAGAAATTGAGTTGTGTCTATTCAATCTTGGTTTCGACTCGTGAGAATAAATATGTACATATAACTTTTAGTAGGTTAGGTATTGCAAATATATTTCTAGTTATCCTTTTTATTAAGCAATTAAAAGATTACATATAGTAATCCCTAAACCCATTTATCATCCAATTAAATTTCTTAAATCAAATAAATTAAGGAAATATAATTGTTAATTTAGAAATATAGAAAATTGTGCATATAAATATGTAGGACAGTTGAAAACACAAAATACTTGTAATGAATATAAAAAAAACTTCACAATAATGAACTAAAAATATAATAAAAAATTCATTTATACGTAATAAATAAAACCAAAATTTCTTTAACAAAGCGTTATTCGTATTATCGAATAGAAAAATTGTAACTCTATTCGTACTATAGAGTAGACAATGCAAATATTTTGCCATTCTTATCATTGGTCATTTATAATAAAGAGTATTCGTACTACTGAACGTCCATTGTATGTGTAAAATTATTCAAAATTATAAATTTTGCTTTTTTACCCACGTTTTTGGAAATTTTACCTGTTTTTGACCCAATCACGATTCATTTGTTCTTGGATGAGTTAGAAACACTGCATATATGCTAGTCTTCAGAAAATTTCTGTAACGCTCACAAATACCTTTAAAATGCCAGTACATACAGCTATAAAATTCGTTATAGACAAACTTTTAAATAACCAATATTCTTTTACTAATTTTTGTAAGTATGTACCGTTTTATAATTGACCATAACCCCATATATGAATGTATGTGGAGTCCCCTTAGGAATACGACGCTTATAACAGGCTTAAAAATACCAGTTTATTCGTTAAAATCGACAAAAATACATTTTATTGAAACTAAAATCTATCTAATAAATTTAATGATGATCGGGCAATATTTGATCCTAGACCAAATGAGCTCTTTCAAAATAGAAATGCAAAATTTCTCCACCTCTTATGAGATCTGGTCCATAATTTACTCTAGTACTCTATATCATAATTGTCAATTAATAAATTGTTTTATTTGAATTTATAATGAGTTTATAATAGTAAATTGCAAGAACTTAGCATATATTGTGAATTTTTGATAGTTGTGACCATTTGTATTTAAGGTAACGATATATACATACATACATATGTACGTACATACATACATCCATTTATATATACTCGAAGTGTTTATACACATTTACTATATATTGTACAATCATGCATATGTGGGCTTAAATAAAAGTAGAATGTCTGCATGTATTTATGTATATACATATGTACATTAGTATGCCCCTATTATATGGAGAAAAATTAAGGTATTGATGTTCCCACCGAAAATTAAAACTTGGGTTAATCTAAGATACCATTTCTTAAAATATTTTTCGGGGGTCAATATTTGGTAAGCTATGTCAAAGGATAAAAAGGTACTATTTTCGGTTTCTCCTATTATTTCACATTTCACGCAAAGAAATTATATGAAATATTCAATATATATAAATATCGATATCATGTGAAGGCACTTGGAATGGCGTATCTTAAATTTTTGCACCAGTTCAAATATAAAATTTTCGAAAAAAATGAACAATTTTTAAATTTTTTACACAGATTTATTTAATGTTATGAACTGAAATGAATATACACTCCCGCTCACTTAAATAGGTTCACTGTTTTGTTCATATTCAAATTAATTATTTGCAAAAAGTAAAAGACTAATTAGTAATTTTATAATTTTAAATAATAACATGATGTCTTAGGTATCACTAGTAAGACAAAAATTAGCGCAATATCTAATATATTATTTTTAATATTTTTTTTTCTAGCATACTACGTTTTTTAGCTATATTTTTTTGGCTCACTTGATTAGGTTCATTCAGAATAAAATCAGTTTACTGCTGGCAGTGGAAATAATCCATTCATATTCTAGTGTCTGTGAATATAGACATATATTTTTAAAAAAATAGGCCGCGGCAAGCCATTAACTGAAGAATAAAATGGAAAAATTTTAGCGTTTTTGTAAACTGTCCAAAATCACAGGAATTTGGCAAAAAATTGGGCAAATTTAGAATGTTATTGCAATTTTACATGAAAACAGTCTGAATATTAACAAAACATTAATAGACGTACATATGGAGTCATAACAAAAGAGGACAGAAGAGATTTCATAAAATCTGGCTCCAAGTCAAGTGATTCTGCAGCAAAAATTTAATAAAAAGTGGGTGTTACAGCAAACCTAACTGCAGTAAAACGTATTGTAAGAA
Source organism: Lucilia sericata (assembly GCF_015586225.1). Classification (NCBI taxonomy): domain Eukaryota; kingdom Metazoa; phylum Arthropoda; class Insecta; order Diptera; family Calliphoridae; genus Lucilia; species Lucilia sericata. The sequence goes on along the minus strand of NW_023994446.1, from coordinate 48,028 downwards.
GGGCCAAGGTTTTAACAATATTAAAAATTATAAAAGCCATTCCAATTGCCACTTGTAAAGAAAAAACCTCTTCAGTTTGCCCATGAACACATGGTTATAAAAAGCAATATCAACATCTTGTTTTTTCAGATGAAAAAAGTTTAATTTAGAAGGTCCAGATCGATATAATCATTATTTTTAAGATTTTTGAAAGGAAGTGCTCTACCAGAGTCGTCTGCCTAGCTGTGGAGTATTATTCGAATTATGAAATATGTGAGCTTCAATTTCTTTCATCTAGTAGGAATTGTAATAATTGTACTGCCATACTGGAAAGAGCTTTTTTCTCATTTTCGGATATCTTTGAACCCTTGCCGTGGATATTTCAAAAATATAATGCCCCGATCCATACCGCCAGGGCTGTAAATGGATGTATTCGATACCAGAATGTAAACATTTTGGAGTAGCCTCCATAATCTTCTAACCTATTTATTATTGAAAATGTTTCGGATATTCTTTCTCATAAAGAGTATAGATCGGGCAGACAGTATGACACAAAAGAAGCCTAAATTGAAGGAACTAAAAAGGCTTGGACCGAAATTTCCTTGTCATTACTTAAGAATCACCTTGAATTTTCGAAGTTATCTCAAGTAACGGCGGACATGTTTCTTACTAAAACTTTTTTAAAACCTTGTAAAAATATTTATAAGAATAAAAAAGCTTATTGAAAAATGCATTTTGTTGTTGTTTTCGTAAATTAAAGATGATGAACCTATTCAAATCAGCCAAAAAAAATATTGTTTAAAAACGTAGTGTTTTAGATAAAAAATTATTAAAAATCGGTTATTAAGTATTAAGACATTATACTATTAATTAAAATGTTAATATAACCAATTAACTCATTATTTGAATGTAAACAAAATAGTGAACCTATTTAAGTGAGAGGGAGTGTATGATAAATGTTCCAAATCATGCTTCACTAATGTAAACAAAAACATTTATGTTTTTTTGTGTGAAGTTGTGTAAGTATTTCACTTAAAATACATATTTCTTTAATAATACTATGAAATAAAGTATTATACACCAATAAAAAGCTTATGAAATTATGCGTGTAATGATATACATTTTATGACAGTATTGATTAAATAGGTAACATCGGGTAGAAAATAAGTTTTGAAAAATTAAAATGAAATATTAACTGGATGGAATTTTGAAAATGTGAAAAGCCATTTCGGCGAAATTGTATGATATTTAATATGAAATAATTTATATTATTTGCATTAAAAAATTATATGTAAAAATTTGAAAATATAAAAATTTTTCCGAAAAATTAAAAAAAATAATATTTTTGTAATCGCACATGTATGAAATGACATTGAAAGCGCTTTTCAAAGACCTTTCATATGATACACGCAAAAACTTCAAAAAAGTACCTTTATCCTTTGATTCCGTTTACCAAATTTGATGCCAGGACATAAAATTATATGATAAACCTCAATTATCATATAGAATGAGCTTAATTTTTATTTTCGACGGGAACATCAGCAACTTACATTTTGGGGCTACCCTAATGAACAGACATACGTATGTATGGACATAGTGTAACTGTTTTCCGTTTGATGGGCAACGGTAATGGAGGCAGTGAAATAAGTAGCAGACCGATGTATAAAAAAACGTGTCTTTTGTTCAAAAAGGACATTAAAAGCGCGCGTGTATATTTTCTACTGCAGATATTATATCAGAATATAACATTAGAGAATACTTGGCATACTTAAAGTATGTATATACATTCATACATGTATGTACATATGTATATAAATATGTATTGAAGTACTATAGATATTAGTTCACTGTTGTATGACATCAAGTAGACCGTTATAATAAGGCGAAACGACAATGACAGCAAAGCTGTAGTGTAGTCGTCGCTCTACTTACAGTTCGTGAGAACGTTTGTCTCAACAGATACACATACATACATACATACGTATGTACACTTACATAATGAATCCGTGTAAAGTCTTATAAAACGAAGAAATATTAAGACCGATTTGAAAATCAGAATTCATTTATACAAGACATATGAAATTTGTTTATAATTATCAGTTACATATTACAATGTAAGGATCAAATGATAAACCTAAAAAATAGTTTTTTTTTGGATTTTTTACGATACTAATAAAATTTTTCAAGGTTGATTGCGACCACTGTGTAGTTTTTTCGCGAAATAAATGAAATGTATTCGTATTAGTAAATTTCTTAGGGGTTTTTTATAGGGGTGGGTCGAGATGTATCATTTATTATTTTTGGGTGAACACTGACCATTTCTCAATCAATACATCACAAACAGAATGATGTGTATTGATTTTTTTTGTTCATATGAATTGAATGTGATAAATGTTTAACACAAATATATATATATATATATCATACAAAAACTTAGGGTGATTGGATAACGTTAATAGGTGCCGTAACGGCTCTGAAGTTTCTTAAAATATATCTATAGTTACTCGGATATTAGTTTTTGCCCTTATAAGATAACGCTAACTCGTTCTCAGCTATGGTCAAAAAAGTTTGATTTTTTCAGCGGCCGTTTCAATCTCCAATTTCAGTTTTTTTTTAATCTTTGTTAAACAAATTTCAAAATTTTTGGGAGATCTCATGGGGATTTATGGCCAATAGATGATGGTAAAAAAATAGATCAATATAGATAATAATAGATAGTTTAGCTGTACCTGCGATTTGAACTCGGCGGATTTCGGAAAAATTGAATTTTTTTGTAATATTTAAAAAAAATTTGTATTAATTTTTTACTGTTGCACATTTTACATAAAGTATTATCAGAGTATTATAGTCCAGATAATATAAAATATATATCCGAAGTTTTATTAAAATTGGACATTCTTAACCCATAATTTAAATATTTAAAATAGAGTGAAAAAACAAAGTTAGATTAACCCTTTAAGGCACTTGGGAATAATTTAACACCAAAGCACAGTGGTATAGGAAAAAAAAAAGAGGGAAATAATTCGGTAACTTCTAAACGGTTAATCCGATTTTAATGAAATTTGGTGTGCACAAAGAGGAGGTGTTGTCGAGTTTAGGTTTTGAATTTGGACCTTATAGGCCAACCAGGGGCCCGGCGGGGGGTCATCAAATTAGGACACCTCGGCTATGTTAAATTTTTAAAACGATCCTATTTCTTCATTTGAGTTCCGATTTAAAAAAAATTTCGTATATAGAATCTCCTATACGAGCAGTAAATTATCTCTTATAGTTTAGGAGATATTCGCATTTGAAAATTAAAATTTTAAAATTTTTACCGTCCTTACTTTAGTTTTTTTTGATAATAGCAGGTCCAAATATTCCCGATTTTCGCCATTTTTTTTTATTCGCTTAACAACAAGTTTATATATCAAGCAGTGAAAGAATTATGTAAAAATCATGACTGAGTCCAAAGTTATAGGCATTTTAATTTAAAAAATTAAAAAAAGGCGATTTTTTGTCATTTTTTTGGGAAAAAAGTATCTTTTTCTTTTTAAGTTATCTAAAAAGTTTCTAAGAAGATGTATATAGAATTTATACTTTTTGGAAAGCTGACTTTACATAAAGTACGATAAATGAAACAAAACCTAAAAATTTTTGATACCGAGGGGACCAGGTCCATCCAAAAAAACCCTATTTTTTATGGAAAATTAAATTTTGAGCAAAAATTCTCAAATCGCATAGTCGATATCAAATTATAGTGACCTGTTTTATATGACCCAATATGTTCTTAATCATTTTGTAACGGGTTTCGATAACCCCGCCCCTGGTATGGATATAATAGGCAAAAAACTAAAAAATCCCATTTTTGGGATTTTTTAAAACTTTTTTGGGAATTCCGGGATTTCTAATAAGAAAATTCGAAATTTTGATTTAATTTTGGATTTTAAGTAAAAAAATCTACCTAACTGTAAAATTTCATCAAAAAATATTCATAAATAAAATTTTTATTGCAATTAGAAAAATTTGTATCTTCGCAAAAACTGAATAAAAAACATTTTTTAATTTTTTTTAAAAAAAGTATTCCGCGAATTTTTTAATTTTCAAAAATTATATACAGTTTTGAAAAATAGACAAAATTACCTTTCCATTGATATATAACATGCCTACCTAATGTTTTTTAAGTGACAAATTAATTAGGGAAAACTCAACATCTTTTAGAAAATTTGCCTAGCACTATTATTTTCATCCATAAGGTTAACTCTTAAATTTGTTACATATATGGATGAAAATAATAGTGCTAGGTAAATTTTCTAAAAGATGTTGAGTTTTCCCTAATTAATTTGTCACTTAAAAAACATTAGGTAGGCATGTTATATATCAATGGAAAGGTAATTTTGTCTATTTTTCAAAACTGTATATAATTTTTGAAAATTAAAAAATTCGCGGAATACTTTTTTAAAAAAAAAATAAAAAATGTTTTTTATTCAGTTTTTGCGAAGATACAAATTTTTCAAATTGCAATAAAAATTTTATTTATGAATATTTTTTGATGAAATTTTACAGTTAGGTAGATTTTTTTACTCAAAATCCAAAATTAAATAAAAATTTCGAATTTTCTTATTAGAAATCCCGGAATTCCCAAAAAAGTTTTAAAAAATCCCAAAAATGGGATTTTTTGGTTTTTTGCCTATTATATCCATACCAGGGGCGGGGTTATCGAAACCCGTTACAAAATGATTAAGAACTTATTGGGTCATATAAAACAGGTCACTATAATTTGATATCGACTATGCGATTTGAGAATTTTTGCTCAAAATTTAATTTTCCATAAAAAATAGGGTTTTTTTGGATGGACCTGGTCCCCTCGGTATCAAAAATTTTTAGGTTTTGTTTCATTTATCGTATTTTATGTAAAGTCAGCTTTCCAAAAAGTATAAATTCTATATACATCTTCTTAGAAACTTTTTAGATAACTTAAAAAGAAAAAGATACTTTTTTCCCAAAAAAATGACAAAAAATCGCCTTTTTTTAATTTTTTAAATTTAAATGCCTATAACTTTGGACTCAGTCATGATTTTTACATAATTCTTTCACTGCTTGGTATATAAACTTGTTGTTAAGCAAATAAAAAAAAATGGCGAAAATCGGAAATATTTGGACCTGCTATTATCAAAAAAACTAAAGTAAGGACGGTAAAAATTTTAAAATTTTAATATTCAAATGCGAATATCTCCTAAACTATAAGAGATAATTTACTGCTACGACGACATTTTTTATAGTGCTCGATGAGGAGATTCTATATACGAAATTTTTTTTAAATCGGAACTCAAATGAAGAAATAGGATCGTTTTAAAAATTTCACATAGCCGAGGTGTCCTAATTTGAGGACCCCCCGCCGGGCCCCTGGTTGGCCTATAAGGTCCAAATTCAAAACCTAAACTCGACAACACCTCCTCTTTGTGCATACCAAATTTCATTAAAATCGGATTAACCGTTTAGAAGTTACCGAATTATTTCCCTCTTTTTTTTTTCCTATACCACTGTGCAAAGTTCAAAAATTCGAAAGAACACTATCTATTTGAATAATGCTCTATATAATTAGAGGAATAACAGAAATAAAAGAAAAAATTCTATATTAAGTATAAAAAATTATACTTTAACCCTTTTTGACTATAGAGTAAGCTTGAGGTGCACATTTTTAAAAGAAAAATTCTGTTTTTAAAACTGATAATTTACGTAATCCGTTTTTACGGTCGATTTTCAATCTAATATGTCTAAAAATACAAACTTTATATGGTCAAAAAGGGTTAATTCATAATTTTTTATACTTAATATAGAATTTTTGTTTTATTTCTGTTATTGCATTAATTATATAGTGCATTATTCAAATAGAAAGTCTTTTTTCGAATTTTTGAACTTTGGTGTTATATTGTTTCCAAGTGCCTTAAGGGGTTAATCTACCTTTTTTCATTCTATTTTAAATATCGGACTATACACGATAATTTTCAGTAATTTTTGGTTAATATGGCCGACAAATAAATATTATTTCGATATGGTGCACTAAAAATTCCCAAATATTGCAAAATTTGACCTTTGAACTTTACAGTTTATGGGTTAAGAATGTCCGATTTTAATAAAACTTAGGATATATATTTTATATTATCTGGGCTATAATAATCTGGTAATATTTTATGTAAAACGTGCAACAGTAAAAAATTAATACGTATTTTTGAAAATATTAAAAAAATGCGATTTTCCCGAAATCCGCCGAGTTCAAGTCGCAGGTACAGCTAAACTGTAAGAAATATTGATCTATTTTTATACCGTTTAATAGCCTCATCTATTGGCCATAAATCCCCATGAGATTTCCTAAAAATTTTGAAATTTGTTTAACAAAGATTCAAAAAAACTGAAATTGGAGATTTGAAACAGCCGTTAAAAAAATCAAACTTTTTTGACCATAGCTGAGAAGAAGTTTTCGTTATCTTATAAGGGAAAAAAGTAATATTCGAGTAATTGTAGATATATTTTAAGTAACAAAATGTTTTTTTTTTTTTAGAATATATTTCAATAAAAGTACATTTTTTTGTCACATTTCGAATTCATGTGCCGTGGGACACGTTAATGGCCTGGGGAATTTGCAATAACTTTTAAAGTTTTCAAACAATTTTTGTGTTTTATATCTTTTCGAATTGCTTATTTCAAAATTTATTACTAAATGGCCAAATTTGAGCAAAAACTGAAAACAATCGAAATTTTCCCCTTGTAAATGCACTTGAAAACTTCAGAGCCGTTGCGGCACCTGTTAACGTTATCCTATCAGCCTAATTTTTTGTATGACATAATTTTATAACCCAAAGAACAATTCTAGAGGGGGGAGCACTCTAATATACATATTTTTTTAAATTCAATTTGATTTTTTAATGTCTCAAATGCAGTTCAAGAAGTAAAAATAAATTAAATTAAAAAAATAACAAAGTGGTACACCATAATTATGCTGTGATTTTTATATACCAATTATATATTTGGCCAATTTCGTGTCAAAGTCGGACATTTTGGTCATACAGTTTTTTAAATGAGCGTAACTTTTCACCTATTGGTCCTATTTTAACTCAAAAAGCAATGTTTTTGAGTTATTCTTAAATAACGCTTTAATTGAGAAAATTTATAAACTCCGAAAATCTATATCCCACCAAAAATCGATTTTAAATGAAAAACTTAAAATCGGCCATAGATCCTTTAATAACGCTCCAGTTGACAAAATAGTGAAAATCTGTGATTTCCCACCAAAAATAGAATTTTATATGAAAAACTTAAAATCGATCGTAGATTCTTAAATAACTCTTTAATTGAAAAAATAGTGAAAATCTGTGAACAAGACAACGATGTCTAAACAATTGTTTAAAAACTTGTCATGATAACAAACGTCATTGTATTGTAAAATTAGTATCGAATTTAGTTTTTGTGTAATTAAAATTGATTTAAAAAAGTTTTAGTGAAATAAGTGTTTATTTACAAAAATATAGACACGGGGTCAAAGAAGTCATTTTATCTCTAAAACCATGCAATTGAAACTTCTCTGAAATATTAAATATTCTCTATGTACGGGAATATAAATTATATGTGTATTTATTATTATTTATGTGGGTCCGTGATGTGACTACAGACTGGTTTACAATGTGGACAATGTTTTGTATTAATATCAGAGTTTCATTGTCTTTAATACAAAATCAATTTTGTTGTCAAAATGTATTGAACAAGAAACCTATTTATTTTGTTTATTTTCTATTTCAAATGGATTATGAAGAAAGTTTATGGTGGAAAATAAAAAAAATTAATTTACAAATAAAATCAAAAACAAAATTTTAAATTAATTGTGTATTTTGTAAAAAAAACAGAATATAAAAATTTTTTAAAAGCTCAATACATTTCAAACTACAAAATGATTAGATTTTCGGACTACAATACATTTTAAAATACTACTTTGTATTAATACAAAATCACATAATATTAAATAACTTTAACAAACACGAAGTCAACAGTTAATATTCTCGTTAGCTCTTTTTATTTTTAAAAATCAAAACTACTTACTCAACTACCTTCTTGTAAGCGAGAAGGGTAACTATCAATGTTAATGTTACATTGATTTTGTCATTCCGTTTGTAACACATAGAAATTCTTCATTAAATTCTATGACGATCTAGCCATGTCTGCCCGTCTGTCTCTCTGTTGAAAGCACGATGTAGTCCGAACATAGGTAAGGTTTGTTTGGTATTGAAATTGGGCAATATCGGTCAACGTGTTCGCATAACCCCCCGAAAAACAGCTTTAACATTCATAACTGTTTTAAAAATGAGAGTATATAAAAAAATTAATATATAATATAATTCATTCAAGTTTTGCTTTTGGTAATTTTTGATAAATGACAAACAGCTGAAAGAATTAAAGTGATGTTAACTTTGTTAAAAACTTTAGCGGAAAAAGTAAGCTTTTTCTCGTCTATAGTAGCTGAAAAGTATACATTTTAATAAATGATACTTGAAGTATACTTTTTTGATGACTATGATTATGGCCCAATATAAATAAAAACCCACTTTGCGATTTTTATGATTTCAGCTCTAATAGTTTTACAGATATACGATTTTTTGTATTTACTTCAAATAGGAGATGCCATACAAACTATTGGAAGTTTTCCAGACGTTAATTTGGATTTTAATGTAACCTATGAAAAATTTATATAATCTTTAGTTTCCCAGATATAGATAAGAATTTTTTTGTATTTAATTCATATGGGAGAACGCTAGCAAAATTTGAGGATTTTCTCACAAATAGTGCATTTTAGCACTAAAAGTGCTTCCGACAAGGTTTGAGTACTCTAGCTGTGTTTTTCTTCAGATATACTAATTTAAGATTTTCTTTATTTGGGATGTACCCATATGTTTATGTGGAGGTTAATCCAAAATTTAAGAATTCTAGCTGTTGTACATTCTGAGTTGCATTCAGACATTCCGGAAGGTCCTGTGTTTTTTAATAATTGCTCAGGAAGAGCTTATTTATTTCAGTTATTATTATTTTTCATTACACTAAATAAAAAAACAACAAAAGAAATAAATTTCCTATATTAAATATGAAATTTTGTTTACATTTTAATGTTGGGTCATATTGATCCAAAGGATCATATGAAGGGCACATATCTAAGGGATGCCGAAGGGTTAAAGTAACTCTAGTTTAGATGATGTTAAACCTACATGTATGGATTTCTTTATTTTGGCCGTCTGAATCCAGAAAAAAAATATTGGAACAAATCTAGAGCGCCAAATTTTTTCATCAAGAAAGAAAAATCTAAAAAAGGATAAATTCGGAAGAAAGAATTTAATGTTTAGAGTTTTAGTTATTATTTATATAAAAAAATTATTAGTCTTCCCCAATCTAATCAAGATTTTCTTGTCACAAAAGTATTGAAAATTCCGTTCAAATGATCTTAAATATTGGTGAATAGATGCCAGGTTTATCACCAAAGGTGGAAGTACACAACACGCGTTGTACGCTGCAAGGTGTTATAGGCTTCTGTCAAAAAAGTTAAAATAGTGTATTTTAATTTAACAGGTTACACACGCGAAAAGTTCAGCAACTTTTGACGCGTCAGCAGCTGATCAGGGTTGTAATTTATTTTATATAGAATAAGAATAAACTAGAATAAAAAAATTTCGCAAATAATGAAAGAAAAATATTAAAATATAAACAAAAACTTAAAATTTTATTTTTAAAACAGTAATAGTCTTAAAAAACATGAAAATTAAGATCAAAAAGACGCGTGGTGTGTAACTTGCAGCTTGTAAAGCGCTCAAAGTTTGAAAAGCGTAAAATGCGTGTTGTGTACTTCCACCTTAATGCTTGCAAGAGTTTTTCGGAAAAATAATATAAATGAGAATGTAATAAATGAATTATGAGTTATAAATACAGATCCATAAATTTGTAATTCTGAAATAAATTCTCAATAATATTTTCAACATTATTTTTTTTTTATTTAAAATAAAAACGTATCAAAAAACTGCTAAAAATCTGGTAAAAAGTTAATTGCTAGGTTCGCTATATATTTAAATGCAAGCACCCGAAAATCAATACTAATTCTCAAATATTTTACCAGACGGAAGGAAGATGCTAAATTAAAACCACTTTATCTCAAAATTTCGATGCATATACAAAAATGAATAAACCATCGCACGTAGCCCTTTCTAAAAATATATGTATGTAATCAGTTTAAAACCGCGATCGGCAGACATATACTACCACATTTTGCACGTGTAAGAGCGAAAAAAAAACAAGAAATGAAAAGTAGTTGTACTCTCATCTTCACAACAAAGCATGCGTGGAAAACTGAAATTTAGAAATAATATTAATCTTATGGTCTTATTTGCACATATTTATTTTAAATATTGAAATAGAAATATGAGCTTTTTAACTAAGTTTTTAGTAAAATATATACCTGTTAAGGGTAAAGATTTAACATAATTACATATTAGGGAAACCTAGATATTCGACACCTAAGTCTTATCGACCGATAAGTCTTACGTCCTTCCTACTTAAAACCTTGGAACGGATAGTCGATAGTATGGTTAAAAGCAGTATACCCGACAAAGACCTTTAAACGAAGTTGTCCACTACATAAGTGCATCCTTTGATGGCAAACTATATACACTTGCGGTATGCATTGGCATCGAAGGCGCCTTCAATAACGTGCACACTGATACTCTTATCCAATCCCTAGACCAGTTTTATGTTGATCGGGTGCTCCGTAACTGGATCAACCACATGCTAAGGAACAGATAGATAAGCTGCGAGATGTACGATATAACTATCAGGAAAAAGGTATTTCACGGTATACCACAGGGTGGCATTTTGTCACTTTTACTCTGGGTTACCACGATTAATAGCCTCCTAAGGACCCTAACCGAGAAAGGACTTAGACCTGTCTGCTATGCAGACGATGCACAGTGGTATAGGAAAAAAAAAAGAGGGAAATAATTCGGTAACTTCGAAACGGTTAATCCGATTTTAATGAAATTTAGTATGCACAAAGAGGAGGTGTTGTCGAGTTTAGGTTTTGAATTTGGACCTTATAGACCAACCAGGGGCCCGGCGGGGGGTCCTCAAATTAGGACACCTCGGCTATGTTAAATTTTTAAAACGATCCTATTTCTTCATTTGAGTTCCGATTTAAAAAAAATTTCGTATATAGAATCTCCTCATCGAGCACTATAAAAAATGTCGTCGTAGCAGTAAATTATCTCTTATAGTTTAGGAGATATTCGCATTTGAATATTAAAATTTTAAAATTTTTACCGTCCTTACTTTAGTTTTTTTGATAATAGCAGGTCCAAATATTTCCGATTTTCGCCATTTTTTTTTATTTGCTTAACAACAAGTTTATATACCAAGCAGTGAAAGAATTATGTAAAAATCATGACTGAGTCCAAAGTTATAGGCATTTAAATTTAAAAAATTAAAAAAAGGCGATTTTTTGTCATTTTTTTGGGAAAAAAGTATCTTTTTCTTTTTAAGTTATCTAAAAAGTTTCTAAGAAGATGTATATAGAATTTATACTTTTTGGAAAGCTGACTTTACATAAAATACGATAAATGAAACAAAACCTAAAAATTTTTGATACCGAGGGGACCAGGTCCATCCAAAAAAACCCTATTTTTTATGGAAAATTAAATTTTGAGCAAAAATTCTCAAATCGCATAGTCGATATCAAATTATAGTGACCTGTTTTATATGACCCAATAAGTTCTTAATCATTTTGTAACGGGTTTCGATAACCCCGCCCCTGGTATGGATATAATAGGCAAAAAACCAAAAAATCCCATTTTTGGGATTTTTTAAAACTTTTTTGGGAATTCCGGGATTTCTAATAAGAAAATTCGAAATTTTTATTTAATTTTGGATTTTGAGTAAAAAAATCTACCTAACTGTAAAATTTCATCAAAAAATATTCATAAATAAAATTTTTATTGCAATTTGAAAAATTTGTATCTTCGCAAAAACTGAATAAAAAACATTTTTTAATTTTTTTTAAAAAAAGTATTCCGCGAATTTTTTAATTTTCAAAAATTATATACAGTTTTGAAAAATAGACAAAATTACCTTTCCATTGATATATAACATGCCTACCTAATGTTTTTTAAGTGACAAATTAATTAGGGAAAACTCAACATCTTTTAGAAAATTTACCTAGCACTATTATTTTCATCCATATATGTAACAAATTTAAGAGTTAACCTTATGGATGAAAATAATAGTGCTAGGCAAATTTTCTAAAAGATGTTGAGTTTTCCCTAATTAATTTGTCACTTAAAAAACATTAGGTAGGCATGTTATATATCAATGGAAAGGTAATTTTGTCTATTTTTCAAAACTGTATATAATTTTTGAAAATTAAAAAATTCGCGGAATACTTTTTTTAAAAAAAATTAAAAAATGTTTTTTATTCAGTTTTTGCGAAGATACAAATTTTTCAAATTGCAATAAAAATTTTATTTATGAATATATTTTGATGAAATTTTACAGTTAGGTAGATTTTTTTACTCAAAATCCAAAATTAAATAAAAATTTCGAATTTTCTTATTAGAAATCCCGGAATTCCCAAAAAAGTTTTAAAAAATCCCAAAAATGGGATTTTTTGGTTTTTTGCCTATTATATCCATACCAGGGGCGGGGTTATCGAAACCCGTTACAAAATGATTAAGAACTTATTGGGTCATATAAAACAGGTCACTATAATTTGATATCGACTATGCGATTTGAGAATTTTTGCTCAACATTTAATTTTCCATAAAAAATAGGGTTTTTTTGGATGGACCTGGTCCCCTCGGTATCAAAAATTTTTAGGTTTTGTTTCATTTATCGTATTTTATGTAAAGTCAGCTTTCCAAAAAGTATAAATTCTATATACATCTTCTTAGAAACTTTTTAGATAACTTAAAAAGAAAAAGATACTTTTTTCCCAAAAAAATGACAAAAAATCGCCTTTTTTTAATTTTTTAAATTAAAATGCCTATAACTTTGGACTCAGTCATGATTTTTACATAATTCTTTCACTGCTTGATATATAAACTTGTTGTTAAGCGAATAAAACAAAATGGCGAAAATCGGGAATATTTGGACCTGCTATTATCAAAAAAAACTAAAGTAAGGACGGTAAAAATTTTAAAATTTTAATTTTCAAATGCGAATATCTCCTAAACTATAAGAGATAATTTACTGCTATGACAACATTTTTTATAGTGCTCGATGAGGAGATTCTATATACGAAATTTTTTTTAAATCGGAACTCAAATGAAGAAATAGGATCGTTTTAAAAATTTAACATAGCCGAGGTGTCCTAATTTGAGGACCCCCCGCCGGGCCCCTGGTTGGCCTATAAGGTCCAAATTCAAAACCTAAACTCGACAACACCTCCTCTTTGTGCACACCAAATTTCATTAAAATCGGATTAACCGTTTAGAAGTTACCGAATTATTTCCCTCTTTTTTTTTCCTATACCACTGTGCGATGTCGTAATACTTTTAAAGGGAAAGGATCCAAATTACTTGTCTAGAAGAGCTGAGGAGGCTCTGAATACGGCCTTGAGCTGGGATCAACCGAGAGGCCTCAATGTTAACCCGGCAAAAACGGAAATCTGTCTTTTCACAAGAAAGACAAAAATTTCTACGTATACTGCACCTTGCTTCTTGGGCAAGAAGATACCAGTGACAGACAAAGTTAAGTACTTAGGTGTAATCCTCGACCGGAAATTAAAATGGAGACACCACATGGAGGATAGGATCAACAAGGCACATCAGTGCTGGGTGATATGTAGGAGAACTATAGGCATGAAATGGGGTCTTAGTCCTACTATGACAAATTGGCTTTATAAAAGTGTAATTAGACCAATTCTAGCTTATGCTTCAATAATCTGGTGGACTGCTTTAGACAAAAAGTGCAATATCAAACTACTACAGGGAGTTCAGCGTACATGCTGTTTGGGTATAAGTGGTGCCATGTGTACTACTTCAACCAAGGCTCTGGAAACGTTGCTAGATATTCCACCCATTGAAACATATTTAAGATATGAGGCGGCGCTTACAGCCGAACGGCTCTTTACTTTAGGCGAACTGGCCAAAAGCGGTTATAGGACACGTCATTAATGTATACTGGACACATTGGAAGGTTTACCAAACCATAACACAAGCTTCCAGGCAGAAGTACGAGCTATAACGGAATGCGTACATTGGATTAGAATAAATATGGCGCCCACAGCGCTTAATATATTTACCGATAGCCAGAAGACAATTAGGGCGATATTAGGTGATAGAACTAAATCTAAGACCGTATTGGATTGTAAGAAAGCTTTAACTGTATACTCTCCCAGAAGTAAAGTTTACATCATATGGGTACCAGCCCACTCGGGAGTAGGCGGTAACGAAAGGGCTTTAAAGGGTAAGGAGCTCGATCTCCTAAATCTCCTAAAAATGAGCAAGTCTGAAGTTAGTATGATGGTACGTATTCTGAGTGGACACACAGGATTACGAGCACATCTATGCAAAATTGGACGTGCGGAATCAGACGAATGTAGAGCATGTGGAGCACTTTCCTTGCCACTGCCAGGCATTCATCGAAGTTAGATCCAAGTATCTTGGAAGTGATGTTATTCCGGAAATAACATTCCTGACTAACACTGATTGGAAGATTCTAATGAATTACGTTCAGGAAACTGAGTTTATGAACAATGAAAAATAATTCATTCAATTTCTCTTTTTTTATGATAAGGAGCGCACAGCAAGCCCGATAGTGGCCTAGGTGTATTTCTTCGGATTTGATGTAGTATACATCCTCCTATCAACCTACCTATCTACCTGCATACGCTATAGGCAATTGGCTATTAATCCTATTTCATAAAATTATTTAATGTTATTGATAACGACCACTCATTACCAAGTAATGTATGAAATAACTAAATTACCTACAATACTCATTACCAAAATTTAAAAATGTTTTACTGGGTATTAGCAAAGGGTTCGATAATTTTTTGAAGGAAAATGGTATAATGACAGTACCTCGAGAGAGTCAATCGCAAGTTGGTGGAAATGTCTTGGGCGGAAGGAATATCAACCGCGGTTTATAAAGAAACATTAAACATTAAATATATACAAAAAAAGTGCTAAGTTGGAGGTCCACACTACGCGTCTTCGCGGCAAAGCATTTCGTGCTTTTCATAACTTCTTTGCATTCTCAAGTTACATGCTACGCTTCTTAAGCGTCAATTTTTTGCTTTATTTATATTTTTACAATTGAACTCGTTTTAGTTTATTAAAATTGATAAATACACATTAAAAATGCAATATAAATTGTCAAAATCAGCAGACATGTTCGTGCGCCGCTTATCTACTTTAAGCATTCTACGCGTCAAGGCATCCTACGCTTTTATGCTTGTAACTTGTAGCACACAACAACATTTATTCTACATTTTTGACAGCCGCAATAGAATGCGAAGAAGCGTAGAACGTGTGGTGTTGACCTCCAGCTTTACAATTTGATATTATAAACGCATTCCTTGTAAAAAGAAATATCAAACATTTTGTATACCAATGTCTAGGAAATTGTGTATTTTTTAAAATCTTCAATTGAGTAAGAAATCATGGTATACTTTTTTAAAATAAAGTAAAACAAGTAAATATTGATAATAAACTGATTTTCTTTAAGATGGATTATGTAGAGTTTTTCGTAAATTATGAACCGAATCTCATATTTATTGTATCTATATTTTTCTATGAACTAAGAATAAGTACTTCATATCTAAATTCTAAAAACTATTTATTAAGTCCAGCCATTGCCGAACGAAAAATCTGGTGTTCAATGTTGTTCTCACGTTGGTACTGCATCCTCCTGGGATCGGATAAGATCGGTTGTGTCCCATCTTTATGTATATTGTAGTTTTAGATATGTGGGAAGGGGCATTTGTGTTTATTCTAAGAATCTTATTTTTGGGCCGTGCCCCAAAGCTGAATTCCATAGCTCCAAAGAAGGAGTTTACAATCTAAGCTAAGCTTGGAGTTTCTACCAATAAGCCAGTTTATTTGGTTTGCCCTTAATTTCATTTGTATCAGCTTTGCATCTATAGGATTTTCTACGTTAGATGGCGATCAAGATGTAAGCCGAGGTACTTAATATCCGAATGTTGAGTTATTAATTGATTATTGATTGTAATAGGGAGGCATAATTCTCTAAGCAATATAATGTTTATAAGTACGCATTTTTGCTCTTTCACCTTTATTTTCCATTGACTTAGCCATTACTCTAACTTCCCGGCGAAAAATAATTGCGATTACATATTTTTCTTTTTATAAACCAAGTATTTTCTTACAAATGAAAACCCAGTTAAAAGTGAGGAAAGAAATTTAGAAAAGTCACTACAAATAACATATTCGAAGTACATCAAATTTTGGTGAAATTAACAACATCCCTCCAATGTAATGTAAAATTCATAGGTTTTTCATCCGAATTTGAAGCACTTCGGGTTGCTAGTTTAATGAAATATGTATACTACATCTTTTTCCTCGCTTTTATCGAAGGGTTATATGAAGTAGGTAGTAAAGAAATTTTGGTTACTATAAAACTTGTTAACGTTGAATTGTATCGCTATACTGTTATTTTAAGCGAGTTGTGCACTTTACAGTCGTTGCGGTAGGATCAAACATTCCCCTGTCCTCATAAAATTTTGTAAACAGTTTTTGGGTTCCACAAAAATTGTTTATGTCGGAATTCACCGCAAATCTTGCATTTTAAAAGCAGTTATAAGCGTTAGAGTAATTTTTTCGAGGGTAATTTATATGGGAGCTATGGTCAAATATGGACCGATACTCATAAAAATTTCTGTTGCGATTTAAGTTAATTAAAGATTTGTCTATATAGAATTTCAAAGCTATACTGATATGTTTAATGAGAGTTAAAATTATTTTCTGGCGGGGATCTTATATGAGGGCTAGGATTAAACAAAGTCTGATGTCCGCCATTTTTTACTATATAATTTTTGAATACTGGCTCCAATTTTGATCACGATTACTAGCTACTCAACATATTTATTTCTGTTTTATATCTTTTCCGATTAGCCACTTGTGTGGCGGCTGTGAAAAATCATGGACCTACACGTACTAAATTTTATACACTTCGTCATTTGTCATTGTGTCAAATTATCTTCAAAATAGCACCTGTACATAAGAAAAAGTGAAATCAAAAGGCAATTGGTTGCAAATGGATTTTTTCATTTAAAAAATTATAATCAATTATGAAGAGACGTTTTCCAAGGTAATTCGATACGCAATTTTAAGATTGCTGTTCGCAATTGCTGCAGAACATGAACTTCATATGCATCAAATGAACGTTATAACAGCCTATCTTAATGGTGACCTTCACGATAATGTACATATATATGAAAATTGCTGAATATTTCGAAATTGAAAATTATAACAATGCTGTACTCAAACTCAAGAAATATTTGTACGGACTAAAACAGTCTAGTCGTGAAAGGAATTTAAAATTAGATGAAGGATTAGGATTTGTTGCCTGTCCAATTGAACATTGTTTGTAAACCCGACATCATAACCAAAAGCTCAATCAATAATATAAAATTTAGAATTTCTTAAACCTCTTATTATTTTTATTTTACTAGTTTTCTTTCTTCTTTCTTTTTTAAACAATTGACTGTTTATTCCCGAATTACTAACTTACGGGTTTGAATATATCTCTCACAGAAATATGAGTAGTGCTCTAATTTTTACATATTAATACAATTTACTCATGGAATGAAACATTTATTTTTGGAAATTGCTATGTCCGATGATTTTGAAAATGAGTTAGGTGCTTGAGACATTTTTGGAAGACCAAGAATCATATCAGAAAAAATCAATAATAATAAATTTAGCACTTAAAATTAAAAAACAAGAATTTCGAAAAAATTATTGACATTTTATTCCAGAATTTATCTTTATTTATCCCTTATAGTTCATTTCTTACATTTTTTCCGAAAAAATTTGGAAGTATGCGTGACAAACCTGATATCTGTTCGACAAGATTTAAGATTATTTCAACGGAATTATCAACATTTTTGTAACATGAAAACCATTATTAAAGTGTATAAAATTGTTTTTAGAAAAAAACTAAAACTCTAAAAATTAATGGCCGAATTCATAAAAACTTATTTTAGGTTTATTAACCAATTTTAGGAAAAACTCACGAAAATAGTATTCGTAAACGTCAAATAGCTTAAAATACCTTTAAGATACCATTGAAAAATATAAGAATTTTATTGTAGGCTTAACCCTTCTTTAAGCCAACAATAAGTTGGTTCGTGACAATTTTTTTCTCAGATAAATCTTTTTTCGGTAATTTTAGGTTGATAGCGTAAACTAATTATGTTTTCTTATAAAATAAAATCTAACAAGGAAGAAAGTATAGTCGGGCGAGGCCGACTATATGATACCCTACACCAGTTATGAATATTAAATTTGATTTTTTTCATAATAAAGCATGTATCTTCAATAGTAACTTGTTCCGATACATTTAAGCAAATTATGGATGAAAAACGAATTTTCTGAAGGGGACTTTGTATGGGAGCTAGGGTCAAATGGGGCCCGATCTTTATGAAATTTGGCTGGGTCATCAAGACTTCTATGAAACTTAGTTGTGCCGCATTTTATCGATATACCAGTATATTTAACATAATTATGAGCTCAGAAGCGCTTTTCGGGGGTTCTAGGGGGGCTAGGTGAAATAATGGACCGATTTTAAACATTTTCAATAGGCTTCGTTCTTGGGCCAAATAAAATGTGTGTGCCGAATTTCATCCAATTATCTTGAAAATTGCGACCTGTAACTTGCGCACAAGGTTTACATGGATAGCCAGCAAGCCAGACGGACGGACGGATTTAAATCAAATATGTTAATAGAAAGAAGTAAAATATTTGCTGAATTTTTCATATACATATAGTTTAACAAATTTGTTTACCAAATCTGCAAATAATTTGAATACTGAAAAGAAGAAAGAAGAAAAAAGACGAAAGTTACGGTGCAGGGTCTAAATAACCCGGCGGCAAGTGTTGATCCACTCGCGAGTCACGTGTCGTCGTCATCCTACAATCGTGAGCAAAATACTACTACGGAGGTGGGTACCTTGGCCTCCGTGACGGACAATGCATCAAGTGTACAGCCATTGGCAAAAACATAGGTTTGAAAGAGAAGGATGTACTCGGAGAGAGCTCTAAGCTACCTCTGCCTTTAAATAAAGGTGAGGGTTCCGACTTTGAATCCTCAGATGATAATAACAACACCATTATAGCAAATCCCAAGAAGGATGAAGTAGAGGTGAAAGAGGTAAGTGATAGCATAGCTAAACTACCTATTACTAAGAAAAGACTATCTGGAGCACAGAGGAGGAAATTGAAAAAGATGCTTCAGGATATCATAGTTAGTCAATCCCACAAACTTTATTTGTAATAGGTATCGACAAGAATTCCATGGCTAGTCTTGCCAAGAATAAAGGTAGGGCTTACTTCGCCTCTAAATCTGTCATATTCAAAATTGGGAAGGTGCCGATTGGAAGGGCTGTTACAACAAGCCCCGAAAAGGACACTAAAAAACCTAAGAACTCAGCTAAAGATAAGGTTGAGGAGTCAAATCCTAAAATCGAGGAAGTTACCACTAACTCGCCAGAAGAAAGTGCAGCTGCCCTTTCCAAAATTGGGAAGGAGCCGATTGAAAGGGCTGTAAAAACCGGCCCCGACAAGGACTCTAAAACACTTACGACTGTACCCAAAGCATCATTAGCAAGTACTGGAAATGTTGAGGAGCCAAATCCTGAAATCGAGGAAATTGGGAAGGTGTCGATTAAACAGTCTCATATTCCAATGCCAGATAAGTACACCGCAGTGCCATCAATAGTACGCACTGCATCAATAGCCACTTCTGTCTACCCGGAGGAGCCAAGTCCAAAGAGCGAGGAGGTGACCACCAACTCGCTGGAAGACAGTTTAATGGATGACCATGATTGAGGTTATCCAAAAAAACCTCCATCGGAGCGAGACGGCTACCAACGCTCTGATGGCTAAAATTAACACGGGTAAAATATATATAGCTTTAATCCAGGAACCTTGGACGATTCGCAACAAGGCTTCTGGATTAAATCACGTAAATTTCCAACTTTTTTACGCTGATACAGGGTCTCACCCGAAAACATGTATCTTATGTCTCAAAAACTAATGTTTTCTCCTCTCAACAGGATTATCCACATCGGATGCAACCGTACTGAAGCAAGATAGTGGCAACATATATCTCGCTTCCGTTTACCTGCCCTTCGATTTTCCGACACTACCACCACCGTCGGATCTTATGAAGAGGCACAAAGGAAAAATAAGAAAATTGTAATAGGTTGTGATGCAAATTCCCACCATGTAGCTTGGGGTAATACAAACACCAATCGCAGGGGACAAGCCCTTATGGATTTCCTTAATACTAAAGACTTGATCACATTGAACTTAGGTAATAAAGCTACGTTTGTCAATAGAATCAGAGAAGAAGTATTAGATATAACTATATGTTCAGAAGAGCTTATAAAGGATATTCAGGATTGGAGAGTTTCGGACGAGCACTCCTTTTCTGACCATCGGTACATAATATTCAAAATACTAAGACCACCACCAAATCCGATAAAGTTTCGAAATAAGTCTAAAACTAATTGTACAATGTTCGGGACCTTACTAAAGAACCGTTTAGGTCAGGACACTTTTCAATGTCGAAATAAGGAGGATATAGACGCCAAAGTAGAAACGTTCACAAATGCCCAGGTTAAATCGTTGGAGGACAGTTGTCCTCTGCGAGAGCGGAAATCTGCCCAGGAGAAACCCTGGGTAACCGGGGAGATCCGGAACCTTGGAAAGACTCTTCGCAAACTATTTAACCGGGCACGGCGTAAAAAGACCGCAGTATACTGGGATGAGTACCGTAAAAATCTTGGTGAATATAAGGAAATCGTTCAAAAGCCAAACGAGACTCCTGAAAACTTTTCTATGAACAGGTAGATAGCGTAAATGACATATCGAAGATAAAAAAGTTCCTATCCAAAACTCAGGTTCAGCCGGAATCTATGATCGATGAAACGGGCAGGAGGCTAAAGGATATGGAGGAGACAATGAAACTCCTAATAAACTCTCATTTCCCACCCGGTATATCAAATAACATAAATGAACCGATATAGAAAGAAGGGGAGGCTAACACGGAAATTGTAATTACATCTGATA
Organism: Lucilia sericata; assembly: GCF_015586225.1. Lineage (NCBI taxonomy): Eukaryota > Metazoa > Arthropoda > Insecta > Diptera > Calliphoridae > Lucilia > Lucilia sericata. Next base: position 26,735 of record NW_023994446.1, on the reverse strand, counting down.
TGGTTAAAGGGGCAATCAAGAGCTTTGCTCCCTATAAAGCTGCAGGGCCGGATGGCATTTTCCCGGCACTTTTGCAGATGGAGGCGGAACTGGTTTCCGTACATCTGTCACAAATATTCACTGCATGCTTGAAATTAACATATGTATACCCCAGTTAAATGGCAGGATGCCAGGGTAATATATATACCCAAACCAGGAAAACCTAGCTATGCGACACCTAAGTCCTATCGACCGATAAGTCTTACGTCCTTCCTACTTAAAACCTTGGAACGGATAGTCGATAGTGTGGTTAAAAGCAGTATACCAGACAAAGATCTTAAATTTAAGCAGCATGCTTATGTAAAGGGACGATCGGTGGAAACCGCTTTAAACGAAGTTGTCTACTACATAGGTGCATCCTTTGATAGCAAACTACACTGGCGGTATGCATTGACATCGAAGGCGTCTTCAATAACGTGCACACTGATACTCTTATCCAATCCCTAGACCAGTTTTATGTTGACCGGGTGCTCCGTAACTGGATCAACCACATGCTAAGGAACAGATAGATAAGCTGCGAGATGTACGATATAACTATCGTATACCACAGGGTGGCATTTTGTCACCTTTACTCTGGGTTACCACGATTAATAGCCTCCTAAGGACCCTAACCGAGAAAGGACTTAGACCTGTCTGCTATGCAGACGATGTCGTAATACTTTTAAAGGGAAAGGATCCAAATTACTTGTGTAGAACAGCTGAGGAGGCTCTGAATACGGCCTTGAGCTGGGCTCAATCGAGAGGCCTCAATGTTAACCCGGCAAAAACGGAAATCTGTCTTTTCACAAGAAAAACAAAAATTTCTACGTATACTGAACCTTGCTTCCTGGGCAAGAAGATACCAGTGACAGACAAAGTTAAGTACTAAGGTGTAATTCTCGACCGGAAATTAAAATGGAAACACCACATAGAGGATAGGATCAACAAGGCACATCGGTGCTGGGCGATATGTAGGAGAACTATAGGCATGAAACGGGGTTTTAGTCCTACTATGACAAATTGGCTTTATAAAAGTGTAATTAGACCAATTCTAGCTTATGCTTCAATAATCTGGTGGACTGCTTTAGACAAAAAGTGCAATATCAAACTACTACAGGGAGTTGAGCGCACATGCTGCTTGGACATAACACAAGCTTCCAGGCAGAATGCGTAAATTGGATTAGAATAAATATGGCGCCCACAGCGCTTAATATATTTACCGACAGCCAGAAGGCAATTAGGGCGATATCAGCCTATAGAACTAAATCTAAGACCGTATTGGACTGTAAGAAAGCTCTAACTGAATACTCTCCCAGAGGTAAGGTTTACATCATATGGGTACCAGCCCACTCGGGAGTAATCGGCAACGAAAGGGCGAATATAATAGCTTTAAAGGGAAGAGAACTCGAGGCAGTTAACCTGACAAACGCAAAACCATTCGACGCAACAAAAGCTGAACTAAAAATATGGGTGAGAGAATCCCATAAGGCCTCTTGGAATAATAAAACAGTGGGTAGAACCACGAAGATCCTATGGGGTGACCCTGATGAGAGCAAGACGAAAAATCTGCTCAAAATGAGCAAGTCTGAAGTTAGTATGATGGTACGTATTCTGAGTGGACACACAGGATTACGGGCACATCTATGCAAAATTGGACGTGCGGATTCAGACGAATGTAGAGCATGTGGGGAGGACAGTGAAACTCTGGAGCATTTTTTTGCCACTGCCAGGCATTCGTCGAAGTTAGATCCAAGTATCTTGGAAGTGATGTTATTCCGGAAATAACATTCCTGACTAACACTCATTGGAAGATTCTTAAGAGTTACGTTAAGGAAACTAAGTTTCTGAACACTAAAAAATAATTCATTCAGTAATTTTTTTTTTCATGATAAGGAGCGCACAACAGGCCCGGTAGTGGCCTAGGTGTATTTCTTCGGATTTGATGTAGCATACATTCTCCTATCAACCTAACCTATCTAAAAATTAGATAGTTAAATGGGTTTTAATAAAAAGTAGCTTGCTGGTAGAGGGTATTTAAGATTCAGCATAGCCGAATATAGCACTCTATCTTGCTATTGTCAAAAATCTATTATAAACAACAAATATAAAATTGAGAAAACCGAATCAACCGAATGGGGTGACCCTGATGAGAGCAAGACGAAAAATCTGCTCAAAATGAGCAAGTCTGAAGTTAGTATGATGGTACGTATTCTGAGTGGACACACAGGATTACGGGCACATCTATGCAAAATTGGACGTGCGGATTCAGACGAATGTAGAGCATGTGGGGAGGACAGTGAAACTCTGGAGCATTTTTTTGCCACTGCCAGGCATTCGTCGAAGTTAGATCCAAGTATCTTGGAAGTGATGTTATTCCGGAAATAACATTCCTGACTAACACTCATTGGAAGATTCTTAAGAATTACGTTAAGGAAACTAAGTTTCTGAACACTAAAAAATAATTCATTCAGTAATTTTTTTTTTCATGATAAGGAGCGCACAACAGGCCCGGTAGTGGCCTAGGTGTATTTCTTCGGATTTGATGTAGCATACATTCTCCTATCAACCTAACCTATCTAAAAATTAGATAGTTAAATGGGTTTTAATAAAAAGTAGCTTGCTGGTAGAGGGTATTTAAGATTCAGCATAGCCGAATATAGCACTCTATCTTGCTATTGTCAAAAATCTATTATAAACAACAAATATAAAATTGAGAAAACCGAATCAATGAATATTTTATCCTAATTGTGCGCAACACTAACACATAAAATAACAGCCAAATTGTACAGTGCTGCCAAGTTAAGCAAAAAACAGCACAATAGTTAATGTTGGTTTATTATTTGTTTATGAATATCACAATAATAATTAATAATTTTTAAGGCTAAATTGTGCTTTAACTGTTGTGTGCATTAAAACCAAAATAATATTTTTTATGAATACAAGCGTAAATGTTTTCTTCCAAATTTAAACATTTTTTGCATTATCTTTCTTAATGAATAATTAAATTCCGTCAAATTAAGTTCATATGGTTAAATCCAGAACTTTTTCAATCGATACCTATGATTCAAGGTGTATTAAATTCAAATATTTATGCATTGAACACATTGAAGACAGCAGGCTACTTTATTATATTAGCAACACTGTTTCTGTTTTGAGGTTGACAAAAAAAAATAGCTTAATTCGACTACAGCGACAAAAGCAGTCGAGTGGACGTGTAGCTGTGCTGTCGCCAAAAGAATCTATAAACGTGTGTATTTTATTTTTGATAGATTGCAGTTGGTAGTCTGCTGTCTTCAATGTGTTCAATGCATTATGTACAAATTATTTAATTCCATAGAATAGGAAATACTTGTGGATATAAGTCAGTTAGGTTACGTGGGTTGCTCGCTTGCATACCTATGTCCAATTATACGGTGTCCAGTAATTACACACTGTAGTTTGTAACGCGTCTGCCGCGACAAAGTTCAGCAACTTTAAACTTTTTTTTTTGGATTATTTGAATTGTTGGCTGAGCTCATAAGCAAAATGCCAGGGTGTCCCACGTTGGTTTAATGGAAATCCTCCAATTCGACCTATATCTTCATATAGGAAGCTGGAAACCTTTAAACACTTAAGTCAAATTTGAGTTTTAAATGGTACTCCACTAGTAAATTTGAAGAGTTTTAATGGTCTCCACCAGGGTATAAACAGTTGAGGTTTAATGGTCTCCACCAGGGTTTACACAGTTGAGTTTTAATGGTCTCCACCAGGGTATAAACGTTTGAGTATTCTATGGTCTCCACCAATAAAACATAACCTCACTTGAGGTGATACGAAAGCACGAGGTTAATGTAGACAACATATAACTTTGAACAGTTATATGAAGTAATACCAGTGCGAGCGAGACGCAAAACTGTCGAAAGCCAGGCAACAAACACAAGCCTGAACGCGTTTAAGAAATAATCGCGATGACGCGAGAGTTGTTCTCCAACTCAGACCTGAATTACGACTTTCTTTCAACTTTTGACAAGTCGACAGCTGATCAGGATTGTATTTTATTTTGTGTAGAATAAGAATAAACTAAAATGAAATAAATTTCACCAACAATCAAAGAAAAATATTAAAAAAATAAACAAAATCCTAAAATTTTCATTTTTAAAACAGTAGTAGTCTTAAAAACATTAAAAGAATGATCAAAATGACGCGTGGTGTGTAACTTGCAGCTTCTAAAGTCCCAAAAGTTAGAAAAGCGTAAAACGCGCTATGTACTTCCACTTTAAACGACAAGAGAGTCCTAGTTGTATCCTTTGTCAGAGTGGACAAGAGCATTCTCGATATTTTGCAAGAGTTGATATTTGACCACCTGAGTTCCGTCTCACTCAAAGCCCAATCATCTATCAATTTTTGTAGGTTCACTAAGGGAGTGTGAAATAGTTCACTCTTCCCGCTTTGGGGAAGACCTCTCCATTCTTCAGGAATGTTTCAGGTTTCCAGGCTGCTCCTAAATATCACAATTAGCCATGGCATGATGGTGATAACCAATTTTTGGAGTAGTGCTGTGAATATGCCATCTGTACCGCAATTCTGTAATTTTTTAATTTTCTGAAATCTTTTCGAAATGGGTCTCAAAAATTCATTAATTTTGAGCTTATCACGTGAAAAATAATAAATATTTTTGTTAGAGTATTTCTGGCAAAACGACTTTTAGTTCAGTAAGGGACATATTAATTCCAAAATAATCTGAAAAATACTGAAATGGACCAAACATAATGCCCAACAAATTCTTAAATATTTTTCTATACGAAAAATATTAAATACGACAATTTTGACACCTATTTCGATAAATAGCGAAAATAACAAAATTTTAAAATTATTTGAGACCCATTTTAAAATAATTGGAGATATTTTATTTTTCACATATTATACTGAGGTCAGGATTTTCAATCGCTGATAGGGAACTGAGGACCATTCCAAAAAAACATTTTTTTATTTTTTTCGTGTTCAGTACATAAATTCGCATCGATTGAGAGGTATTCCTACATGCGATTTTTAAAAAGGCCGTTCCTCGGGACTCTCTAATGTATGTATATCATAATTTTTTAACTTTTTTTCAAACGAATATTTCATGAACGTAACTTTTCTCCCAAAAGTAAAAAGTACTTATAGGGACAAATAAGTATAAGATTTTACTATTTATCACTCGTACAATAAATGAAAATCAATAAAAAAATTTCCAACGCAAACCTACACATGTGCACATTTTAATTAGGTTAGTCTCGCGTGCCGGTTAGTCTCACGTATCGACAATGGAACGCGCAAATTTTTAACCACCCTCATATTCAGTAGAAAATAAAAGTATAAGTCATTCAGTGGTCCTTTTTTCATTACATTTAATGATTACATTTGATGTACATATGAATGGACCAAGATCTTTCCTATTTCAAGCGTACTTTTGGGGTGGAATTAACAAAAATATTAACATCTTTCACGACTTTACATAAGTCGTGTGAATGTGTACTACATATTTAAAATTATTTTTGAAATATGTATGTAATATGTATGTTAAAACGCCTCAGTATAATATGTACATACATGTGTAAAATTGGTGTAAATCGGGGATGGAAATTTACAAATTATACCTACATTAAAAGGACTAAACTATTAACTTTAACTAAATTTTAACTTTGAATGATATTTCTATTGTATAAATTTAATATATTTTAATAATTCTTAAAAAATGTCTTTTGGCTGGAATTGGTCTTTAATCAAAAAGAAAATAAATTTTAACTGAATACATACATTCATACATACATACATACATACATACATACATACATACATACATACACACATACATACATACATACATACATACATACATACATACATACATACATACATACATACATACATACATACATACATACATACATACATACATACATACATACATACATACATACATACATACATACATACATACATACATACATACATACATACATACATACATACATACATACATACATACATACATACATACATACATACATACATACATACATACATACATACATACATACATACATACATACATACATACATACATACATACATACATACATACATACATACATACATACATACATACATACATACATACATACATACATACATACATACATACATATGTGTGGTAAACTTCATTGAAATTGTATACAAAAAGCTTAGCCTTTGTACATCCAGGATGTATGATAACATCTGTAAACAAATTTTCAGCATTTTTAAAACTTTTTGATGATGTAAAATTATGATAAATAAAAATTTTATAAACAGTTCGGCGTTCGGTGTTCGGTCAACACCAAACATTGGCCACCTTACTTTTTACCGAACTCCGAGCCCGTACCCGAACGTTCGGTCGGACACAGTTGCCGCTCATAATTTGAATGTTTGTTTTAGCCGCAGATATTCAGACGAAGGAATTGTAATTTAACTAAATAATTACATCCTTGTTCCCTATCGCAATTAAAAATTTCGTTCGCCAACTTTTTGACGCGAAAAATTTCCTTTGTTATTACATTTTTTTTATAGAATTTGCTAAACAATAAACAGTTTTACGAACAAAATCCCTGCGAGGTGTATGAACATTTAGGAGAACACAAATATCACTTCTGTTGACATTAGGGGCGTATAATATACAATGTATATTCCATCTGAATAATTTATGACATGGAAAGTTTAGCAATCGTATAATTAATTTTTATAGCATTATTATTATTATTAAATTACTCTGTTTTATGTTTATTCCGAATAATTTTATGTTATTAAAAATATATTTCAAAATACATAGATAAAAAGCGCTGATTTAGCACATTTTTCCAAAAAAGCGCTAAGAGGAAAAATTGCGGCTTTTGGGTTGTTAAAAAAAACTAAATATAGCGCCAAAAGCGCTAAATTGGCAACGCTGGTTAATAGATGATTTTGTGCAAAATTTCTCACTAATTTTATACACTAGATTTGTGGTAGTGCAAAAAGAAAAAGTTTGTGCGGAATTATTTTCTATATGATTGATGTAATATTTTGCAATTTCGCACAAGGAAAAAAGTTGACGTGAATACCTTTCATATCCCAGCAAAACCGCTTTTCACTACTTATTCAAAATCATTTTAACTTATTATTTTAACACGGCTATGACATTGGAGTCAAGTAAGTACGCATACTTACTACTACGTATTTACAAATAAGGAGTTAAAAAGTTGTTTGGTTTTAAAAACAAAAAAATTGCTCACTCAGAGTACGAACTTGGCCTTCTTGTGCGTTAGTTCGCTGTCATACTCATTACAGGAATACCTACATAATTATCATGGCAAGGATCTATGCAAATGCATATTTGTAATCAGTAACTCAAAATAACTTCTGACTATTTTTCGATTCGAATTAAAGGATTTGCTTCAAAATGGCATCGAGTTGTTGTAGCATATTTTGTTTTAAAATCATATTTTGCTTTTATTTACATGTACATATATATTTTGCAAAAATGTTTATTTCATATTTTGCATATTTTAAAATTTTTGTAACATATTTTGTGTATTTTTACCTTTGTGTTATTTGTTAATAAATAAACGGGACATTCCACTGAAATCGTTACTGATACTTGTTGATATAAATATCAAAAGATTTTTACTTCCAACAAAATTCAAGGTTTTATGTCTCAAATTAGTTTTAGTTAATTTTTATATTCTACACCATTATATTGTGAGGAAAGTATACCTTCGTCCTGTTGTTTGTAACATACATACAAAAATATTGGTCTAATAAGCCCCTTAGAGTATACCAATCGGTTCAGAATCATATTCTGAGTCTGCCCGTCCGTAATAATGGAAATATTACAAAAAAGCGAATAAAAAGTTAATGGTATCATGAGATTAATCCCACACAACAATGTTTTAAATCATACAGTAGTTTTCTGATTTAACGTGGGTTTTTGGTAGGAAAATAATTAAAAATAGGTACATAAAATATTTTTTAAATGTTTTTTTAAAAATTAATTCTTTTTTTTTATAAAAATAGCACAAAACACAAAATTCCGAATCTTATATACCCACCTTCAAACCATATTTGTGTCGAATTTCATCGCTGTATTTTTAATTCAGTCATGAGCGTTAAAGTTATTTCTCGAAGTTCATTGCTATACTCGTATTTTTAAGCGAGTAATGAGCGTTGAAGTAATTTTCTTAAGGGGGCCTGATATGAAGGGTAAGGTCAATTATGGACCGATTCCCATAAAATTTGTTAGAGATTTCGGTTAGTATAGAACATGTTTGAATCGAATTTCATCGGCGTACTCGTATTGCTAAGCGAGTAATGAGCGTTAAAGTCATTATCTGAAGGACGGACGGACATACCTACATCGAACTAAAATTTAATAAGAACCCAGAATGTGTTACAGTTTTGGGTATAAAAACACCGCTACAACTTAGGTTATTTGTCATTTTTGATAAATGTCATTTTATCTTCATTTAAATAATAATATTTTTATTAGTTCGTTAAACAGAGTACAAAAAACAAGTTTTGTTCGTTATTTAAGGTAGTCAATAGGAAAAATTAGCTTGTTCGTTAAATGCGATGTTCGTAGAATTGAATGGTCGTTAAATCGGAAAACTACTGTAATTGAAAAATTTTTATGTTGTGTTGAGCCGAAACAACACAATTGGGGCCTAAACGAAAAATTAAAAATAACAACATTGCCATCTCTGGCATGGATACAAAGACATTTAATGTAATATTCACATATTTATGTATGTACATTGTACATACATATGTTTATTTATTTATTTATTTTGTTTTCCCATACAACAAGACTAATAATCTTATAATTACAGTACAGGATGAGCTTATTGGAAATAGTTATTATGTAATATAAAAATTTAATATCAAAGAACACAAACAAATTTATATAAATTTCAAAGGGTATATTAATTATATAAACTAAAAATTGATTTCCGAAACTACGTTGCATTGCTTTCAAATTGAATAGATGACGGTAGAGAGTTCCAAAGACGAATGCAATGTATAAAAAATTGCCATTCAGATACAAGTTTGTTATGTCGAATTTGAATTAAAATATTATTCCTCCTAGAACGGGTGAATGATAAACGATTAAACAAATATGGCGGCTCATTAGTAAATATGATTTTATGCATTAGTAGTAATGATCTTATTTTAAGAAGATCACAAAAGCGTACTCCTAACATTTTTCGTTCATATGGTGTTATGTGGGACGATCTTCTCAAATTGAAAACATATCTTAATATAGCATTATACACATTATTTAATTTTTTACTGCTTTGGTAATCAGAACTTGCGAAAATTTCACAACCATATAAAAGTGTTGGAAGCAGATAAGTTTTAGCTAGCAAAATTCGTATATGTACTGGAGTTAGATGCAGGGTTTTCCATAGAGCGCGAAGCATTAAAAAGTCTTACCTGCAGCAGTGATAATATGATCAGAACAGGTAAGGGAAGAGTTGAAAATTATACCAAGATTTTTTGTTTTATTAACAATTTCTATTCGTTGGTTATGAAGAATGACGTCAGGGACAAAATGTGTATGAGTAGAACGAGAAATTATGAGACATTTGGATTTAGCAGGATTTAAGCAGAGCCCATTAGATATAGCCCATAGATGAATTTTTGATAAGTCAGAGTTTAATTTAATAACAGATTCATTTATTTTGCTGGTGCTGCTACAAAGATATAGTTGTACATCATCTGCATACATATGAATTTTACAGTGTGACAATTGTTGAGGTAAGTCATTAATATATACTGAGAAAAGGAGAGGTCCTAAGATTGATCCTTGAGGAACACCTTTAGTTACTGGTAGTAAGTCGGATACTTGTCCTTTAATATATACATATTGGTTTCTATTTTCGAGATATGAAGACATAAGACACGTTGCAGAGGAGTTAAAATTAAACAAAGTATTTAGTTTCATACAAAGCAAATTATGGTTGACCATATCAAATGCCTTAGAATGATCCAAAAGCGTTAAGAACGCAATATTACCACTGTCGATATAGCCTCGAATTTCTTCTGACACGTTGATAAAAGCAGTAATACAGCTATGTTTAGGACGAAACCCTGATTGCCTATTTGTAAGAAGATTATTAGCATATAGATAATCAGAAATTTGTTCGTATAGTAACCTTTCAAGTACTTTTGATAAGTATGAAAGTATTGCTATGGGACGATAATCGTTCCTATTTTTGGGTACGGGTATAATTTTAGCACATTTCCAATTTAGCGGAAAAACACTTTTTGTTATAATTGTGTTGAATACGTGTGTTAATTGAGGTAACAATACTGGAAGAACAGCCTTAAGAAACTTGGGATGAATATTATCAGGACCAACTGCATTCGATTTTATTCTAAAACATACATTTAATACATCAGCTTGAGTAACACATTTAAAAGAGAATGAATTTAATATTCTTGTTGAATTAATAGATCTTAGGCTGGAGTAAAAATGTGGATCAGCATTAATATATGGAAGTTTGGTAAATGTCTCATTTTACAAATTAACATCGATATCTGAAGAATTTGCATCTTGTGATTTGCTGATGCCAATATCACGAATAATTCTCCACGTTTTTTTGTGTTTACTGCACTAGAAAATAAACTAGAGTAGTACGATGATTTAGCACATTTAATTAGTTTATTTACTTCTTTCCGTACATTTGTGTACTCAGTATGTAGATCACCAGTTTTAAAGCATTTCCAGCATCTAAATGCGTTGTCACGCTGCTGAATTTTTGTCTTAATATCTCCATTAAACCAAGGCTTAGCATTCTTGTGAGTTACTGTTTTCAGTGGTACAGTTTTTCTAAATATTTCAGCAAGATTTTCTCCTAAGAAGTTTACTTGGCTATCAACTTCGGGCATAAAATATATAGAATTCCAGTCTACATTATTTAATTCATTGAACATAATGTTATAGTCCATATGTTTAAAATCATAGTACATGGTCTTTTCATTTGAACATTTGTAATTAAGGAAAATTTGTAATTAAGGAAAATTAAATCGTGCTTTGAAAAACATGGTACTGATATCTGGTCGTACAGCAATATATTTTGTCTAGAGCCTGTAGACACATCCAATTAGTAATTTATTTCCCTTTGACAGAACTTCAACAAATATATTTTCAACTTTTTCGTCATATTCAGATTTTACGACAAATTGGCTAAATAACACTTTTTAACAAATATGGCAACACCACCAACCACTTAAAGCGATTATATTATCAAACACTTTTTCACTAAACCATGTTTCAGATACACATATTACGTCAACACCAGAGTTCTCGAAGATATACCTGAATTCATCAATTTTATTATTTAGGCTTTGTGCATTTATATGGCATATATTAATGCCATGTTTTTGTTTACATAGAATCCGAACGAGGTTAAATGTAGTGTCAGTGGAACTAGTAATTAATCTATCGCCATTTAAAGACATAGTGTGTTTCAATATTGTTTGAAAGGCAACGCAGTGAAATCAAAAATGAATTAAAATTTATTTTGTTATCATTAGGTTTTATCATTAAGATTCTGAACAAAATATTACAATACATAAAGAACAATACAATTAAAATCGAAGATGCATAATTTTAGATCTGTTCTATTCGCACTCCGATAATTAGCAAGACACTTTAAGATGAAGTTTTTATCATAGGGAGAACACAGTTTAACCGTTACGACGGCATCTGGTGAGTAACCCCTATCTTTGTTATTGTGGTTTTGGAGACGATATAACGATTTAATTGCTGGTGTGGACACATTTAAAACATCACATATGTTTGTATGAAAAACGTGAAGTTACGCAGTAAAAATGTGAAAAGAACACAGGAGATGGCTAGTGAAATTATAGGCAGCCTTTTCTTTATAATACATACCATTAATTTGCTTTAACCAAAAATATTTTATTTTAAACAAGTGAGAGTTGTATATTCGGCTATGCCGAATCTTATATACCCTTCACCATGACAATCGTAAAACGAAAGTCTCATTTTATAGATTTTCAATCAATCAGGGTGCTACGTGTGTACATAAAAGCCAAAACGGGCCAGTCATACAACGAAATAGTACCAAAAATCTTTTCCTGCAGATTTTCATTAACCTAGGACTCTTAATGTTTAATTTTATAGTTATAAAAAAGAAGAGTACTAAAAAGTCCCCTTTTATATGTTCTTACTCACCTAATTTCATGTTTCACGAAAATGTACCAAAAAGTGCCCTTTAATAAGTTCTCACTTAATCCGGGCTTTACATGATTAATTTCATGTTTCTAGGTCCTGTTTTAGATTGTGACTTTTCTCAATTTTCTTTTAAATGCCCTTCGTAAAATCTTGAATGTTTACATTGTGACTTTTAAGGCATGCCTGCTAATGAGTGTGAGAGTTGCCATATTTAGAATTCTTAATGTATTTATTTAAATATTTTATAAACGAATTAATATCTTAATTATTTAAATATTTGTTAAATTAAATGTTTTGTTAATTTGATTTTGAAAATTGCAATCCCGGGATATTTCGGGATCCCGGGATTTTTCGGGATTACATGAATTTAATTATTTTATATATGAAAATCTTCAAATCATCATGTTTGTAAAGAAAGTGTTTAAGTTTATTGAAATTTAGCAGACAGAAGATGTATTTAAATTAAAACAATCTAATTAATTATACTTTTTAAATAAAAACTTTCATAATTTCAAAATTTCTGAAACTTTTTAACTCCATAATTCCTAAATAAAAATAAATATCAAGTTCCGAATTCGACGTAAGTACTTTTTAAAACCTCATACTGTTCCATGCGAACTAACAGAGCCCAATTCAGAAATTTTTCTTTGAAAAATATTTGGAATTTTACATAAATATGTTAGTTTTGGAACATAACTAGTATTTATTGAAAATTTTATGTACATTCAGAACAAGCTAATTTACCTTTACCGGTATTACTCAGATTTGTAGAAAGTTTGAAATGCAAAATCTTCTTGTATTAAAAAATAAAGTTTGTATTCGACTGTGCCAAAATTAATTACCCACCATCAAAATATTGTAATGCATTGATACTATTTTTTCCGTAGGAGTTCCTATTAGATCTTCTTGTCTCAATTTTTGTCCAAATTTGCAGCTCTAATAGAATGTGTCTTTTAACTCGTGTGTCCAACTTACCGACACAGAATGTGTATACTTTTTGGGTCTATTACCAACATTTCGATTTGTTAAAAACGAAATGAATAAATCAATAAAACGTTAAAATATGTATAAAACTAGCTGAGCTGAATTTTATTTTGCATAAATCAGAAATAAAATTAAACAGTAATTTGCAAATTTATGAAATTTATGGCTCAAAACAGAAAGTAAAAACTTTTTTGAAGCAAATCCCGGGATTTATTTTGAAAAATCCCTGGTTTCGAGATATCCTAATCCCGTAAAAATCCCGGGATTTATTTTGCAAATCCCGGGATTCTGGATTTACTAATCCCGAAAAATCCCGGGATTTTCGGGTTTGGCATCCCTAGTGGCAACGCTTAACATGTGTGATAGTAGTCGCACACGACCTTAATGCTGTGTAGGTTCAATATTGTAGAAAATTCAAAAAGTACATTTTTTTTGGAGAATGAAAAAGTACTAAAAAGTCCCCTTTTATAGAATCTCATTTAATTCGATTTCATGTTTTTAGATTCAATATTATAGAAAATTTAAAAAGTACATTTTGAAAATCGAAAAAGAACCAAAAAGTCCCTTTTTATAGGTTCTCATTTAATCCGAATTCTACATGCTTAATTTTATATTTCTAGTTTAAATATTGTACAAAAATTCAAAGAGTAGATTCAATATTATAGAAAATTCAAAAAGTACTATTTTTGGAGATTGAAAAATTCTAAAAAATTTTATCTTATAGGTTCTCACTTAATCCGGGCTTTTCATGTTCGATGTTCATGTTTTAGGTTTAATATTATAGAAAATTCAATAAGTACCTTTTATACCCTTCCCTTTGTGAGAAGGTATATAACCCCCTCATTTTATAAAACGTTCGTTAATATAAACAATTTGTATAATAATGGGAAATTTTTGAAAATTTGATTTTTTTGCATACAAAATTTTGAACGTTTGCCGCTTCGTTTTATAAAATAAGGCCCTAAATTTGTCATTCCGTTTGTAATTATACCCTTCACCTTCGTGAGAAGGGTATATATAAGTTTGTCATTCCGTTTGTAATTTCTATAATATAATTTTCCGACCCCATAAAGTATATATATTCTGGATCCTTATATATACTTTATAGGTATATATAAGGTAGCGGAGTTGATAAGGCTATGTCCGTCTGTCTGCCTGTCTGTCAGTCCGTCTGTGTGTTTGTTGAAATCAGTTTTTAGAGGACCCCAGATATCGGCGAGATCCGAAAAGATCGCTATTTAAAATCAGCAAAATCGGTACATAAATACCGGAGATATGAGCAAAAATCCGAGAAAACCTCTTAAAATTTCATAAAAAAAAACAAATTTTTCCATGCTTTGATATACGTATAGCAACAACAACACTGCTTATTCATTGAGTATTTCGTTTCATATGTTTGGATGGCTCTGGGTTTCATTGCCTTGTGTATATTGTTTTTGTTTCTTGGTGTATTCAGTAACTGAATTGCCACCAACAAATTTAGAAACTACACCAGGGATGGCAAATTTGGTACGATGGTACTTTTTTTGATACTATTTGATGTTCAAAAATACCGTGATACTCCCGAGTCTTATTTGATACTCTCAGGGCCAATATCTCAACCTCCGGTTATCGTTTAACAGGTGGATATACTGCCGGTTAAAATAATTTTTGTATGTAAAATGTCAATTTATCGTTATGATAAAACATAATCAGACAATGAGAAAATGGGAGTCTAAGTATCTTTAAAAGTTCAAATTTGAAATTCTAAGAATGTTTTGGAATCTATTTTTAAAAGCCGCTTTTTAGAAGTATGTTTTGCAAATAACCAATGCAGCTCATTTCGAATTTTTATCTTGATTGACATTATATGAATATTAATCTAATTAAATTCCATTGTTAATATTATATGAGAAAATTACCAAAAATTTCAATTTTGAAAAAATATTTGACTTTAAAACTAATTATTTCCAAATGATACAAGCTCGGAGGACTCAATCTCTATTTAATATAAAACGATATGTATTGAAATTAAGAATTCAACCATAGATAATAAGAGAAATTTTTGGTGAAAATTATTTGGACTTTAAAGCAAATTATTGTTTCATGTCATGGATGGTCTTATGTATGGTCTCATGTGTAGAATTTGATATGACTATTGATTTTTTAACAAATAAACACCTATGAACATCGAATTTTAATTTAATAACACATATGTATATTAGGGTGGCCCCAAAATGGAAATTGCTGATGTTCCCACCGAAAATGAAAATTTAGTTCATTCTAAGATACCATTTCTCAAAATTTTTGTCCTGACGTCAATATTTGGTGAGCTGGATCAAAGGATAAAAAGGTCCTTTTTAGGGTTTTTATGTTATTTTTTTCACATTTTTGACAAATAAACCATATGCAAATTTAGTATCATATGAAATGTCCTTGGGAGACGATTTCAATGACATACACAAATTTGTATACAACACCAAAATGATTACAAATGTAATTTTTCGGAAAAATTTTAAGTTTTTCATATTTTTACATAGAAATATATAATGTAATTAATTGAAATTATTATAAACCTCACCTCACCTAAATTTCACCGAAATGGTTTTTTTCTGTTTTTCGAAATTCTTTATGTTTTGTATTTTATCTTAATATTTTAAACTCTATTTTTTCCCAGGTATTCTGTTAGCTATATTTATCTGACATACTTAATATGTACATCAGCATATGCGTAATTTCATTAGCTTTACAATGGTATATAACACTTTATGGTTTCATTCTATTATCAATAAAATTTTTCAGTTTAACTAACATAGTAACACAATTTATCCTAAACATCTACTTGTTTGTTACGCTTGCTTAGTAAATAACGATTTCTATGTTATTGTTTACATTATTTCGGAATGTTTTGGTAGCGTACATAGGCTTCGATAAATTTTAATAAGATTTGATCTAGATTGAATTTTGAAAAACGGAAAAAACCGTTTCGTAGATTTTATTGAGGATTATTGTGTATTAATTTCAATCAATTATATTAAAATCATATATGTTAAAATGTAAAAAATCCTGAACTTTTACGAAAAATTAGGAAATTTAGATTACTTTTACTGTTACACAAAAATTTCTGGTATGCCATTAAAAGCGTCTCCAAAGAACCATTCTAATGATACTAAAATTTTATATCTTTCCTTTGGAAGAAATATGAAAAAAAAATCATAAAAACCTCAAAGAAGGACCTTTTTATCCTTTGATCCAGCTCGCCAAATATTGACCCCAGGACAAAAATTTTGAGAAACGCTATCTTAAAATCAATTAAACTTTAATTTTAGTTGAGAACCAGGCCATCCTAATTATATAAGAGATTTATTGACAATAAACTATCGTTGTAGCTCAATTGTTAGTGTATAATAAATAAATAAGTTGAATTTCTAAATTCATCCTTGAATAGGGCCAAATGTGGCCTGAATTTCTTTAAGACAGGATTTAGTAAAATATAACAAATTGTATCATGACTGATTTTAATATACATATTTACGAAGTACAATATCGGGGAAATATTTTTATGGTAGCTATATGATACCATGGACATTGAAGTTCATCAAATTATATCTAAAAGGTTAACATTAAGGGACGGACAAAGATTCATTATATCAATATATGTTTATTAGGGTGATCGATTCTGTTTTTCAATCGGTCTTAAAACCGGTTTTTTCTGATTTACCAGTGTCGGTTTTTTCTAAATGTTGATTTTTTCGAATATCGAATAACCCGTTTTTTTAACTTTTTAAAAGCCGGTTTCGAATACTTTTATTTGCTTTGTATTCAAAGATTACTTCAATTAAATTTTGAAATAAATAATAATACAGCCTGTCTAAATTTTAAAATATTCGAGTCAAGAAACTAGAGTATATTTTTCTAAAGCACCTTTGGTTAAACTTTTTTGATTTTCCTAATTAATTACAAAAATTTATTTGTAAAATTGATTGGAATAACTGTTGGATAAAATTTTATCAATCTTAAGATTATATTCCAATTATAATAATTAATTTGTCGCTGAAATATTATAGCAGTGTTGGAATGCCTATGAAAATTTACTAAACAGGGACTTTAGAATAAACTAGGATTATGATTCTTCCCAATTTTTTACATTAAAGAAATAATGTTTATTTTAAGAAATCAGTTCGGGTCATATTTTTTTTTTTTCAAATTAAACTAGATGTTTTTATTTATAATAAAAAACCGTTTTCTCTGAATTTGAAAAATATCAACCGGGTTTTTTCAAATGTCAACTATTCGAACTACTCGAAAACCGGTTTTTGGAAAATGTCGAATAATCGATCACCCTACGGTATATATAATACCTTTTCTAATTCTGTTGCTGATTATTTAAAAATGTTTAAATATGTGCAGGTGTATTTAAGAAATTAACAACTTTCAGCAAAAAAAAAAAAATATTTATATTTAGGGATGTCCTTTTTATTTGATTTCAAATTAACTACTTCAATGCTCTTTTTTTTGAAGTTTTCCGGAAGTGAATTGTAGTATTATAGAATACAACTAATTAATATATAATATTAACATTAATTAGAATAATAGACACATTTAATACAAAAGCCCAAATATAACATGTTTATACCCTACACCACTATAGTGGGGAGGGTATTATACGTTTGTGCTGATGTTTGTAACACACAAAAATATTGGTCCTACTCCCACCTTTAAGTATACCGATCGACTCAGAATCACATTTTGGGTCGATTAAGACATGTCCGTCCGTCCGTCTGTCCGGCTGGCTGGCTGTCCATGTAAACCTTGTGCGCAAGGTACAGGCCGCAATTTCATTTTTTGAAATTTGATGAAATTTAGACCAAGCATGTTTTTTGGCACAAGTACGAAGCCTATTGAAAATTGTTGAAATCAGTCCATTATCTCACCTAGCCCCCATACAACCGTACCTCCCGATTTGGGCTTTTTATGCCATAATTGCGTCAAATATACTATTATCTCTCTAAAAATTGGCACAAATAAGTTTCATATAAGTATAAATGACACTGCAGATTTTCGTAAATGATATTTGACTCTAGCCCCCATACAAACCCCCCTTCAAAAAATGTCTTAAACGTCTAAAATTGACTTGTAACCATTTGTATCGCAATGAAACTCAACATAATTAACTATTATTTAAAAATATATCCTTTTCCCAAATTTAATGAGAATCGGCCCATGTTTGACCTATACTCCTAAGGTGTGTTTCAGAATTATAAGAACACTTTTTATTATAATATTTTTCTTAAAAATGTTTAATAAATTTTATAAATTATTTTGGAAACATGATCATCTTTGAACGTGCTTTTCATGGATGTGCAATTTGTCTCCATTTCTTTCGTAATTTCTAATATTTTTCAAATAACAAGTTTGTCTGTGTTTCAAAATTATAAAAACACTTCATTATTTTTTAAAAATTAAACACAATTTTAAAAAATTATTTGGTAATTCGGCCTCCCTTATATTTTAGAAGATTAAATATTCCAGAATTCATACTTTTTACTAAAGTTTTTATTATATTTTAATAAATATTTGATGATTCCTGTGAAATTCCATTTTTTCGTAAATTAAGGCTTTCGTACGTTGATTTCCCAAGTAAACTCGATTGGGTTGTATCCCCTAAAGACTTTCCATGGACTTTACATCTAATTAGCACTACTGACCACTCTAAAGCAGGTGTATTTTTGGTGTTAAACCAGTTTTTGAAAAATCTTATGTTGGGTATAAAGCATTTTCTTGCTGAAAATTTAGTTTTTTTGTTGGACTTTGTGTCATGAAAAGCACAAAATTAATTTCTAGAGTTCTGGCGAAGGACGTGCTGTTAATTTTACATGAATGAAATTGGAATTGGAGGCAGACGTCGGAGCAAAAAGCTGCACTAACCATCAGCAACCCATCACCAAAATTTTTCTTGGGAAAGTGTAGGGAATCCTTGCTCATATCTCCCCAATATCCTTATTTTCTATCTGGATTCCACTTTTTTCCTTCGAAAATATAAACTGATGTAAAATTTATAGTTATTTTCCCATTTACAAAAAAATAGATAAAGTCATACTTGGATGTAATTTACTTGCATGTTTTCTTTCGCGAACTGGAGCTTTGCAGTAACATGATGGGGTAGTAACCGCGGAACTTGCATCATTTTTAATTATTTTGAATTATTTATTTCTGAAATTGTCCTCCACACTGTTATTTTAGGCACTGAAACGCCAATCTGAGCTTTTATATATTCTAAACTCAAAGTTGAATTGTTCTTTTTACGAATAATATGGGGTATTTCTCGCTGGGAAAGAGTTTTCTGTCATGCTGATCACTTGGTTTGTGCTCAATTATCACGATAAATAAAAAAAATAACAACTTTCTCAATCCTATCCAATTTCTGAGCAATTTGCCTAAATTTCAAAGGTTGGTCTTTTATGGCCGAAATTTTTTTGCAGGGTCAGAATGAAAAAAATCTACATGGTACATCAAAGACACAATTTTTTTCTTTATTTTAGGACCAATTATATCCAAGATTTTTGGCCTACTAAGTTGCATAATAGGTTTTTATTGATTTGGTTTTATAATTATGCAATATTAAAATAACGGAAAACTTCCAGAAATGCAACAACAATAATCTAAAAATTATTTTTTTGTATATGTATAAATAGTAAATGCAAAAATGTATTATTTGTACAAATTTTTTGTAGATCCATTCAATACTTGAAGAGAAATTCGAAAAATATATTTGTTTTTATAATTTTGAAACACACCTTATATAAAGCCTCATTTAGAAAATTTGTTTTTTATCAATAAATTGCTTAAATACTTTGGAATTAACGTAAAATTCAACATAAAAGTTTCTTTGTGAAAAATGAAAATGTTTAAAATATACTCTTGGTGTGGGGTATTATATGGTCGGCCATACCCGATTATACTTTCCTACTTGTTTATCTCATAAAAATATAAAAGCACAAAATATATCTTCAACATTGAAAAATATAATTATTTTCGCTTCTTCGGAAGTCTTTAAACATCATTTCCTCAGAAGGTAAAAAAATTCAATCAGTGCTACTTTTGAAGTGGTGATAAATGTTATTTTTTTGGAAGTACTTCGTTTTATATTTGCTGGGTGGGTTTAGCACAAATATTATGTGCGATCAGTGATGCCAAGTGTAGGGATTTTTCCCTTTTTGTAAGGATTTTTTGCAAAAATTTCACGTGTAGGGAAAAAGGGAAAGATTTCTTACTATTGTCAAGTTGCAGGAATTTTTTCAATTTCATAGTTTTTATCAACTAAAATTATGTATTAAACTTTAAAATTAAAAATTAAATCAATTTTAAGTGTATCGTTAGTAAAAATTCCGCTTTTAATTTCTACAATATGTGTACCTACATATCGCTACAAGCCTGGCATAATCCAAAATTCTGGTTTCTTGAACTGAGGTCTACAAAACATGCGACATACTAAAATCTTTAGATTTATCAAATTTCTAATATGTCTATTATTTTCGATGTGAAATCGATTTTTTGTAAACGTAAAAACTAAAACCCACATTTTCGTGAATATTAGACAACTAAAAATTGAATTTCAATTTAGATGAGAAACATATTAACCTCAACTATCTTAATTTGGATTTTTAAAATCCCTTGATTTGTTTAAAAATTATCAAAGAAAATAGTTAAATGTCATTAAAAATTCATATCCATTTTTCTTGAAACTACTTTTTTGGATTATGCCAATCCTGTAGGGCGATATATTCTGACTCCTTATAGATAGAGTAGTCGGGGGTTTAATGCAGTAACTCAGGATTGAAAAAAATAATTTAATGTTCTGAAAATTTATAAAAGTAAACCGCAAAAGTAAATCTTATTTAAAAGAATTATATTAAATGTTATGAAATTTTTTTGTTGGGGGCACATAAAATAAAATTTTAACATCGAATCGTGATACTGCCATAAATCTCTCAATTGTCTTGTTTTTTTAATCTTAACTGAAGAGTCACGGTTGGAAGATTTGTATGATGTAAAATTGAAAGTAAAAAATTAAAAATTTAAATTCTAGAAATTTCATTCCTAAAAATTTAAATATGTACATATATTATAAAACAGAGCTAATATTTTAGTTTTTTATGTTATTTTTGTATTTTTTTAAGATAAACTTGGAAAAAAATGGAAAAAAGTAGTGTAGGGAAAAATGTAGGGAAAATAAAAAGTGGGTGTAGGGAAAAAAGGGATTTTTTCTCATAAGCGTAGGGATTTCTGAAAAAAATCTCCTGGCATCACTGTGTGCGATACAAACATCAGCGCAAACCCAATATACTCTCCCAACTCTTTTCTAAAGAAGGATTTAAAAAAATTTAAATTACACATAAATTACACGTGAAACCAATTACACATGGGCTACACATGGAAATAAAAATTACACACAATATGTGTAATTACACATGAAGTGGCAACACTGATTCAGTTTCGAATATTTGGATGTCTGTTGGTTTCGTTGCGTTGTGTATTTTGTTTTTTTTTTTTTTTTTTTGAGTATTTCGTTTTGTATGTTTGGATGGCTGTGTGTATCATTGCCTTCTGTATATTGTTTTTGTTTCTTGGTGCATTCAGTTTCTTATGATTGGATGTCAGTTGGTTTCATTGCGTTGTGTATTTTGTTTTTTTTGTTTGAATATTTCGTTTTGTATGCTTGGATTGCTGTGTGTTTCATTGCCTTGTGTATATTGTTTTTGTTTCTTGGTGTATTCAGTTTCGTATGTTTGGATGTCTGTTGGTTTCATTGCATTGTGTATTTTGTTTTTGTTTTTTTATGTACTTCGTTTAGTATGTTTGTATGCTGTTGGTTTTACAGCCTTGTGTATTTTGTTTTTTGTGTGGTTATTTCGTTTAGCGTTGTTGTTCATTTTGTTTTGCTATTGCTATAAAATTTTATGAAATTTATATTTATTAAATACACTATGGTGAAGGATATATAAGATTCGGCAATGCCGAATATAGCACTCTTACTTGTTTTTATAATATAATTTTCCGACCCTATAAAGAATATTGTAGTTAATATTCTTTTTAATAAATGTATTATAAATATTATATAAAGTTTTATTTAAATTTAATGTTTCTTTTTTGAAAGTAAAATATAATTCTAAAATTTATTTGATTCTCAAGAAAAATATTAATAAATTTAAAACTCAAAGAAAACTTAAAATAAAATTAT
Source organism: Lucilia sericata (assembly GCF_015586225.1). Taxonomy (NCBI): domain Eukaryota; kingdom Metazoa; phylum Arthropoda; class Insecta; order Diptera; family Calliphoridae; genus Lucilia; species Lucilia sericata. Next base: position 4,278 of record NW_023994446.1, on the reverse strand, counting down.
ATCTAAAGTATATAATTTACAAAGTATATTAATTATACATAGTATCCACAATATTCCCCCTCCGAAAAATATCAATATCCAATAAATTAAAAGTAACATGTTTAGATTTATGTGTTGAGTTAGTAGTGTCATTTAAGTTGTTTTCTATGATAGCAGGTTTCAGACGATCTATAGGTACAGATATGATTTCTCCATCTTTTTCAATTTTAAAACATTTCTTATTCTTTTCTATTACTTTGTATGGACCCTCATATGGTTTTTGCAACGATCTTTTGTTTATTATACGCAGAAAAACGTATTTACAACTGTGCAAATCTTTAGGAATATAAAAACCTGATTCTGAATCTGTGTGATGAGTAATATTTGATCTAACACTTTTAAAATGTTCTTTTAACTTAAACAAGGTATCAGAAGCATCGAATTGGTTTTCATGAACAACAATTTCTCCCGGTAGACGAACATTTTGTCCGTATGTCATTTCAGCTGGAGTTGCTTTTAAATCTTCCTTAAAAATAGAACGTAATCCCATTAAAGCTATTGGAAGTTCATCATACCATTTTGAAGAGTCATTTTTTGCCATTAATGTAGCCTTAATTTGTCTATGAAACCGTTCGATAATACCATTAGCTTGAGGATGATATGCAGAAGATGTAATGTTCTGACTACCTAAAAATTTTGACAATTCCGAAAACATATGTGATGTAAATTGACTTCCTTGATCTGTAGTTATTTTCAATGGTACGCCGAATCTAGAAACGTAGTTTCTCACTATAGTATCCACTACGGTTTTTGTATTTATATCTTTTAACGGGTAAGCTTCAGGCCAGCGCGTATGGCGATCTATTAAAGTAAGTAAATATCTATAACCGTTAGATGGAGGCAGTGGACCTACAATATCTAAATGTATATGTTCAAAACGTCCTTTTGGTATCGGTATTGTGACAACAGGAGATTTCGTATGTTTGTGAATTTTTGATCGCTGGCAATCTATACATCCTTTTGACCATTCATTTATTTGTTTACTCATACCAGGCCAAAAGTATTTTCGCGTTATCAACCGTTTAGTTTAGCGAGTGCCTGGGTGTGAAATACCATGCAATTTTGTAAATACAAGTTTCCTCATGTTTAAAGGTACGTATGGTCTAGTATTATTGTGTGACAACTCACACCAAATTCCTGCATTAATGAGTGGTACATGTATTAGTTTCAAATTACAAGAGTTATTTTTATCTTTTATAAGTGTTGTTATTTCTGAATCGTTTTCTTGTTCCTGAAGTAATTTGTTTAAATTTAACTCACTTTCCGCTAATACATCAACATCGAAAGGTCTAGAAAGGCTATCAGCTACTACGTTCGACTCGCCTCGGATATATCGAATATCTGTGGTAAATTGGGAAATGTATTCTAAATGTCTAGTTTGTCTTGGACTTCTTTCAGTCTTTGAATTCATAGCAAAACTTAAAGGTTTATGATCTGTATAAACTACAAAATTTCGACCTTCTAATAAGTATCTAAAGTGTTTAATATTTAAATACAGTATTGTTCGAAACCTAAGCAACTTTTTCTTAGTAAGTAATCATGGTCTTATATATTCTTTTTAAATTGATTTATGAAAAATATTCATTTTATTTACTATTACACTATGTGTCTATATTCTAAAAATAACAACAAAACTTAAATTCTATTTCCTTAGAAAAAATAAAAAAATAAAAACTAAATTAACTCAAAAAACAGCTGTTCGAAACCTAAGCAACTTTTACATTGTCGTATTTTTTTGCTAGAATTAAAGAACGATAGCAAAAAAAAAATTAATACAAAAATTTAAATCCCGTTATGATTGATACAGAAAAATTAAATTTTGGTGGACTTTGTTCATTTAGTAGCAATTATTTTGATGTGAAGCTATGACGCGTACACGTTATGGAAAAGCTTTTAAGCTAAAAATTATCGAACTATTTAATAAGGGTAAATCCCAAATTAATATAGCGAAACAATTAAATATTAATAAGTCAATAGTCTCGAGACTGATTTCAAAATATAAAGCTACTGGGAAGGTGGAGGAACCCAATACGGGTGGACGACCTCGAAAAACTACTGAACGTACAGATCAACGTATCGCTCGTTTGGTTAAGAAAACCCCTTTTATTTCATCAAAAAATATTGTATATCAGCTAAAACTAAATATTAGTTCATCCACAGTTAGAAAACGATTATTGGAAAAAAATTTAAGAAGTTTCATGCCTTCCAAAAAGCTCATGTTGACAAAAAAACATTTAAAGAAAAGGTTTGTCTTATTAATTGCAACGCGTACAATGATTTTCTTAACTTTTTTTTAAATTTTAGGTTGGATTTTGCTACAGCTCATGTAGATTGGAGTGTAGCAAAATGGAGAACTGTTTTATTCAGCGATGAATCAAAATTTAACTTGTTAAATTCAGATGGAGTGTGCCACGTTCGAAGACCGAAGGGTAAGCGTTTACATCCGCGATATTCAAAAGCCACAATAAAGCATGGAGGTGGGAGTGTGATGGTGTGGACGTGTTTTTCGGCAAGTGGAGTTGGTCCCTTTGTAGAAATACAAACCAAAATGGACCGTTTTATTTACAGGGACATTTTAGAGAACCATATGCTTAAATATGCAGAATGGGAAATGCCACTTCGATGGGTGTTTCAACACGATAACGACCCGAAACACTCATCGAAGTTGGTAAAGGATTGGTTATCTGCTAATGGGATTCAAGTCTTGGATTAGCCGTCTCAGTCACCAGACCTGAATCCCATTGAGAACCTTTTCGGCATTTTAAAACGTAGGGTTGGAACACGTCGCTTCAAAAACAAAAATGAACTAATGAACTGCCTAAAATCAGAGTGGGAGGCCACACCAACAACAATTCTAACAAACCTAGTAGAATCTATGCCAAAAAGATGCGCAGCGGTCATAAAGAACAAAGGCTTTCATACGAAATACTGAAAGTTGCTTAGGTTTCGAACAGCTGTTTTTTGAGTTAATTTTGTTTTTATTTTTTTATTTTTTCTAAGGAAATAGAATTTAAGTTTTGTTGTTATTTTTAGAATATAGACACATAGTGTAATAGTAAATAAAATGAATATTTTTCATAAATCAATTTAAAAAGAATATATAAGACCATGATTACTTACTAAGAAAAAGTTGCTTAGGTTTCGAACAATACTGTATATAGCGAGTAATTCGCGATCAAATGTACTATACTTTGTTTCTGCTGTCGTAAGTTTTCTTGAAAAAAATGCCAAAGGTTCAACTTTACCATTAAAAACTTGTTGTAAAACACCACCCACAGCAATATTTGAAGCGTCAACAGTTAATGTTAAATTTGAAAATTTATTGTAATGGTTTAGTAGAACACGAGACGCAAAACTATTTTTAATCTCATCAAAAGTATCGATAGCACTGTCATTCCATACTAAATCTTTACGCCTTTTCTTAATGGCATCGTTCATTAATTCATGTAATATCGCGGTTTTATGCGCTAAATTGGGTATATAACGGTGGTAATAATTTACCATACCAACAAATTTCTGCATCTGTTTAACCGATAGTGGACGCTCAAACTGTCTTATAGCTGTAACTTTTTCTTCTGATGGTTGAATACCCTTCTCGGATATATTGTGACTCAAAAAATTTATATTATCTACTCCGAAAGTGCATTTACCCGGTTTTATATTTAAACCGTATTCCTCTAACCGTTGAAATACCGTTCTCAAATGTTCGTAATGCTCCTCTTCGGTTTCGCTAGCAATTAGAACGTCATCGATATAAGTGAAAACAAAATCTAATTCACTAAATACTTCATTTATAAAGCGTTGGAATGTTTGGGCTGAATTTCTTAAACCGAATGGCATTCGTAAGAATTCGAACATTCCAAATGGTGTGGTTATTGCAGTTTTGTAAATGTCTTCCTTTGCCATTGGAATTTGATGATAAGCCCTGATTAAATCTAATTTTGAAAAAATTTTTTTATTTCGCATATTCATATTTAAGTCGTGAATGTGTGGTAACGGATAGCGGTCCGGTACTGTCACAGCATTAAGTCTTCTAAAATCGCCACAAGGTCGCCAGTCATTGGGATCTTTCTTTGGGACAAGATGAAGTGCTGAAGAAACAGAAGAGCTTGATGGTCTACAAATTCCTGCTTTGACTAAAAATTCAAATTCTGTCTTAGCGACTTTATATTTTAAGGGATCTAACCTTCGAGGCTTAGTAAATGGAAGGACACCTTCAGTATTCAATCTATGAACCGT